>NC_064860.1:44148516-44448516 GCF_024139225.1 Suncus etruscus | reverse complement strand
TCCCTCCAGGATTGGAAGAACACGATGATATTAGTTCTGCACACACATCCCCAAAGGAAGAGAGGGGGGATCAGTTGGAAACATAGACTATGAGAATACACAGAACTCAGAGCTGCTGCTGGGTCTAATTCATTCATTCCTTATGCCTCCACTTCATAAAGAGAGGAAAAGGCTAATGCAGAATGATGAAATTCTCTCAGTTCTCCATTGAGTAATGAGCTACCCAGGAAGAAAGGCCTATCTTGTTGCAAACTTTGAGATCTTGGGCAGCCTTTTTCTAGTCCTTAATAGCCTCAGTAGACATATATATAAATTTATCAGTGACTATATTAAGCAGTATGGCACAGTGGAAAAGGGAAAAACTTTTCTTGGGATCTTGCCCCAAAAACTAACATCCGAGAGATGTTGGACAAGTTATTTGGCAGTTTCTTATGGCAAAATGGGATTGTTGGCTGATTACTTTACGCCAAGTCTTTAGAAAGGCCCTAATATATCAGGACCCTCCATGTTTGTTTGTTTTTTTTGGTTTTTGGTTTTTGGGTCACACCTGGCGTTGCTCAGGGGTTACTCCTGGCTGTCTGCTCAGAAATAGCTCCTGGCAGGCACAGGGGACCATATGGGACACCAGGATTCGAACCAGCCACCTTTGGTCCTGGATTGGCTGCTTGCAAGGCAAACGCTGCTGTGCTATCTCTCCGGGCCCATGGACCCTCCATGTTATTAATGATCACTAAAATTCCTACATACACTAAGAGTGAGTAAAAGGAAGATGATTTAACAACAATCCCATAAAGTTTAATCCCACTTTATACCAAATGTGCAAGTCTTAGACACCACTAGCAGAAATGACCTATCAGGGTATTGTTTACACTGGTCTTGATGCTATAGTGCCCTAGAGGTAAAGAATTTAATTTCTCCTAGACCATGCTAGTAAACTTAGACCTTGCAAAATAACACTGAAAGGACAAATTAGTTTACCAATCTGTACTATACTCAGAACAGTGGTCAGGGTGCCACGAAGGCAACGTTGAGTTAAGGAGGAAAGCAATTACCTTATCCTCATTTGCATAGATTCTGTTTTAATATTCTAGGAAAATTCTATGCCTCTTCTGGACAGGAAAGACCCAGTGATCAGGAGTGAGTTGGTTTTCTGATCTGTTTCTTGTTCATATTTGCGTTGTATCCAATTGTCTGGGAATACAAAAATACTGAAATTGTGAAAATGAGGTTTGAAAAAATGTTCATGGCAAATATCATTATGAGTTATGAGACTATGAGTTAGATGAGTGCCTTATGCACTCTTGGCCCCTTTTAAAAAAAGTTTTTTTTGGGGGGTGGGCCCGGAGAGAAAGCACAGCAGTGTTTGCCTTGCAAGCAGCCGATCCAGGACTTAAGGTGGTTGGTTCGAATCCCGGTGTCCCATGTGGTCCACTGTGCCTGCCAGGAGCTATTTCTGAGCAGACAGCCAGGAGTAACCCCTGAGCACCGTGGGGTGTGGCCCAAAAACCAAATAAAAAAATTTTTTTTATTATAATACTGTGATTTACCAAGTTGTTCATAAGACAGTTGTTTTAGACACTAGATGTTCAAACATTAATCCCACCACCAGTGTGACCTTCCCTCTAACAGTGTCACAGTTTCCCATTTATTCCCCTTAGTCTGTCTCCTTGCAGGCACAAATTTACTTCAGATTCCTTATTACAACACAAAGGAAAATGGAGTTATCAAAACTTACATCACTATTAATTTGTAATAGTAATTATAGCTCTCCATGGTGTTCCTAAAGTCAGCGTCTAAGGATTTCCTGAGCTGTGGTTGGTGCTAGTTGAGCCTCCTGTGTTATTGGTTAGGATTACTGAGCCTGGTGGTCTTTTATGTAATTTTCCCATCAGATTTGTTGTGATCCTATTGGGCTGACACCACTATAAAATTTTGAGGTATTGGTCTGGAATGAATTTGGTGGCTTGGCAGTTTGTTAAAGTTAAGTTGTGGAGTTGGCCATTTCTATTGTAAAGTATTGTAAGGATATTGGTGTGGGCTGTTGCGCTTTTAGGCAGGAAGGGGAATCTGCCTACCTCATTCTGAGAAAATCCCAGAGCTGTCAGCTAGGACCAGACTACCTGGGAAGAGTTGGCTACCATCATATTCTTTTGGAGCTTAGAGGAGGAGTTGGATAGTTTTTCTGCTAGAAAGATGGTGTCTGTGTATGCGTGTGTGCGTGTGTGTGTGCGCGCGTGTGTGTGTGTGTTGTGGGGAGGCTGCTAGGTTTTCTGGTGATAGGAAGGGTGTGGGGGTACTTGGCTCACCTCCATTCATTCAACCTCTCTTTATAAATATTTATTTTTGCTGTTTTACATTGTTTGGCCTCTTTCTTTACTTGAAAAATGTATTTTTGAATCTAAGTAGAATTATATATAGGGCATTCTATTTGTTCATTGATAGTTTTTACCCCTTAGAAAAATTGAGCATAATATCATAAAATTTACCCTTTCAAAGTATTCCGTTCAGTGAGTTTAGGTATATTTGTAGTCATATAATCATTTCCATGCCAATTTTAGAACATTTTTTTCACTCCAGAAAAGAAACCCCATAACCCATTAAACAGTCACTGTAGATTCCTTTTTTCCCCAACCAATGGAAACCAATGATTATCTGTCTGAATTGGTCTATTTTGGATATTTCATACACATTACATTTCCCATAAATGATACAGGGTATTTGTGATTGGCTTCTTTCACTTAGCATCCACATTGAAATCTGGATTGGCACTTCCTTCCTTCTAATAATAATAATTTCCCATTATATGGTGATATTATATTTAGTTCATTTATTGTTGAAAAACATTTGGTTGGTTTAACTTTTTGCTTATTATGAGTCATAGTGCTCTTAATTTTTATGCATAACTTTTTGCTTGAACACCTGTTTTCAGTTCTTTGGGGCATATCTGTAGGAATAGAATTGCTAGAGCAAGTGGTAGTTCTGGGCTTGACTTTTTGAGAAATCATCACACACGGCTGTAACATTCTGTGTTCTCATCCATGAGGATTCCAAGTACTCTATATCTTAATGTTCTTGTCTGTCCTTTTCATCTCATTGTCATGTTCATTTACATTTCTTTACTGACTAATACTGTTGAGCATCTTTCCTTGTCTTATTAGTCATTTTTAGGTCCTGGGAGAGATCTTGATTCAAATAACTTTCAAATCAAGGAAATATTTTGTTGGTTTTTAAAGTTGCTGGTGTAAACCTCATATTGCAAATATTTACTCCTTTTCTCTAGATTGTCTTCACACTTTCTTTCTTTAAAAAACAGTATTTTGAGGTGCTGGAGAGATAACACAGCAATAGGGCATTTGCCTGGCACACAGCTGACCCAGGACAGATGGTGGTTCGAATCCTGGCATCCCATATGGTCCCCCATGCTAGCCAGGAGCAATTTCTGAGTGCAGAGCCAGGAGTAACCCCTGAGCGCCACTGGGTTTGACTGGAAAAAAAAAAAACGAACAGAAAAACAACCCCCAACCCCCCATCCAGAATTTTAGGCACAATGATTTACAGTACTATTAATGGTAGGATTTCTTGCAGAAGTCATTCCAACAGCATATTCTCCCCCAGAATCCAGAATGTCCACTTCTTCCATTATTGTCCCTCCCCACCTGCCAAGCTTCCTTACTAAAGATAAGTTCTCAGATTTCATTGCATTTAGGCTTTTGTTCTTCTTCTATTATGTTTCTTTATATCATCCCTCAAATGTGGGACATCATTCTGTGTCTGTCCCTCTCCCTCTAGCTAACAATCTGACACTCTCCAGCTCCATCCACAGAACAGTAAGTTGCACAACTTCATCTCTTCTTAGAATATTCCATTGTGTTTATGGATCATTGTGTTTATGAATCATAGTTTCTTTATCCAGTTGTCTGTTCATGGAAACTTGGAATGTTTCCAGATTTTGGTTATCATGAATAGTGCTGCAATGATCATAGGAGTGCAGATGCACTTTTCTGAATAGAGTTTTTGGGCCCTTGGGGTAGATACTCAGAAATGGAACTGCTGATTCATATGACAGCTCAACTTATAGTCTTTACATTTCCTTTACTTTTGGGTGGGATGATGGTGGTGGTTGTGGCCATACCTGGCTGTGCTCAGGGTTAACTCCTAACTCTAGACTTAGGGATCACTTCTTTTTTTTTTTTTTTTTTTTTGGTTTTTGGGTCACACCCGGCAGTGCTCAGGGGTTACTCCTGGCTGTCTGCTCAGAAATAGCTCCTGGCAGGCACGGGGGACCATGTGGGACACCGGGATTCGAACCAATCACCTTTGGTCCTGGATTGGTGCTTGCAAGGCAAACGCCGCTGTGCTATCTCTCCGGGCCCACTTCTAATGAACTCTAGGGACCATATGAGATGCTGGGGATTGAACCTGGGTTGGTTGCTTGCAAGAAAAGTTCCTAACCCAAGTATTATATCTCTGCCTGCCTCTTGACATTTTTCTTGATGGCATTCTTTAAGGCATAAAAATTTTATATTTTTGATGAAGTGCAGTGCATTTTTTGTTGGCTTGATTGTGTTTTTAGTGTCATCTATCAGACACCAAGAACTTAGAAAATTGTCATCTCCCATATGGTCCCCCATGCCTGCCAGGAGCTATTTCTGAGCAGATAGCCAGGAGTAACCCCTGAGCGCCACCAGGTGTGGCCCAAAAACCAAAAAAAAAAAAAAAAAAAAAAAAAGATAAAAGAAAATTTTCATCTATCCCATGATATCCATATTGATATTCTGACTTTATCCTCCAAATATCTTTAATATTTTCCCTATTTTCTTCCTGATTGAATTCTGAGTCATTTCTTCACATTAATCTTCATTTCACCAGTCCCCCTTTTTTAGTTTGGTTTTTGGGTCACACCTAGCAGTGCTCAGGGTTTACTTCTGGCTTTGCACTCAGAAATTGCTCCTGGCAGGCTCAGAGGACCATATGAAATGCCAGGGATTGAACTGTTGACTGCATTCAAGGTAAACACCCTACTCACTGTGCTATCATTCCAGCCTCAATACCAATCCTCTCTTTAGTTGGATCTTATCTGTTAATTTTCTGTCTATTGAGAATTTATTTAATTCAATAAATTTTGCATTGATATTAGTTTTCTTTTCTACTTGTTATTTCTCATGATTAGCTGCCCACTCCTTAGTGTCTCAATGCCTCCTACTTACTTCTTTACTTGCTCTAAAAATATGTAATATGTATCATTTTTTTAAATCTTAAAGTCTTAGGATTTTTAATCCTCCTCTTCATTTAGTTTTATACATATGAATTGTGTAGCTATGTGTATATCTACACATTTTACACAGATGAATGACACATACATATGTTATGGGCTCATCACATCTTCACTGTGACTCTGATAACACAAGATGTATATTTTTAATACATAGTGATATATAACTATAAGTTTATCTTCAGTAAGACTTCAGTTTCATAAGCATCTACTTTGGCTTTCTTTGCTTGCCATCACCTGATTGATTCTTCTGCCCTGAACTTTTTGTTTATTTGTTTTGGGCTATAACTGTCAGTCAGTGCTGCTCAAGGGTTGCTTCTAGCTCTGCATTCAGACATTACTCCTGGCAGGCTCAGGGTACCATATGGGATGTCAAGGATCCAACCTGGGTCAGCCATGCACAAGGCAAATGCCCTATCTGCTGTGTTATCATTCATGCCCTGTTTTTGTTTGTTTGTTTGTTTTTAATAGCCCAGACCTAAATTCTATATTGATATCCAGGTTTGCAGTTTTTTGGTCTCTAAAATTAGTCAGATGAATGTGCCAATGGCTTGGTGCTTGCATTTTTTTTCTAGCATTATACCCCAAGCCCAAGCAGAAAACAGATGAACTTTCGTCCTTACCTATTGGCTGTGCAGATGAATGCCTTTTTATTTCTTTCTGGTACACTCCATTCTGCTGAGGTTGCTAGTATTTGACTGTCTGGCTCCAGGCAGGAGTTTTAGCTCCCCCTTCTTCATCCTTGGGGTCTCAGGCCCATTCCCACAACTCTCTCAAGCACATTAAACCTCACGCCCTGTGGCCATTTGGACCAGCTACTACTCCCTCCCCACAGAGCATCTACAAGTCAGCCCATGGTTGTGTTCACTTCTCTCTTCTATGTGGCCCCTGGGATTCCTTTTTCCTTTCTTGTGAGCTCAACTATAAAATGTAAAAGATGTTTAAAAAACATGCTTTAGGCACTGGATGTGGGAGTGTACAGAGGAAGGTTTATACTCTCTGCTTCTTACCAACAGAGCTTGCCCTCCTCCTTCCATTATTGTTTCGAGGGAGTCTTTTTTGCTAAGAGATCACTGTTTATTGGAATGACTGGAGTATTAGACTCATTCTGTCTAATAGGCTACATTTATGGCAAGAGAGAGAGATTTAGGAAGGAAGAGAATGCTTCTAACATTATAATACGAAAGCATAATTTTGAACCCATTCTCTAGGGCTTATTGGGATTTTAACATCTTGCCTAACATTCAATGGAAAACTGGGCGTTGAATTGCTTTTTCAGGACTAATCACCCGATGCATGTATTATTATTAGATCTTTGGCCTTTGTTTCTCTTCTTGAATTATTAGCTTCTGTCTGTACTGTTGGCTGGACCCTCTCTGGGATAAGATATCCTTGGAAACATTTAGCAAATAACAGTTATTAGCCTGTCTGCTGGAACGATGCTTGGAGTTGAAAATGCTTAGCTAGGGGGCCGGGCGGTGGCGCTAAAGGTAAGGTGCCTGCCTTGCCTGCGCTAGCCTTGGATGGACCGCGGTTCGATCCCCCGGTGTTCCATATGGTCCCCCAAGCCAGGAGCAACTTCTGAGCACATAGCCAGGAGTAACCCCTGAGCGTTACTGGGTGTGGCCCAAAAACCAAAAAAAAAAAAAAAAAAAAAAGAAAATGCTTAGCTAAATGAGACTCAAATCTTTGCATTTTCTGCTCATTCCTCTTCTTCCATCCACAGAGACATGAATTTGACAACTGAATTTGGCACTTCCTCTCGGACCCACGAACCGCTACTGTGGGATTTGAAAACTCTGCACTCTGTAGGAACTATCAAGTTCCCAAGAGAGTCCCCCAAAGAATTCTGCAGGAAATGATCCGTTTATTGATTCAACAAATAATCACTGGCCAGATGTTCGGCCCTGGTTTGAGTAAGGGATTTGGGATGTGAAAATTGCCAAGTCTCCCATCCTCACTCTTTTAGCCAAAAAAAACTCTGTTGGTATCTGTTTTATAGTTGACCATCTTGGGGTTTCTGTAGCTTCAAGGAAGTTGGAAGTCTTGTTATGGACTTCCTTCTTTCAGAGAAGTGTCTATGAAGCCAAACTCCTTTGCAGTCAGGGTCACACAGTTTGCCATTCGATGAAATGACACCTTAGCATAGGAATAAACACATGGTGGGTTTGTGTTATTCAAGGTGTTATTCGACATTATTTGTTAATCAATATATATTCAGTTGCTTTAACAAATTATCCTTAAATCTCTGGAACTTAACTGTAGTAGAAACATCATGTCCCAATCCCAGGGCATTAGAGAGATGTGGGTCTGGAAGCAAATGCTGAAGCAGGAAATAATCTACACGCGGTTAAGGGAATGAACAGGTTTAGGAACTTTCACATGCAAGCCTTCCACTCCTAAAAAGCAGATAGTCATAGTGGTGGAAAACCAAAACTGCAAGTAGTTTTTCTCTGAGACCTAGTCTCTTTATTAGCAAGTGTCAGACCACAACCTGGTGTAAGGCACAAATCCATATAAGTACCACACGCTAACCAACCATGCCACTGGAGCTGGGGCCTAAGGCACCAATCCAAAGGATGCTTCTACCCAAAGGTGCTTCTGACCAATAAATAACAAGCATATCCTGAATAGGATGGAACCCAGTTAATCCAGCACTTAATGATGCTAAAGGTTTATTAAGTGCTGAGATTAATTATGCACTAAGTACTATTGGTGCTTGGTTTCACATGCTTTCCTACTTTGGAACTTAAGCTGACAGAGCAAAGTCCATCCAGGACATTGCTGGGACCTTGGAAGGTAGAGAGAGTAGAGAAATTTCCACTGGCTTTCACAAAAACCTTTGGCCTGAAGTTACACATTGGTTGGTTCTACCATGAACTTTTCTTTGTATTTTGTTTTTTGCTTTTGGGCTGTGCCCAGTGGTTTACTCTGGGTTTTGTGGCTGGGAATTACTCCTGGTGGTGCTCAGAGGACTATATGGGATATTGATGATAGAACCTGGGTTGGCTACATGCAAGGCAAGGCTCTTACCTGCTGTGCTGTAGTTCCAGCCCCCATAAACTTTAACTAAAACAATTTTTTTTCTTTTTTCTTCTTTTTGGGTCACACTTGGCAGTGCTCAGTGGTTCCTCCTGGATCTATGCTCAGAAATCGCTCCTGGCAGGCTCAGGTGACCATATGGGATGCCAGGATTCAAATCACCGCCCTTCTGCATGCAAGGCAAATGCCCTACCTCCATGGTCACAACTAAAACAATTTCTATAGTTGCTATGAACCTTCTTTCTTTCTTTCTTTCTTTTCTTTCTTTCTTTTCTTTCTTTCTTTCTTTCTTTCTTTCTTTCTTTCTTTCTTTCTTTCTTTCTTTCTTTCTTTCTTTCTTTCTTTCTTTCTTTCTTTCTTTCTTTCTTTCTTTCTTTCTTTCTTTCTTCCTTTCTTTCCTTTCCTTTCTTTCTTTCTTTCTTTCTTTCTTTCTTTCTTTCTTTCTTTCTTTCTTTCTTTCTTTCTTTCTTTCTTTCTTTCTTTCTTTCTTTCTTTCTTTCTTCCTTCTTCCTTCCTTCCTTCCTTCCTTCCTTCCTTCCTTCCTTCCTTCCTTCCTTCCTTCCTTCCTTCCTTCCTTCCTTCCTTCCTCCCTCCCTCCCTCCCTCCCTCCCTCCCTCCCTCCTTCCTTCCTTCCTTCCTTCCTTCCTTCCTTCCTTCCTTCCTTCCTTCCTTCCTTCCTCCCTCGCTCCCTTCCTTCCTTCCTCCCTCCCTCCCTCCCTCCCTTTCCATCCTTTTCCCTCCCTTTCCCTCCCTTTCCTTCCCTTTCCCTCCCTTTCCTTTCCTTCCCCTCCCCTCCCTTTCCTTTCCTTCCCCTCCCCTCCCCTCCCCTCTCCTCCCCTCCCCTCCCTCCCTCCCTCCCTCCCTCCCTCCCTTCCTTCCTTCCTTCCTTCCTTCCTTCCTTCCTTCCTTCCTTCCTTCCTTCCTTCCTTCCTTCCTTCCTTCCTTCCTTCCTTCCATCTTTTTTCTTTCTTTTCTTTTTTATTAATAATTTTAATTGTGACTAAAGTGGATTACAAATCTTTCACAGTAATATTTTAGGTACATAGCAGCATTGAACCCAGGGCATTCCCACCACCAGTGTTGTCCTCCCTCCAATCTAGTTTCCAGCGTGCATCCCATATCCCCCTTCTTTGCCTCCCATGCTGCTAGTATAAGTGTCTAGCTTGATGTCTAGCTTGTTGTAGAATGGGTATTGATTTTGTTGTTGTTGGCTTTGGATTTGGTGTTTAAGAATGATTTTTTTTTATTTCTATTCAATGTTCATACAACTGTTTGGTCTTGGTACCATCCATATTTCCCCCCTCAATTTATGAGACAGAAAAAGATGATTCAAGTTATGTGGCTCTGTTTGAAGGGAAAGAAAAAGAAAACTAAAACAAAAATAAAAACAGAAAAAAGCAAAAAAACAAACAAATTCAGGAGGGGTTCATTTAGAGCAGGGGTCTTCAAACTACGGCCCGTGGGCTACATATTGTATTTATTCCAATTTTGTTTCTTCACTTCTAAATAAGATATATGCAGTGTGCATAGAAATTTGTTCATAACTTTTGTTTTTACTATAATCTGGCCCTCCAACAGTCTGAAGGACAGTGAACTGGCCCCCTGTTTAAAAAGTTTGAGGACCCCTGATCTAGAGGGCTATAAATATCAACTTAAGAGAAGAAAGGGGAAAATAAACATCACAAAAAGACAAAAAAAATTAATATAACGAACAGACAAACAAGAAAACAAACAAACAAAACAAAACTATAAGATAAAAAAAAGCACCACTGCAATACAGACAACAATCAAGCAATAATCATGAGCCAGAAATAAAGAGAAAAAGAAAAAGAAAAAAATTGTGCTTCCTTTTTTCCCCCCTCTTTTGCATAGGCACAGTAAATATTGGGGAGATTAGAAAGGGAATTACCTTGGCCTAAGAGATACAGGGTTTCTCTGCCCTTGAAGCATACTGTCATGGGAATAACTACAGGCTCCGTACATGCTCTTTTACTCTCCCCTAGGTTTTTTTTTGTGGTATCTGGAAACTTTCTGCTCAGTTGTGGATGATAAAATCAGGCCTTTATAACTAGATATCTTGGTGTTTGCACAGGTCAAAGGATGGAGCCTATGATAGAGTCTTTCTTTCTTTTTTTTTTTTTTTTTAGAGACAGAGTCTCGCTATGTTGCCCAGGCTGGAGTGCAGTGGCTATTCACAGGCGCGATCCCACTACTGATCAGCACGGGAGCTTTGACCTGCTCCGTTTCCGACCTGGGCCGGTTCGCCCCTCCTTAGGCAACCTGGTGGTCCCCCGCTCCCGGGCGTCACCATATTGATGCCGAACTTAGTGCGGACACCTGATCGGCATAGCGCACTGCAGCCCAGAACTCCTGGACTCAAGCGATCCTCCGGCCTCAGCCTCCCGAGTAGCTGGGACTACAGGCGCGCCACCACGCCCGGCGATAGAGTCTTTCTTAATCGTCCTAGAAGTTCTGTTCCAACACTGTTGTTTTGATCAGTCTTCTGTAATTGGTGGTCTTAGTGTTTGCACCGATCTAGGATAGTCTTTCAATATGTTTCCAGAGGTTCTGCTCAGTTGCTATTGTCTCAGTCAGACCTCTGAAGTTAGAGATCTTAGTTATTGTACAGATCATAGGCCAAAGCTTAAGCTAGGGTCTTTCATATTGGTCCCCAAGATAAGTTCTATCCAGTCATGGTTGTCACAGTCAGTCTTCAGTAGTCAGTGATCCTGGTTTTTGCACAGATCAAAGGATGACAGGTCTTCTGATTTCATCTTATCGTTAGGTGATGAGATAAGACAACCTGCTCTTAGATCAAGTTGTTGCCATTTCCTCATTGTCAGGATGTCTTATCAAAATTGGTGCATGTTGGTGTCAGAGCCATATTAAGAATGTCCTAGAGGGAGTTTGGTTCCTGGAGCTGTTGTGGATAACTGTGTCAGTTCTATGTCTGAGATCTAGGGATCAGGGATGGACGGTCGCTGTCTAATCACATGGAATCTAAGTTGGGTCCACATGACATATGTTCAAGGTGGAAGGCTCCATGTATTGTAAATGTATGAGTTATTATTCCTAGTAGATAAGAGCTTGTTTCTATATGTAAAATTTCCCCATATTTAGTATGCCTTTGCATCTCTCGGATGTTAGTGTTTGGGGCAAGTTCCCAAGAAAAACTTTTCCCTTTCCCACTGTGCCTTACTGCTTAATATGCCTTTGTGAAAGAAATGGTGCTGTAATATATTGCTGGTGCATTTGGGGGTGAGAGTGTCAGGCTCCATCATTTCTGTGCCCTGGTTTTGACCTGAGCTTCTATTCCAGGCAAGACTTTTTCTTGTAGGTTTTTGTACCAAGCAGAACCAAAACAGGTGAAGTTAAGGAAGAGAAGAAAAAAAAAAAAAAAAACAAGACAAAAATACACACACACACACACACATATATATAAGCAGGGGTCCTCAAACTTTTTAAACAGGGGGCCAGTTCACTGTCCCTCAGACCATTGGAGGGTCTGACTATAGTAAAAACAAAACTTATGAACGAATTCTTATGCACACTGCATATATCTTATTTTGCAATGAAGAAACGAAACAGATACAAATACAATATGTGGCCCATGGGCCATAGTTTGAGGACCACTGATATAAAAAAAGAAATAAATAAAAATTGATTTAAAAAGTAAACAAGGGAAAAATGTGATGTTGGAAACATTTGGAGTTAAACAGTTTATGAGGTAGTATTATAGAGGTATTAAACATATAAAGGAAATATAGGCTTCACCATTGTCTTTTGAGATATTCTTTTGGGGAGTGGAATCCAGGGCACATTTTCATCGCACACCCTGGTCTAGTTGAGTTTGAGAAATGATTTGTAGCAGAAAGGGCTCGAGTTGAGTTCTTGTACTGGGGGGTTCTTCTGGAGCTGAATCTGGTATCAAGCAACAGTCCACATATGGGAGAGGGGTGAGAAGGAGAGCCACAGAGCATGAGTCAGCAGGAGTGTTGGTTGTAGTTTCTTTCTGGGCAATAAAATTGGGGCTGAGAGGGTGTCCTTTCACTTGGGAGCTGGGCAATAGCTTATTGGGGCAGGAGGTTGGTCTTGATACCTAACAAGTTAAGAACTGAGGGTAAAGAGTGTTAATAAGGAGGGATTGGGGGGTGAAGGGATAGTATGATTTCTGAAAGGGGAGGAGGGATAGTATATAGTAGGGGCTATATATACTATAGGCATGGATTGTTTACAATTTAGGTTTGGCACTCAGAGAGGTGTCCTCTGTCTATGTACTCATGCCCACATAAAGACATGCATTAGTGATCTATTCTTAAATTGTTGTTAGAGGTCTGACCCTAATAGAATGGGTATGAGCTCTTGAATTAAAATAAATAATTAGCGTAGGCATAGCTTAGAAAAGAGGATGGGAGAACAAAAGATAAGAGTGAGGAGAACAGAAAAATAGGTAAATATATTAAAAATAAATTAAAAAAGAAGTTGATGTGTTGGAGTTGGGAGGTTTTCCTAGTTTCTAGGCATTTCATCAGTGATGGGGTTGAGCCTTGCTAAATGAAGATTTCAGGGTTAGGGGCCAGCGAGGTGGTGCTAGAGGTAAGGTGTCTGCCTTGCAAGCACTAGCCAAGGAAGGACGGCTGTTCGATCCCCCCATGTCCCATATGGTCCCCCCAAGCCAGGGGCAATTTCTGAGCACTTAGCCAGGAGTAACCCTTGAGCGTCAAACGGGTGTGGCCCCCCAAAAAAAAAAGATTTCAGGGTTAGATAATGGCTGGAGCATTTTAGAATACACATAGTCTCAAATACTAAGCAATGTGGTAATGAGGTCTACTTATGTAGGTGACTACCCTATATAGTATTGTCCGCTGCATCTTATGTATCGAATTTCCTTTTCTAAAGAGAAACTAACAGTGTGGGCTTTTTTCTTTATTGGTTTTTGGGTCACACCCGGCAGCGCTCAGGGGTTATTTCTGGCTCTATAGTCAGAAGTCGCTCCTAGCAGGCTCAGGGGATGCCGGGAATCAAACCACCAACCTTCTGCATGCAAGGCAAATGCCTTACCTCCATGCTATCTCTCTGGCCCCAGTGTGGGTTTTTTTTTTTTTTTGTTTGTTTTTTGTTTTTTGGTTTTTGGGCCACACCCGTTTGACGCTCAGGGGTTACTCCTGGCTATGTGCTCAGAAATCGCCCCTGGCTTGGGGGGACCATATGGGACGCCGGGGGATCGAACCGCGGTCCTTCCTTGGCTAGCGCTTGCAAGGCAGACACCTTACCTCCAGCGCCACCTACCCGGCCCCATAAATAACCCAGTGTGGGTTTTATTTGACATAATTGAATTGATGATGATGAAGAAGAGGAAGAAGAAAGGGGAGAAGGAAAGAAGTAAGGAAAAGAGAGAGAAAGGAAATATTAATTTGCCAAAACATGTTCAATGATTAGGTCCTGTAACATAAGCCTGTGGTTCGCAGTTGACTGTTTCAGTGGTCTGAATGATTGTATGCTTCAGGTCCTGTTAGAGGGTCTGCCTGCCACCTTCCCTGGCCAGCAATCTTTTCTTTTTTTTCTTTTCTTTTCTTTTTTGGGGGGCCACACCTAGTGGCTTCAAGGCTTATTTCTGACTCTGTGCTCTGGAATCACTCAGGGGACCATCTCTGCTTGGGTGCCAGAGACTGAACCCCAGTCTGCCATATGCAAGGCAAGCTCCTTACTAGACACTAGTACTATCTTTTCATCCCTACAATGAACTTTCTTTGAGCTGATAAAAAGTTTCATGGTTGCTATAAACAAATGATGTGGTTTCATTCAATGTCATTGGTCGAGACAAATAGAATCTCTGTCAGGATGGGCAGCAAATATTTGAAAATGAGAATGCAGAGTGTCATTGTATTCAGTAAATATTTGTCAAGTCAACAAGACCACACAGTGGTCATGCTCCAAGTGTCAACAACCTATTTAGCCTCTCAGATAAGGAGTTTAGAGAAGAAATATGGAGGAACCTCATAGAACTCAAAGAAAGCGTAGATTGACCTGAATGGACCACCAAAAGAATTAAGAGGATATAAAAATAAAAATCAGGAAACTCCAAACTGAATTAACAGGACTGAAAAACGCAATGGGCAAACTGAAAACCTCACTGGAAAGCCTCTCCAACAGAGCAACAGCAGTTAAGGACCGAATCAGTGAGCTGGAAAATGAGATGCAGAACAACTCCATACAACAAAAGAGAATGGAAAAGACCACAAAATAAGTAATCACACTCCAATGTATTCTCAAGTCCTGACTACTGAGAGACTTTGGCAAGGTGGAATAAAAGTGCCTCCTGATTGTGCGCTTTTTTGCAATATTGAGAAGAGCTGTTCATGAGATTAAAATAACCTCAAGGTGTGTCTTATTTAAAAAGCCTTCAACTTCAGGGAAGCAAATGGCAACATCCAAACCCCAAACCCAACAGTGACTCTGTCTTTTCCGAAATGAATTGTAAACTACTGGAATGAGAAAGGTTGGGATTAAGTAGAAATTTGCATCAGCAGAAAGCCAGGCTATAAACCATCAGGAGTGGAGGAGCTTAGTGCAAGGCCTCCCCACTCAGCTGCAGTCATCCTGTGCCACACACATTGGCCACCAAGATAACACCTCAAAGGGGGCTTTGGAATATGAAGGAATTAAATGGACTCCAGGCATCCATATGCATTTTCTTGATTGAGACAAGACTGAATTTGAGAGCAAACAGAAAAGGCTTTCCACTTTGGAGGCTAGAGCCATAGCACAGTGGGGAGGGTGCTAGGGTGCTTGTCTTGCATGCACCTGACTCAGATTGGATCCTGGGCATCTCCTATAGTCAGTTCCCTGTGCACTGTTAGGAGTAATTTCTCAGTGCAGAGCCAGGTGTAACCCCTGAGCACTGCATGGTGTGGCCCCAAAACAAAAACAAACAAGCCAAAAAAATGTGCTTTTATAGCAGCTCCTCCACATAAGACAGCCCCCTAACCTGCACAACTCAGACTTGCCTGGTCATTAATTTTTTGTTTTGTTTTGTTTTTTTGGGCCACACCCAGTGAAGCTCAGGGGATTACTCCTGGCTATGCACTAAGAAATCTCTCTGGCTTGGGGGACCATATGGGACAACGGGGGATTGAACCACAGTCCATCCTATGTCAGCACGTGCAAGGCAAATACCCTACCATTTGCACCCCCACTCCACCCCCCACTAATTTCTTAACATAAATCTCTCTCTCTTTCTCTCTCTCTCTCTCACACACACATGCACACTCACACACACTTTCTCTCTATGTGTCCCATTTCTTGGCAGAATCCTGATGCTGATAATAAACAAGGTAAGTCAATACAAACAAATCTCATCCGGCAGCAGAAAGTGATAATGTGGGGCCGGGTGGTGGCGCTGGAGGTAAGGTGCCTGCCTTACCTGCGCTAGCCTAGGAGACGGACCGCGGTTCGATCCCCCGGCGTCCCATATGGTCCCCCAAGCCAGGAGCGACTTCTGAGCGCATAGCCAGGAGTAACCCCTGAGCCTTACCGGGTGTGGCCCAAAAACCAAAAAAAAAAAAAAAAAAAGAAAGTGATAATGTGAAAAAAAATCCATCATCTCATTGACTCACTTGGGAAGCTCATCTGTAAATGTCCTGCCCCCTAACATCTTTGCTCTCTTCGTTCTCTGCTAGTGGATTCTCCACTGTGACATGAAATCTGGTTATCTGCCTGGTAATGGTAACAAAGCACCCAAAACTTAGGGAACTCAACTGCCATTGTATTCTTGTGCAATCTCCTCTGTCCCCTACATCTGCCTGTTGATGTAAGATTGGGAAAGGATATTGTAGGGTTGGGGGGCATCTATTCTGTGACCCCAGGATCTCACTCCCTACCAGAAACAGGGCTGTGAATTAGGCAGAGTCCAGGAGGGAAGGTGCCTTCCACGATTTCCTCCCCATCAGTCTGGCAACTGCTGTGATTCATGTGTTTCCAGTACGGTAACTGGGTTCAGAGAGAAAGTTGGCAAGGCAGGGCCCCTTCTGACAGTGGGTATTTTGGGAGGACCAGGTGGAAAATGACCTTTTCTGACCTCGTTAGAAATTTTTCATGTTTCACTCGGACTCCTTCTACAGTGGAAGTGGTCATTGGATCAGAGTCCAGGTGAAGGCATATAGATCTCTCAACTGGAAAGGTACTCCCACCAAATGAACAGATGGACACATTGGAAAGAAGAGAAATCACTAGTGCTGGTGGAGATGTGGGGAGACTTCAGCAAAGGTCAGTGGGAGCATTGTCCAGGTCAGCATATCTTCAATCTTTCTCACACCCTTAGTACCTGATGCAGTTCCAAGCACAAGGAAGATCCACCACAAATATTGATTGTGCTGATGGTGAAGCCCCAGTCACACAGAAACTATCATACTTGATCTATCACCTAAAACTAATTACTGATGATTACCTGGTTCAGCCAGGTTTGTTCCTGGCATCCCATATAGTTCCTAGTCCATCAGGAGTGATTCCTGAGTGCAGAGCAGGGGATAACTTCAGAGCACTGCCGGGTGTGGCCCCCAAACAAAACCAAATAAGCAGGGGCTGGAGAGATAGGACATTGGATAGGAGATTCGATCCTCAGCATCCCATATGGTCTCACAAGACTGCCAGGAGTGATTTCTGTGTGCAGAGCCAGGATTAACCCCTGAGCACTACTGAGTGTGACCCAAAACAACAACAACAACAACAAACCTCCCCCCAAACCAAGCAAACAAAAATAATACTCTCCTGTTTTCTCAATGCATGAGGTATATGTATTCTTTGTATTCAGTGTTTACCTTTATAGGTATCATTAGTATGAGAATATTATTCAGTTAAAATTGTAGCTTTTTCAAATTCATAAATATTCTCCCACATCACAATATACTATGTGGTTTCTTTTCAAGGTTCCACCTTTTATTTGATCCTCTAGTGTCAGATAATTGGAATGTTCCAAACTTTTGCAGTAAGCAAATATTTTAACAAGGATATATGTGCATGTCCTTTGTATAATTTTCTAGGAATTCTTTTTTAAAAAAAAATCCCAAGAAGTAAAATGGCTTCGTCAAACAAAATGCGCTTTTCTAACACCTTTTACATACATTCCTACAATATGATTTTCTTCTTTCTTAGGAACCCGAGCTGAACATTCAATAAATCCTTCTTGCATGTTTTAAACTAGATTTCTATTCTTTAAAACAATAAAGCGCAAATGTCTTTTTGTCTACTGAAAATGTTTATCGTTATGGCTTTTGCTTTTTTTTATTGTTGGGATTTCAATAAAATCAGTAGTGGTTCTGAAAAAAATATCAGGAGGCTTTCTAAAAATATCATATCTTTGCAAAAATGTTCAGATTTGAAAATGAAATATGTCCCTAAGTAATTGAATCTCACTGCAAACCAATTCATCTCAGTTCTAGGGAGCAAAGAAATTGCACAGTGGAAGGCGTGACTGTAGCATTACCCCTGCTTTGCAAAGCTGCCTGGAATAAAAACTCTGAGCCTAGTTGTTCCCAAAGAGAAATATCAGGTTTTCAGTTTCATGTGAGTGATATGACTCCTCATCTTGTTAGAATGTGAGTTTTCATCTGGTTTGGCATCCTGCATTTTTTTGTGTGTGTGTGTGTATACATTCTGATATATGTATAGGGGCCATACTTGACTGTGCTCAGGGCTTACTCTTGGCTCTTACTCAGGGATCTTTCCTGGCAAACTCGGTGCAGGGGATTTAGTATGTGGTGTAGGGAATGGAATCTGGGTCAGCTGTGTGCAAGACACGTGCCCTACCCACTGGACTTTCACTCGAGCCTCCATTCTGTTATATTTGTGATGGGAGTTATATTGATGCATAATATATATATATATATATATATATATATATATATATATATAGTTCCCCTACCACTATGGGTAGAAGAACATGCTATCCTGTATCCTATCTGGTCATATCACATACATGTTGCATGTATAATTATACATGTTGCATGTATAATTTGTGGTATGTTTTTGTTTTGGGACTATACTTAGTGGTGGTCAAGGCTTGTTCCTCTCTCTATGCTCTGAGATCACTATTGACTGGGCCCACAGGACCATGTGGTGCTATAGATTGAACCGGGGACAACCTCATGTGGGCTAGTGCCCTGACCCACTTTACTATTGCTCCAGCCTATAGTCATTTTATATAATTAAGCTTTTCCTATCTAAACTTGACTTCTAAGATCTATGCACTTACGAACTGCATATTCTAGGAATCATTTGGTTTCATGGTATTTAATATTGAATTTGTCCACTAAACATTTCCACCATATGAGGAAATATATCAGCATATGGCTGATGCAGGTTCAATCCCTGGCATTACACTTTGTCCCCTGAGCATTGCTGGGTGTGGCAATAAAAAATTTTTTTTCCGGAGGCTATGTCTGGTTGTATTCAGGGCTTACTCCTGACTCTGCACTCATGGAACACTTCTGGTAGGGCTCAGAACATATGGGGTGCTGACGAGCAAACCTGGGTCAGCTGTATTTAAGGAGAGTGCTCTACAAACTGCTCTGGCCTGTCTTCTGAAGTCTTTAATGTACAAACTTTCACATCCTGGCTTAAATGTATTGGGTATTTTATTTTTTGGTTACAGTTCTAAATGGCATTATTTTCTTTTTTCTGATATTGTTTCTGATTCTGATATTCTTAATTGTTAGTGTGTAACAACACCTCTGACTTTTTTTTGGAGGGGTAGCCAGAGCTCTTGGCTCTGTGCTCAGAAATCACACCTGGCAGGCTCTGGGGACCATATGGGATGCTGAGGACTGAACTTGGGTTGACCTCGTAAAAGGCAAATGCCTTATCTGCTGTGCTATTGCTCCAGCCTCCACCTCTGATTTTTATATCTGGTTTTTGGTTTTGTTTTTCTTTTTTGGTTTTTGGATCACACCCAGCAGCGCTCAAGGGTTACTTTTGGCTCTACGCTCAGAAATCGCTCCTGGCAGGCTTGGGGGACCATATGGGATGCCAGGATTCAAACCACTGTCCTTCTGCATGCAAGGCAAACACCTTACCTCCATGCTTACCTCTGGCCTCATATCTGGGTTTTATAATCTGCAGTTTCATTGTATTTTTGCCAAAGTATAAGACTTATGGTGGTACCATCAGGGTTTTGGATATACTGTATCAGACCATTTGCAAACTTTAAATTTTAAATTCTTCCTTTTTTACTTGCATGCCTTTTCTTTCCTCTAAATTTTTGGCCCACCCCACAGTGCTCAGGAGTTACTTCCAACTCTTTGCTCAGGAGATTGCTCCTGGCAGCACTTGGGGTTGGGGACCATGAAGTGCCAGAAATAGAAATGCAGACCTCCTGTATACAAAATAAATGTTCAGCTACTGAGCTCTCCCCTTGGACTGACCTTTTATTTTTTTTTTTTTCCTCTTATTTATTGCTCTAGGACTTGCAGTACCAGGTTTACTAGCCGTGGGCAAGTTCGCAGTCTTTGTCTTTTTTTTTTTTTTTTTTTGGGTATTGGGTCACACCCAGCAGCGCTCAGGGGTTACTCCTGGCTCTATGCTTAGAAATCGCTTTTGGCAGGCTCAGGGGACCATGGGATGCCGGGATTTGAATCATCGTACTTCTGCATGCAAGGCAAATGCCTTACCTCCATGCTATATCTCTGGCTCCACAGTCCTTGTCTTATTCCCGATCTTAGAGGAAAACTTTTCTGCTTCTATGTTGCCTCTGAAGGTAGCAGTGAGCTTGTCACACATAACCTTTATCACACTGACAAATGTTCTCGCGGTAGCAGTTTGTTGAGGTTCTTTGTCGTGAATGGATGTTGGATTTTGTCATATGCTGCTTTGGCATCGATTGAGCTGATCTATTGAAATTTCCGAGCCCGGAGAGATAGCACAGCGGCGTTTGCCTTGCAAGCAGCCGATCCAGGACCTAAGGTGGTTGGTTCGAATCCTGGTGTCCCATATGGTCCCCCGTGCCTGCCAGGAGCTGTTTCTGAGCAGACAGCCAGGAGTAACTCCTGAGCACCGCCGGGTGTGGTCCAAAAACCAAAAAAATAAAAAAAAATAAAAAAGAAATTTCCATGGCAGCAGCAAAATAGCAGCAAAGGATCCTGGAACCACTGGGTTTACCTGCAGCGTCATCAGCTCTGATGACAGGATTCATGGCTGAGTCTCAGATCTTGACCCGACGCCTTTCTCAGCTCTAGTCCTCACTAGTCGTATTCTTGTCACAGCTCCACAGGCCTGAGTCAATGATGCAGGGCTCAAACTTTGCCTTTTTGTCTTCTACACCCACACCCAAGGGAACTTGGACTTCCCCTAGGTGTTTCTCTGGGCTCAGGAAGAAATGACAAGTTTCATATGAAAGGGTCTAATATGCATAGAAAAGGCCAGAGCAATAGTACGGCAGGTTAAGGCCCTTGCCTTACACATAGTTGACCTGGGTTTGATCCCAACCTTTCCTTTTGGTCCCCCAATCACCACCAGGAGTCATTTCTTAGTAAAGAACCATGAGCTTTCTGTCCTGAATGTGGAGGTTCTTGTTGGACTCTTGAAACCACATACATAAAGGGCTGTGACACTGACGACATCTGATAGTTGAAGTGCTATTTTTCCTATTTTTCCCCAAGAAACCATTTTCACCACAACAGGACCATATGTGATATTAGGAATTTAAACCATGGCCAGTGTGATGCAAGATAAACACTGTAATCCCCATGTAATCTCCTGTCCCAAGATGGCTTAATTATTTTTTTAAAAAATTTTATTTTAGGGCCAGAGTGATATCGCAGTGGTAGGGCATTTGCCTTGCATATGGCTGACCCAGGACAGACCATGATTCTTTTTTTTTTTTTTTTTTTTTGGTTTTTGGGCCACACCCTGTGACGCTCAGGGGTTACTCCTGGCTATGCGCTCAGAAGTTGCTCCTGGCTTCTTGGGGGACCATATGGGACGCCGGGGGATCGAACCGCGGTCCGTCCTAGGCTAGCGCAGGCAAGGCAGGCACCTTACCTCCAGCGCCACCGCCTGGCCCCCAGACCATGATTCTATCCCCCAGTGTCCCATATGGTCCCCCAAGCCAGAAGCGATTTCTGAGTAACCCCTGAGTGTCATCAGGTGTGGCCCAAAAAACAAAAAAAAAAATTTTTTTTTAATTTTATTGAAACCATTGTGATCTACAAAGTTCTTCATAGTTGAATTTCAGAAATACAATGATTAAGGGCCATTCCCACCACCAGTGTTGACCTCCCTCTACCGATGACCCAGAGTGCATCCTATACCACGAACCTTTGCCCCTGTCTTGCCAGTATAACAGGCCCATTTAAGTTAAGATTGTTAAAGCTTAAGTCTCTTGATTCTGTTGTTGTTGACTTTGGCTTGAATATTTAGTTCTGTCCTTATTTTTTTCCCCACCAATGCATCTGAGAACAAGGACGGCTTAATTCTTAATGAAAGCTACAAGAAAACCAGACATGCCTGAACAGCATATATCAGGTGAAGTAGAAATATTCCCCTTCTCAGTTCATGGATGGCGACTCTTCACATTTTTCTTTTTCTTGGAAAATCAATAGCAAATGGTAGAGATAATAAAAGCTCATTGTAGGGCTGGAGCCAAAGCATAGGGGTAGGGGGTTTGCCTTGCATAAGGTCAACTTGGATTCGATCCCTGGCATCATGTATGATTTCCTGAGTCCCACCAGGAGTGATCCCTGAGTACAGAAGTAGGAGTAAGCCCTGAGTACCTCCAGGTGTGGCACCCCCCCAAAAAAAAGGGGGTGAGCTCAGTGACTCACCTGAGCATGTTTCCATCACAAAGTTGTTTTTAGTGGGGGTGCCTGGGATTTTCCTCTTAGAGACGCACGTACACGGGTCTGTAGTCACCAGAGCTTTGTTTTATGCTTGTCTCTCTTTGTTCTGTATTATCTCATCAAAGAGCTATAATTTTGACTTTAATTAAAGTAGACCTCATGGAGTTTTTTATGACATGTTTGGTACAAGTCTGGACTTTGAATTTGCCATCATGCGCTTAGAGTTTTGGGTCTAAGCTCTGTGCGTGTCATAATGGATTTGCTTCTAAGGTTGTTTGTGTTTTTAATTTTATGCTTTTGATCAAAACAGAGCATGAAGGTATCCTTGCTTCTTGTACTCAATATGTCTATCTTGATACAGGAGGATTAAGCTTTGTAATGGGAATTTCCTCTCCCTGGGAAAAGCTATCCTTCCCTCTTACTTGGGGGATGATGTAGAGGCTTGGTCCAACCACCCCTTCTGGCCTAGAGGCCAACAGTTTGGGTTGAGTCACCACATGACACAACCGAGGAAGTGTGGGCTTGAACCACACACCACATGCTGAAGGAACTGTGGCTTCTCAGCAACATGTTCAGGCAATGGAAGGTCCTGGAGTGGGATCAAGGGAGTGGAACCAAAAATTGGATAAAGGAGAATTCATTCATTCCGAAGTGCTTTTTGGAGGGAGATATATAGTCTACCACTGCTAAGAACCAGGGGAAATAGCTAGTTGGTTTGGAGAGTCTTGGTTTCTAAACTGAAAGGTTTAATCTTGATTTTTAAATCCAGAGGCCATTCTAACTACAGAAGAAGCGCCCAAATAGGGGCTGGAGTGACAGCATAGCATGTAGGGCACTTGTCTTGCAAGCAGCCAACCTAGGTTCAATCCCTGCATCCTATATGGTCCTCTGGCACCACCACCAGGAGTGTGAAGCCAAGAATAATCTCTGAGAATAGGTGAGTTTAGTCTCCCCAAAATGACCAAACCATCATATCAGATGGAGGAGGGTCTTAGAGAAGGGAAAACTCAGAGAGTATAGATTCTATAAACAGGCTATAAACCCACCAGTTGATTCTACCTTAAGGTGAGACTCAGGGAATTTTCCATTTTCCCAAGCATATGTAGAGACATCGGCATGAATAAGAAACTCAGATCTGAATCTTGCAGAGTAACAGGTTAGAATTGGGGTACCCACTGCAACAAACTCAATCTGGCTGATATCAATAGTTATGAAAGGATCCTGAAATAACAGCAGCATGTTCCTACAGCAGAAGCTTGGTGGGTGAATTGATTGTCATGGGTATCATCAAAATGAGAGTGATAGCCAGGCAGGACACAATCATCAAGAGCTATGGAGAGGGTTCGAGTGTGGTGTCCTCGAAGGCAAAACAAATAGCAAACAAAGACACTACTGCATTTGTGTAACTAGGAGGCATTAAGAGGGGGTCAGCTAGAGGTAGAAGGTAGCTACCTCAACAAATCATGATCTCTTGCTCAATTTTCAACCTTGAGTCTATTTCCTAAGCTGGAACTCATCTGCTGAAGGAAATTTCATGTCTTCCAAGTGAAGGAAAATATCATGTTTGGAAAATGTTGGAGGCTGTTAGAGCTAGAGAGCAAAATGGAGTCTCTGATGCCTGAAACCTAAGGCCTCTGTACCTGACAGGCGGCCACTGTGGCATTTACCCTCTGGACCTAAAAGAAATGTTAACCAAACAAGTCACAAGATGCTCCAGTAAACTGCCCGAGTTGCTAAGATAAGATCACATCCTGTTAAGCTACCATTGTGAAAGAATGTCTGTGCGATATAAGTCTATGGGATATAAGGGTATGTTGTAAAACTGGAAAGTCCTTCCTGCACGACCCCCCTACTTTTCTATACCATGGAAAAGTACTGAAAGCTACTTCCTTATGCTGTAGAACTATATATAAGCTTGTCTTGCCTTAATAAATTCAGCTCTTGATCAGCCAGCTTGACTTGAGCTCATTTCTTTCTCAGCCTCTTTCCTCCTTTTTAGGTCGGATCCCGCTCATGACCCATGAATTCCTTCGTGATCCTCAGTCCACCCTGCGGGCAGGGTCCTAGGGGGTCGCAGGAAAGAGCACAGGGTACTTAATGAGGATAAGATTTTCCCCCCAGTGAGACTTTGGCCACTTGCTGGAGGCAGCATCCACAGGAGAAAGGCTGGGATAGCCAACCTCCAGGTATACAGTCCTGCAGAACATTACAGGATTTGCCAAGTCAGGGTCATCTGCTAAATGGCTGAGCAAGAGACAGCAAGTGCACTGAAGGTGTTGAGCATTTACCCAGAATCTTGAGGCACAGACCACACATTTCAGAGGTGAACCACAGCACTTGGAATTAAGCACTATGAACATGTAGCCCGAGATCTTCAAAGTAAAGAAAAAAACTGCTTTCTCTGGGGCCAGAGTGATAGTACAGTAGAGAAGGCACTTCTCTTGCACTCAGCCTTGCACTCAGCCAACTCAGGTTTTATCCCTGGCACCCCATATGGCCCCTGAGCCTACCAGGAGTTATTTCTGAGCCAGGTGAGACCCCTGAGTGCTGCCAGGTGTGTTTACCCCCAAAAAAACCCCAAGACAAAACAAACATTGCTTCTTCTTCAGTCTCCCACCATGAATCTTCCACCACAAGGTTGGTGGATGCTAGCTGCTCGGGCTCACATGTTACAGCCAGGATTAAACTTTGAACTCACAGAAAGAGGACAAGGAAGGCTTCCAGCAGTGAGAGAGGTTATATATGAGCACCCTGGAAGAGGTTCAGCCATTGCCCCAGCACCCCTGCTGCTTGACCAGGCAAGATTATTCCTGGACATATAGGATGCCAGGAAACTCCTTACCTGCTGTGCTATATGGCTCTGGCCTCCTGCCCAAGACACTAAAATTCTTTCTTTTTTTCTGGGGGGGGGGGGGGTAGGTTTGAACCATACCAGATTGTGCTCAGAGATTAGTTACTCCTGGCTCTGCGCTCAGAAATCGCTCCTGGCAGGAGAATGGGGACCATATGGGATGCCAGGGATTGAACCTGGGTCTGTCCCGGGTCGGCTGCTTGCAAGGCAAATGGCCTTCTATCACTCTGGCCCCAGATTTCAATTCTATTTTTTATGAGCGTTCATATCTGCATTGCAATTTTTGTTTCCTTGGCCCCATGCTGTGTGTGTGTGTGTGTGTGTGAGAGAGAGAGAGAGAGAGAGAGAGAGAGAGAGAGAGAGAGAGAGAGAGAGAGAGAGAGAGAGAGAGAGAGAGAGAGAGAGAGAGAGAGAGAGAGAGAGAGAGCGCAGTAATTTTCTTTATAGATGGAAGAAACAGTTGGTGACAAGTGTTGAGCTAGGGGCCACTGAACCCGCAGGCGGATGAGGTTTTTTTCTGGGTCCAGGTGGCTGCTCAGCCTCTTGCCCAGGCTGCAGAGGCGAAGCTGAGCCAAGTCGACCAGCAGGGGATGCTGCGTCTCTGGTCTGTCTGGCCACAGGTTGTCCAGAGCCGCTTCTGAGATCCATCATCTGCCCAGTGCGTTCTTGAGCTGTGAGTGGGCAGGATCAGAGAGCGCCTTTCCTCGCACTGCCTGCTCCCACAGGGTTTCCCGCAGCAGACGCAGGGAGGCTGCTCAGCTGTATCTTGTCCACAGCAAGACGCCGGCAGGTGTTGCAGCCAAAGGGGGAGGCTGAATATGTCAAGCTTTAGGTTAGGGCTTGACATGTTCAGCTCTTCCTTCCCACCCTGGTACAGACTGGAGCTTGCGTGTGCTGTTATCTCTGGGGCAGGAATAATGATTTGTTTTTTCCAAATGTCTTGCTCGTGCGGGTCTTTCTCTGGTCTGTTGTGTTTCCTTTTTTTTTATTTTTATTTTTTATCAGCTTTCTCATCTTGTTATGGTCTTCTTTCCTGCCAGTAGAGGCACTGTAGATACTAGATTCCAAAATGTATTTAACCACCTGGGCTAGGTATGAAGTAGTCCCATAACTCAGGTCTGTCTACTTCAGAGAGCCCTTAGCAAAACAACAACAACAACAATAATGATTAATAAAAATTGAAAAATAAAAATCCTGCCCTCACAGAGTTTGAGGTGTAGGGAAGGAGCTAGAGAATAATCCAAATATGGGGCCGGAGTGATAGCACAGTGGGGAGGGTGTTAGCCTTGTATCTGGCTGACCTGACATCCCATAGGGTCCCCAAAGCTCTGCAAGGAATGATCCTTGAGCACAGAGCCAGGAGTAAGCCCTGAACATCAGCAGGCGTGCCCCCTCCCTAAAAAAAAAAAAAAAAAAAAAAAAAGCAAAAAGCAAAAGAAAAAAATAGAATAATCCAAATAAAGGGGGAGATGTAGTAGAGTACTAGGTGATATCAAGGAAAATAAGGCAGCATCAGAGAAAAAGAACTGGGTAGTTGAGAAGTTTGCCCTTCCAGCAGACAAAAGGAGACAGGCAGGCAGTTAAATAGAGACTCCCAGAATTAGAGGGTACCAGCTCCACATATAGTAGAGTTGGGTTGGGAGGCCAACTCAGTGCCAAAGCACTTACATTGCATTTGCAAGGGCCTAGGCTCAATCCCTTACATTACAAAATTTTTTTTGTTTTTAAATATCCATCAAAAAAGCCACTGATATGGCCAGAGAGCATAGCAGTAGGGCATTTGCCTTCCACATAGCCGAACCAAGATGAATGGTGGTTCAAATCCTGGCATCCTATATGGTCCCCAAGCCTGCCAGGAGTGAATTCTGAGCACAGAGCCAGGAGTAATCCTGAGCAACACTGGGTGTGACCACCCCCCCAAATAAAACTGATAGGGCTTGATTGATAGCCAGTGGGAAGGTATTTGCCTTGCACACAGTCTATCTGGGTTGGATGCTCAGTGTCCCATATGGTTATCTGAACACTGCAAGGTGTGCCCCCTCCTCCTACAAGCAACTGATAGTCCTGAGCCAATGATGTTTGGATGACTGAGGGGCCACAGAGAAGAAATCACAGACTCGTAGGCTCTCAGGGTAGTACTATCCAGCATGGTGTGTGATGTGGGCAGCAGTAGCCAGGCTTGGCTAATCACATGCTTGATGTTGGCACAGCAATAAATCCCCTGGCAATGCATTTTTTCAACTAAGTCTTCAAATAAGGACTGTCTGAATTGGGGAGCCTGATATTCCTGAGCACAGATCATGCAAAAGGCCCCCTGAAGAAGGAGCACCCACAGTGCTAGTGATCTGACATAGCGGGGAGGTCAAAACTGTTGAATTCATTATTAACTAAGTCCTGGTGAGGCCTTTCTTGTCCCGGTCTGGCACCTGCAGCCTCTTTGGCCCTCAGGTGTGTAGGTGGCAGGGTAACAGTGAAGAAATGATCCACAGCAGTCATATGAAGTTTCAGGAGACATTCAGCTTTATTAAAAGGCCCTAACCACCAAGTACATATTCCTCACATGGCCTCTAAGCTAAACAGCCTCTCTGCATCCGACCTGTGTCTCTGAATCTCCTTCCTTGCTGCCTCTCTTCTTGCTGCCTCTCCTCTCACCTCCCGCCCAGCCACTCTTAATTACCAACCACAGACCCCTCCCAGCTGTGGGAGGGTGTCACCATCCAGGTAAGTTTAGCAATTGGCTTTGGGGAGGAATAACGAAAACTAAGCTGGGGCTGATGGAGGGGAGTCATAGCATAGAAGGTAGGGTGCTGTCTAGCATGCAGCTGGCCTAGGTTTTTTTTTTTTTAAATAATTTTTAAATACATTTGTAATTGATTCACCATAAGATGGTTACAAAGTTCATGATTGAGTTTCAGTTATACAGTGTCCAACATGTTTTACCAATGTACATTTCTCGTCACTAAGGTCCCTAGTTTCCCTCCTACCCTCCTCTCAGTCCTATTTCCTGCTGACCTCTATGGCAGATACTTCTCTCTTTCACTCTCTTTTTTCCCCCTACCCCCTTCTAAACATCATGATTTGCAATGGTTACTGAAGGGGTATCATATATATATATATATTCACTTTCCCTCTTTCAGCATCCAGTTCTTGTCCAGAGCGATCATTTTCAACTTTATTATTGCCATAGTTGACCCAGATTTAATCCCTGGCACTACATATGGTTCCCTGAGCACTGCCAGAAATAATCCCTGAGCATTGCACAATGCCTCGCCCCCTCCAAAAAAAAAGGGGGTGATGTCAGTGACCAGAGGAACCATCACTTCCAACTGGTATAGGGTCCAGAGAACATGAACACATTTGCCCAATGTCTCTTACAGGGTAACTGACAAGAAGTAAGCTATGGAGGCCACAGGAAGTGGCTTTCCAGAGATGCTTAGAGAAAATGTGCTATATAACAAATGGAACAGGAATCAACTATTAAATCACAGGAGGGGCTGGTGCACACACAGCACCCCATTTTGATTCTTCTGGTGGCTCAAGCACCCTGGGAAGGCTCTCCTGCAAGATTAAAAAAAAATGAACATTTTTCCATTTGCAGCAAAATGGAAGGGGACTGCCAGTGAAGGATCTCCTTCGAGAAGAAAAAAGACAAATATGAGATGATGTCACCTGTATGTGTGATATAAGGAGCAAAAGCTGATGAATGAACTAGACAAAACAAAAACAAACCAGTGGACAATGACCACAGGACTAAGATTTCCGGAGGGGAAGAGGGTGGAGAGGTGAGGAAGGGGGTGGAATGAAGTATTTTAAAAACAAATCAAAGGGGACCTCGGCGATAGCACAGCAGGTAGGGTGCCTGCTAGCACGCAGTCAACCTGGGCTTGATCCCCAGCACTCTACATGTTCCCTTGATCCTGCCAGGAGTGATTCCTGGGTGCAGAGCTTGAGTAAGCCTTAAGCACTGCTGGGTATAGTCCATAAACAACAAAAACCAAACATAAAAGAAGAAAAGGAAACGGGTCTGGTCCTGGTGTGGAAGAAAGAAATATAAGTGAGATGGGAGAGGCTGATGGGCTGGTGTGGGGGAGAGATGGGGTGATAAGAGGGGACACGGGTGTGTGTGTGGAGTGTCTTGAGGCTTTCTGTGGCTGGGCAGGGAGAGGGTGACAGGGATGACTCGTGTGTGTGTGTGTGTGTGTGTGTGTGTGTGTGTGTGTGTGTGAATTCAGGTTATAACTGATGTCTGATCAGACACTCTGGAAACAGAGTGGGTTGGTCAAAGGTTTTGGGGTCTAGAGAAGGAGCCACCCATGAAATATACTTTGGGAATTTCTGAACAGGCACTGTTTGGGGGTCACTAGGGCACATTGTTGTGACTCTTCTCAGTGGTCACGATGGGCCCATGATATGGCCCAAAACATCTCCATATATTGGGGAAGTGGAAGATTGGGTGCCCACTTCATGTAATTAATTTCTGAGCACAGAGCCAAGTAGCCTCTGAATACCACTGGGTGTGACCCCCAAATAGAACCAAACAAAGATAGTGGACTTAGGGTTCAAGTGCAGCCTCTTAAGATCTTTGGACCATACCTCGTGATGCTCAGGGCTTACTCCTGGCTTTTCAGCCAGGAATCGCTCCTGGCAGGTCTCAAGGGACCATATGGGATGCTGGGGATCTAATATGGCCTAGTCAACAGCTTGTAAGACTAGCACGGCTGCCCACTTCCTACAGCTCCAGCTCCTGTCCCGTCTCATCTCTCTGATTTACCAGAATAACCATGTGAAAGGAGAAGGCAGGGAAGAGTTCACAGACTGTCTTCCAGGCCAAGTTGACTTCCCCTGCTGTCTCTGCTTAGCTCTGATCTCGCCAGTCATCAGCCCACTCCTGCCAGATAACCCCCTCTAGCCAATTCCTATTTCCTGGCCGTGCCAGTCTGATTACTTCTAATTGTCTCTGACTGTTTCCAGCTGGGTCTTCTAGCTGGCATTCTGGAGGAGCAGAGTCTCTTTCACAGCCATATGGAGAGAGGAGATGGGGAAGGAGTCGTTGAGGAAGCAGCTGGTTCAAGTCAACTGAGAAAGCTTCACATGGCCATGGAACCCACTGAGATGGCTGATGGTGAGTTGTTTTTAAAGGGTTGGTGAACTCACCCAAGTGAGCCAGTGACCCCCAAGAAGGCAGCACTATCAAAATGTAATTGCTTTTCCAAAGTTATCTGAAATATCATAGGGCAGGTAAGATGGTATTGGGGTTAAGACACTTGTCTTGCATCCTTAAGATCCTGTTTTGCATCACCTATAGTCCCCCTAACACCAATAGGGGTCACTCCTGAGCACAGAGCCAGGAATAGCCCCAGAAGATTGCTGGATGTGGCTCCACCCCTAAGGAAGCAAGATATTAAGTTTTAGGTCTGGGGAGATAGCTCAAGGGGCTCAGTTGAACGTGGTCCATGATGGGGGAGGCCTGGCTTTCCTCCCCAGCACTGCCAGATGTGATACTGAAAAACACAGAATACACTTTCGGAAAATTAGTAGACAATCTTCAATGCTCAAGGACTGCAATCCAAGATGTCTTCTTGCTCACAGAATTTGAGGCCAATACATTGTTTTGAGTTCACAGCAGGCAGTGTGCTTGCCTTGCCTTGCATGCATCCAATGAACCAGAATTCAGTCCCTGGCACCCCATATGGTCCCTCAAGCTCTGCCAGGAATGATTCCTGAGCACAGAGCTAGGAGTAAGCACACCAATATGGCCTCAAAACAAACAAACCAAAAAACTACAGAAGAATTGTGAGGGCTGGGCTATAGAAGGAGGGGAAGGACATTTGCCTTGCATGTAACTGATTTGGATACAATCACTGGCAGCAGATATATGGTCACTGGAGTCTGCTAGGAGGGATCCTGAGCATAAAGCCATGAGTAAGCACCAAGCACTAATGGATGTGGACCCAAAACAACAAAAATGAAAAATGATTTGTGGGTGATGCCTTAGGAGACAAGGCCATTTTGGTGAAAAGGCAGAGTGTGCATTTTAAACACTAATCACTTATGGGGCCAGAGAGATGGCTCAATGGGCTGAGAGCAGACATGAAGCCTGGGTTCAATCTAGGCACTTGATGATAGATATCCTGGCACTGCCAGGAATGACCCCAGCACAACGCCTATCAGCCCCTGATCACTGCTGGGTGTGCCCCCACAAAACAAAACCCAACACAAAAATAAAATCCTCAAACTACTCACTAATCCAATGCAGGCCTAGGGTTTCCTTTGGCCCCGATCCCAGACACAATGGAGTTAGCCGTGAACTTGAACCCAACCTTGGCAAGAAGGTTTGAAAGATTTAATGGGCCTGGTTTTTCTCTCTTCATCCCTTTCTCAACTTCCAACCTGTGAGGTAATTAAAAGGAAAGCAATCTCTTACTGGAAACTTCTTTCTCCACTTCTGTGCCTGTAGCTAACCTTTTTTTGGGGTGGGGGATAAAGATACTTTAGTGAACACACTTTTAAATCCACCTTAATAAAGGAACTTCTGGGTCAGAGCAATAGCACAGGGGGGAGGGCATTTGCCTTACATGGCTGACCCACTGACTTGTTTTTTTTTTTTTTTTTTTTTTGGTCACACCGGCAGTGCTCAAGGGTTCCTCCTGGCAGGCTCGGGGGAATCATATGGGATGCCGGGATTCGAACCACCGTCCTTCTGCATGCAAGGCAAATGCTTTACCTCCATGCTGTCTCTCTGGCCCCCTGACTTGGGTTTGATCCCCAGCATCCCATATGATCCCCAGAGCCTGCCAGGAAAAATTTCTAAGCGCAGCCAGGAGTAACCCCTGTGCACTGCCGGGTGTGGCCCAAAAAACTGAAGCAAAAATTATAATTAAAAAAATAAAGGAATTTCACCATTTTTCATCTAGAGTAAGGATTTTGATCTTTTTTTTTTTTTAAGTCAGTCACAGTTATTACATTAGGGAAACGCAAATATGCAGAAAGGATTTGACTTTTCCCCTCCTCATGTGAGTTCCCAATTATCTGGGCATCTGTTAAACTTAGATCTTATAAGCTCTGTGCTCCCCAGACCACTCCCTCTATTGACTGTCCTAAAAATTGACAATCAAGCCAGACAGGAGAGCTTTAGCAGAGAGGACTGCAGGGACGCTGGCGGGGAAGAACACAACATCCAGGGGAAAGACCTTTACCCATGGGCAATAGCAAGGAGAAAGGCCAGTGCGAAGAAAGCCGGGGGTTTTGGCGCGTGGAAGCTGGACAGCAAGAATATTTAAGATCCGTTCTCATTCGGAGAGGCTTTTCTCTGGCCCACTTTTCATATAGATCTGAGCCCACCCCCACCCCCAGAATCTGATTCAGGACCCGCTGAACCCGCCGCCTCCTGTCTCCCCAATCTGGGCATACTACCGCGCATCCTACCAGACTTGTTTACCCAGCGGTGAACAATGGAAGACACTAGATTGGCACCAAGACGCTTTCAACTGGTGTGCTAGGTTTGCAGGAAATGTGGCCGCGTCTCTACTGGCTGCGCAACAGGTAGCCTTTTGCAAATGCTTCTGCCTTCCTACGCGGACACCCCACTCCTCTGCTCCCCTATCACCCGCAGCCAGCATCTCCCTCTTCACCTTCCTCATTAGGGGTTTAAGATGTCAGGGTTGGGGGGGGGGTAATTCCGACTCGCAGGGCAGCGACACCTGTTTACCAGGCTGAGCAGTCTGAGCGCGCACAGAACAAAGCCTCGAGGAGGAGGGAAAGCTTCAGGGGCGCGTCCCCCTCCTCCCCACCCGCAGCCCCCCCTTATCTCCCGCATTTCTGCGCCCTGCTAGGAAGGTGTGTAAACGCACCGAGGCCGCACACGCCTGGTTCCTGCCTGGTTCCCCAGGCTGCGGCGGCGGCTCCTCCTCCAAACCCAGCAATCCGGGGTCTGCACGCGAACCCCGCCACCTTCCCCAGTCTGCTTTCCACGCGTCCATGCGTCCGTCCATCCATCCGTCCATCCCATCTTTCAGGGTCCGGCGGGCCCCCCCACCGGGGCCCAGGCCCTGAGCTGGACACCGAATCCCCACTCCACAGCTCCCGGGGTTCCAGGAGCGCCTCCCTCTCGTGTTCCCGGGGCTCCGGGAGCGCGCGTCTCCGAGGCCGCGCAGGGGTCCCCCCTAGTCTGGCGCTCGACCGGCTCCGCCGCCCACTCGGCCGCTCCCCGCCCGCCCCGTGGCCCTCCCCTCGGCGCCCGGGGGTCGGAGCTTGGTAGAGGCGCGCCAAGGGAAGGAGGGGCCAGGCGGGATTTGAAAGTGCGGCTGGAGCTGCTGCGTGGAGCTCGCCCTCTGTTCCCGCCGCGCGCCTCCGGATAGAATTTCTGCAAGATTCAAACTGAATGGGGCTTTCTTCGGACGCCTTCCAGGGGAAGCCTCCCGCCGCCCGCCAAGCGCTGCCCAGGGCCGGGAGCGGACGCGGGGTGCCGGGCTAGGGCGCAGCCACCCCGGCTCCAGCCCGTGCGCACCCGCCGGACCTGGGCACCGGACCGCGTCCCCGACTGTCACCCGCCGCCCGAACTGCCCCGTCCGTGCAGGGAGGGGGTCCCGGTGTCTGGAAAGGGCTCCCGAGAGACCCTTTGAAGAAGAACTTCTTGGGGGGCTGCTCTTTCCCCCCAGCCTAACGAGCAGGCTCCCCAACCACTCGCTATTGTCTGCGCGCCGCGCTCGGCGGTTCGGGGCGCGCGAGGCGCGGGCCGGGCGGGGCCAGCCCCGGGCGGCGGCGGCGGCTGGAGGAGGAGGAGGAGAAGGAGGAGAAGGAGGAGAAGGAGGAGGAGGTGGTGGAGGAAGAGGAGGATCAGGAGCTCGAGCAGCAGCAGCAGCAGCAGCAGCAGCAGCAGCAGGAGCGGCGCGCGCGGGAGCCGGACCGGAGAGGCGCGGCGCGGGCGAGCGCGATGCCAGCGGCTGCGGGGGACGGGCTCCTGGGCGAGCCGGCGGCGCCCGGGGGTGGCGGCGGCGCAGAGGACGCGGCCCGGCCGGCGGCGGCCTGCGAGGGAAGTTTCCTCCCCGCCTGGGTGAGCGGCGTGCCCCGCGAGCGGCTGCGGGACTTCCAGCACCATAAGCGCGTGGGCAACTATCTCATCGGCAGCCGCAAGCTGGGCGAGGGCTCCTTCGCCAAGGTGCGCGAGGGGCTGCACGTGCTCACGGGAGAGAAGGTGAGCACTGTCCCGGGAGTCCGGCTGCAAAGCTGGGCGCTCGCCCGATCCTCCTCCTCAAATCCTCCTGCTTCTGCTTTTCCTTGAGGGTTGCACGACGCGGGGATGATGTACACCGCGCGCCTTGCCTGACCTTATGGGGGTGAACTGGGGTCAGTTGTACCCGGCGGGTTGCTCGTTTCCCCGAATCCCCCCTGCAGATTTTTTTTTTGGGGGGCTTTGGAACGACGCCGCCTAGTGGGCACCAGTGTGAGGGGGTAGGGTTGGGGGGTTGCCTTGGCTAAGCACTGGGGTCCTCCTGGCTGTGGATCAATGGAAAGCAAGAGTTTGCCCCGGCTGGGAATTAACCGAGTTTCGAGGCAGATTCCTGCCGGGGCTTAGGGAGCACCGGTGACCCGGGCAGTCCGTAAAGATTTTCCGTGCTCAGGTTTTTTTTTTTTTTTTTTTTTGCATCACGCCTGTCCTCTCACCCTTGCCTCCCGAGATAATCCCCTTGCCTCCGGAGATAATCCCCTTCCCTCTGTCCTCCTTGTTCTAGGAACCCGGGTCTGGCAAGTTTGACTCTGCCCAGTCCCTTTACATTCCCAACAGACGCGGAGGCCCCTGGGGATCTAAGTTGTAACTTAAATCCAGATTTGTAAGAAGAACCCCAAGATATAATGGCTTACTTTGGGGCAATTGACCAAGCTTTGGGTCACCCCCAAACTGTGAGTTGCCCCAAGCTTGTTTTATTTTTTGTTTGTTTGTTTGTTTGTTAGAGGGCTACACTAGGCTGTATTCAGGGATTATTCTTGGCTCTGCATTTAGGAATCACTCCTGGCAGGCTCGGGGAGAGGGGAGAAACATATGGGGTCCCGGGATTGAACCCAGGTCGGCTGTGTGCAAGGCAAGCGCCTTCCTTGCTCGCTGTACTATTGCTCTGGCTGGCTCTGAGTTCCCTCATAGTATCTGTTGGCTGGAGTTCATCTCAGACCCAAGTTCCTCCTGCCCAGGCAGCGGGGAGCCCCTTTTGGGGCCCCACCAATGAGGGGGGGCAGTTAAGTTCCGCCTTCCTACCTCTACTGCTCTGGGTCTCGGAGACTCGCTTATGTGGGAGTTGAATGAAATACTGGGCTATGCTGGCCGCTGGCAGCTCCTTGTTTTCTGGATTTATCCAAGTCAGGTCAGGTCCAATCCTCCTCCTCCACGTCCTCCTTTTCCTCATTCTCCTTACTAGAGCCTTTTGCTTTTGAGTTCGGGTTTCACACCCCCCCCCCTTTGTCGTTTGTCCTCTTTTGCTGGCAGTACTTTGGGGTGGGATGACCCTTTGTTTTTTGGGGGGAAAAAGACGTTAGAGCAGGAAGGCTGGGGATGGGAAGAATAAATGCTACTATTTCCACGCCAATTAACAAACAAATAAACTAAACAAAAAAGAAAGAGGGGGGAAAGTCGGGAATGAACTCACAAAATTGAGAAACTCTTAACAACAGTAAAAAAAAGACCGAACCTCCGAAAGTCATAAAAAATCATTGCTGTTCAGATGAATCCCAAGCCGGGGTGCATCTATGGGTTTGCAATGGCTGACAGGCATGTAGACCCTTCCACTATCCCCCAACTACAGCAGGGTACCCAAGGCTCCAACTTGACTTGCTTATTCCAATGCACTTCTGTCTCTTTTCTGTGTAAATTTCTGCTGGCTGGGCAGCTAGAATATTTTTTTTGATGTATTCTAAAAAGTGTAAAGGATCATTGTCCCCTGTGATGGCTCAATGGACTGGAACCCATGCTTTGATTGCAGGAGCCCGGGGGGGGGGGGGTTTTATTGCTGGCGCCCTCCAGATGTGTCCCTTCCCTAGAGCACTGAGCCAAGAGTAGTCCTCCTCTACTTCCCCCCACCCCCCACTTCCAAATGTAGCAGCAAAACAAAAGCAAGCGAAAAACCACCAAAGTATAGAATTCAGTCTGGGTGTTTCCACTTCAAAACTTAAGGAAAGAGGAGCCTGGGAAAGTCACAGCTTAGACTCTCCACTGAAGCTCATAGTCTGTGTTTTCTGCTCCAGACCCAAAGAAGGCTGTTTGTTGACTTAGGTGGTTTTCTTCAGTGCTCCTCTAGGGTGCCTGCTTTCTGCACTCAGGGTGTTCTGTGCATATGGGGTCTTAAGTGATGATCTCAGGGCGCTTTTGTCTGAAATGATGAACCTCATTTCATCTCCCAGGTGGGAGAAAGTATTAATTGGGTGTGAAATTATCCATCTGGACTCATGATGTGGGGAGGTGGGTGCAGATGGGAAGGAAGATTTTTCTAACCTGCCTTGATGTCTTGAACCTTGATGCTGTGAGGTAGAAGGTGGAGGATGCCAGCATCCGCCCGGTCCCATCCCATCCAGAGACATCTAGATGTCGATTCTCTTAATTGTTTGTTTCAAGGTGGCGTCACTTGAAGTTTTTATCTCCCAAATCCAAATGCCTTTCATGTTTAACTGATAGATTTGGGCTTTGGCAGGTTGTAGAGATTAATATGAGTTGTGGGCATCTGTGTGCCTGAGAAACATTCCTCTCTATTACTATTCTTTTGTTTTATTTTTGGGCTATACCCGGCTACGTTTAGGGCTTACTCCTGGCTCTATGCTCAGGTAATAGGTACTCTTGTGCTCAGGGGACCATAATGGATGCCAGGGATTGAACCTAGGTTGGCTGCATACAAGGCAAGTGCTCTACCCACTATCCTATCTCTCTGGCCCCTCTCTTCCTTTTTTGGATATTGTTTTATTAAGGCCCAAAGGAAGGCCAAGTTCACCTTTGGCTCTTTACAACCTTGAGTCTCTTTTTCCACCACAGAGTAAGGAGATACCTTGGGACAGAACCCCCCCCCCCCAAAGGAAATAGTGTGGGTGAAACAAGAGGCTCAGAAAGGCCTGTCTTCCCAAGAAATGTCTACCCTTTTGGGGTGCATAATTTTGGGATAAAACTTTTCATTTTTGGAGGTGGGTAGAGCAATAGCACAGAGGATAAAATGTTTGCTTGTATGTGATTGAACCAGGTTTGATCCTGAACCCCCATAGGAATGATCCCAGAGTTCAGAGCCAGGAAATCCCTGAATTTTACTGGTGTGGCCCCAAAACAAACCTCCCTTCCAAAATTAAAGCGCTTCCCTTTGTTGCCTTTTCTTTAAAAAAAAAAAAAGATGCAGACTTGGAGCCAGAGAGATAATTCAGTGAGTTAGGTTGCTTGCCTTGCACGCAGCCAACCCAGGTTTGATCCCTGGCATCCAGTATGACCCATGAACCCCACCAGGAATGATATCTGAGTCCAAAGCCAAGAATAAACCCTGAGTATTATTGTTGGGTGTGCCTCCCACCCTCCCAAAAAAGGGGAATGAAACCACCAGCACTATAGTGAGAAGTACATGTCTGACACTTATGATGGATGGTGCAGGGCAGCTGTGGAACATCCATTCATGATAAAGGAGAGTGGGAGGAGGTGAAGTAAAGAGGCAGAGATTGGGTAGCTCAGCCACAAGCTCCCACTATCCCCTTTGGGGTGATGTGTGTCCAGGTCAGGAGTAGGTCTGTTGAGGGCTCTTGGGGTATGTTTCGAGTTTGGACATGGCACATATTTCCTTCCAGCTGTGGGCTGGGAATTACTGTCTGGATGCACAAAGCAGCCAGCTGCCCTGCTTCCCCTGTCCCCAAACCCTCCTGACTTTCATTCCAGGCTGCAACCCTATCTTATCTAGAGACTCCTTTCCCAGGCCAGGCAGAACTGTCTCTGCAGGACAGGGCTGTGCCTGCCTTTCCTCTTGTTTGTTTGCAAGTCTTTTGAGGCAGGCCCTTTCATTGCTTGCAATGGAGGGCTGGCTTTGCAGGGGGTCAGGGGTGTGTGTGTGTGTGTGTGTGTGTGTGTGTGTGTGTGTGTGTGTGTGTGTGTGTGTTGGGAAAGGGGCACTTGATTTGGTCTTTCTTGGATGCAGTCTCTGCTATGGGGCTTAGGTGTGTGTGTGTGTGTGTGTGTGTGTGTGGGTGTGGGTGTGGGTGTGCAGTCTCTGCTGTGGGGCTTAGGGGTGTGTGTGTGTGTGTGTTGGGAAAGAGGCACTTGATTTGTTTTTTCTTTACCTGGATATAGTCTCTGCTGTGGGGCTTTAAAAGTAAATAGTTCAGGGGACCTGGAGTGACAGATACAGTGGGTAAAGCACTTATTTTATATGCTCGAACTTACATAGCCTGGGTTGATTTCTGGCACCCCATATGGTCCCCTGAGTCCTGCCAGGAGTGATCCCTGAGCACAAAGCCAGAAGTAAAGTCCTGATCATCACAGTGTGTGGCCCCTTCTACCCTAATTTAATATTTATTTTTTCAGTGCCTGAGTATGTGTGTGTGTGTGTGTGTGTGTGTGTGTGTGTGTGTGTGAAAGAGAGAGAGAGAGAGAGAGAGAGAGAGAGAGAGAAAAGGAGGGAGAGGAGAGAGAGAGAAGAGAGGAGAGAGAGGAGAGAAAAGAGGAGAGACAGAGAGAGAGAGAGAGAGAAAGAGAGAGAGAGAGAGAAGGCTCTTACTGGGCTGAGTGCATTGCTTTGCCAGAGTTCAGATCTTGGGCTCTGGGTCCCACAATCGCTGCTAGCAGCCCCCTCTGAGTACTGGGCTGGGAGTAACCTCTACCACTGCTCCAAATTCAAACCATACCAAATTAAATAATTCACTTGGGCCTATGAAACTCTTGCTTGTTCACTTCTTAGTCAGAACTCCATGGTTCTGATTGAGCATATGTTGATGATGGGATGAGGGGATAAAAATCCTCATAAAATCAGATTTTGCAAAGTCTTTTGTGTTTTTTGTTTTGTTTTGTTTTTGTTTTTGGGCTACACCCAGCTGTGCTCCTGGGCTACTTCTGGTTCTGCACTCAGAAATTACTCCTGGCAGGCTTGGGGTGGGGTGGGGGAGGCAGCAGGAACCATAGGATGCTGGGGATCAAACTTAGGTCAGCAGCTTTCAAGGCAAGGTCCTGCCCTACTGTGCTATGGCTCCAGTTCCATAAAATCTTCCGTGTGGTTTTGAGACAAAGAGCAAGATTGCTGAGCCCCTAAGGAGGTGTAGATAGGAGATGAGGACCAGAGTGAGCGAGTGCTGTTGTCTGAGTTGCCTGAGGAGATCTCAGGAAAGACCAATCTTCTTGCCCATCAGAGGCTATTCTTACTTGTTTCTTTGCATTGAGACATTGTGGCTGGAAAGACATAAAGAAAAATATGGCAAGAGCTCCACCACACACTGCTGGTTTTCCTGGCAGACATTCTGTTAAGTCTAAGATATAGAAGTAACTACCTAAAGAGATCAGGATAAGATGTTTCAAGATCTTCTTCTAACCCTGTCCTAAAGAGAAAAAAGAAGTTATCATTTTCATTGAAGCTATTTTGGAGGCTGAAAAGGTGGTTTGCTTGCTTAGTAAGTTGCTAATAATTATGTTTTGGGCACGACTGAGCTCCAGATACCTTGAGTGGAGTTACTAAAAATACCGTTTACTATGTTTTGTGAAGCAGGAAATATGACTAATTTTAGAGGTGGCCTTTTGGCAAGAGCTGTTTTTAGCAAGTATTTCTGAAACAAACAGGTGCTAAATCCTGCCTTTTTCCCTTCACTATTTTTTTTTCTTAAGTGCTAGAAATTTAGGGATAATAGTTCTGGGGAGCGAGCAAAGCTTAGAGAATGGGAAATTCCGATTAATCCTCAGCAGGAATTTCTTGGCAAGGAGGAGGCGGTTGGCAAAAGCACCTGCGCAGCGTGACCTGTGTGACAAGGCAGTGCCTATAGTTTGGGAGACTGCAGGTAGCAGAGACACTTCCTTTGTGAACTTCCGGTCCTGCCTGAAGTTCAGTCTGAATGACTGAAATTGACTTGGAGAATTCTACATGCTTTTCTTAGTGTTCCTAGGAATGACACCTGGGGTTCTTGGTGTGTATTGACTGCAGATCATATGGACTCCGAAGGGCAATTTGAGTCAGAACACCACCCACCCTGATGGGTGCCCCCCTGAAGGAGTCCACCCTAAATTCTCTCTGCTGGTGTTATTGAGTTTTGAGCACAAGTTTGACTGTATCCTGTAACCTTTCACGGGGCATTCCAGAGACACATGGTGCTCATCATCCATATCCACCTCTGGATTTATTTTTCCAGGGTTTTTTTTTGGGGGGGTGGGGGGCAGGGAGTGGCACATGTGCCTGCTGGAAGATTGAGGCAGGCTGGGTGTCTTCTGTGGACAGGTGGTTTGGGCATGAGCTCTTACCTACCTTGGGTTCTACCATCAGTTTATTCATTGGCATTGAGTAGCCCGTTCTCTTGACTCAACTGAAACTTAGAAATAGGGATGAGAATGATAGAGTGTTTAAGACTTTTGTCTTGCACCTGTTTTTTTTTTTTTTATTTGATTGCTTGTTTTCTGGCCACACGCAGTGGTGCTCAGGGGCTACTCCTGGCTCTGTGCTCAGGGAATGGGTCATTCTTGGTGATGCTTAGGGGACCATGTGGGATGTCGTGGATCAAACCTGGGTAGGCTGTATGCAAGGCAAATAACGTACCTGCTGTGCTATCAATTTGGCTTTAATGTTTTGCACCTGTTTGACCCAGATTTGATCCCTAGCATCCCATAGGTTCCTCCAAGCACTGCCAGGAGTGATCCCTGAATATAGACAGATGTGGCCCCCAAAAGGAAAATAAATAAGTACAGGAAACTCAGAAATAGTCCCCACAGCTAACAGAAATGGCCACAACTAATGGTGCTTGGAACTTACTTCTAAGTCTGCATTCAGGAATCATTCCTGGCTGTGTTTGGGGCATTACAGAGGAAGGCCGAGATTGAACCTAGGTCAGCTGCATGCAAGGTAAGAGCCTTACCCACTGGATTATCTCTTTGGCCTGGCCATGTATTTCTTTTGAGATAGACCAGGGGTCCCCAAACTATGGCCTGCAGGCCCACTGAGGATATTTATCCGGTCCACTGGATATTTTGCCACTGCTGCCTATCCTGCTTAGTCATTAACTCATCCCAGACCCACAGTGCGCATATGTGGGATGTGCGCTACACTCTCTGACTCCCCTTCTTCTGCCTCTAGATTCCTCTTCTCAGTCTTGGGCAGGGGTCCTCAAACTATGGTATGCCAAAAGCAGATCCATGGTTCCCATTGAAATACTGTTAAGTTTGTTAATTTAACTTTATATGTTCTTCATTTTAAATTTGTTCTATTCTTGTTTTTTATTTTTTTACTTCAAAATAAATAAATAAATAAATGCAGTATTCATAGAAATTTGTTCATAGTTTTTTTTTTTTTTTTTAAACTATAGTCAGGCTCTCCAATGGTCTGAGGGACAGTGAACTGAACAGATTTGAGGACCCCTGTGACTTGGACCCTGGGGAGATGAGGACCAATTTGATCTATTTATTTTTTGATTGGCTCACACCCAGAAGTGTTCAGGGATTTCTCTTGGTTCTGCATTCAGGGATCAATCCTAGTTAGGTTTTGGGGATCATATGGCATACTGGGAAATCAAACCTGGGTCAGGTGCATGCAAGGCAAACTTCCTATCCATTTTATTATGATTTGGTGATACTCTTACTTACATTGAAGTGGAGCGATGCCCAAAGTAAATTTTATTTGACATTTTCTTCCTTCTTGCTAGGGCTGCTGTTATACACAGTCTTAAATCCACTGGCCTAAGTTCTCAGAACTTCCTCACTCTCCTTCCATTCCTGGGGCCACAAGGTTTAAATCAGGGTGTCATATTATAGTCCATTAGGAGACAAGGGAGGACTTGCCTTACCATTCACAGTTTCTGGAACTTACCATTTTTTGCATTCCTTGATTTGTAAGCCTTGGCACCACATCTCTGTCCTTGTGTCCTCAAATCTCTCATGTCTGTTGTTAAGGATATCATATCATTAGGGATTAAGGTTCCCCTCATCAAGAGGGACCTTCTGTGCTTCTGATTATCAGGGCAAAGACCCCATTTCCCAAAAGGGTTCATTCCCAGAGGCTGGGAGTGAGAATGTGAACCCTTTGCCCAGAAAACAGTTCTGCCCACAAAGCTTTATTAAATCATCAGGACTGTGTTGCAGATGATTTCCTGGGCAGCACAGGTGACAGAGGGGGATTTGGGTGTTAGATCTAGGCTCAGCAACCATTAGGAGGGGAACAGAGGGGAAGCTGAGGGGCAGCAGTAGATGGAGAGAGAAGTTGGGTATCAACACAGGTCAACCAAAGTTCCTGCCCAGGGCCTAGTATCTACTTCTGGCTGAATCAGTCTTCAGCTGGGTGTTTATCTGTGTGGGTGCCCCACCCACTGTGCCAACCCAGTTGTTACCATTTAGTGGAGGTGAGGGAGCAACCAGAAAATTATACCAGAGGTGCAAGAGTGTCTAGGGTCTTCACTGGAAATAGAGGAGCTTCTGGAAGTTCCCACTGGAAATGAGGGTGTGTGTAGGGAGTAGTCTGGGGTCTTCACTAGAAATGAAGGGACAGCACTGCGTTTCCTTTAGAAATATGAGCTTCCTAGATCTACACAGAAATGGGAGAGCCACCCATTGCTTTTCTATTGCAGACTCTCTTTAAAGCAAAAAAAGAATTCAAAACTTTATTGATTGATTGATTATGGGGCCACACGCAGTGGTGCTCAGGGGTTACTCCTGGTTCTGCACTCAGAAATTACTCCTGGCAGGCTGGGGGACTGGACTACATGGGATGCTGAGAATCAAACCAGGTACTTCCTGGGTCAGCCACATCCAAGGCAAATGCCCCGATGCTGTGCTATCTCTCAGGCCCCTGTTGCAGATACTCTTAAAGACGCTGAGACTATTCTGGTCTCGTGTTTCTCTTCACTTAGAATTTCTAGGGGCAGGTCTCAAAAAAAAAAAAAAAGAAAAAAAAAGAAAAAGAATTTCAGGAGTTTCTGTGGTGTTTGTGGAGATTCCCAGACTCTGTTGATGAGATCTGCATGTTTTTTTCTTGCTGGCAATGGTTGGTAGACTTGTCATCCAGAGATGGCGGTGCTGCCTCAGAGACCCACCTCTGTCATGAGTTGCAGGGAGGTTGGGGTAGGAGTTGTTGGAAATGGGAAAGTTGACAGCTGTGATTTGAGAGATTCTGTGGGGTGCAGGAGTACATCCAAGGCTTCCTGGGTCTGAATCTTCACAGTATTTTCCACTGCTGCTGACTCTGACTCTATCCTGCAGTGCTCTGCACTTTGTAATCACCAGACTCCTTGGTACTTTGAATCTCTTGTATAATTTTAATGGCCATTTGACTAAATTGTCATGTAGGTAACACAGACCCGTGATCTAAACTTGAAAGGATCTGAAAGGGCAGTGGGAGGACATTCTGCCTTCCCCAGGGCTCTTAGCAATCTGGATGTATTCCAAGCTACCTTCCAGAAAGACTTTATGCACACTAGTGAGCATATATATTTGTCAATGGTTAGGTAGGAAAGGTGCATTTTTACACCACGCAGGCTGCTCAGTATCTTGCTTGTTGTTATTTTGCAGTATGTCTCAAATGCCTTTCTTTGCCCAAACTACTACAGCACTGGCTTTAAAACTTAAAAAAAAGACGGGGGGCGGAGAGATAGCATGGAGGTAAGGCATTTGCCTTGCATGCATGAGGACAGTGGTTCGAATCCCGGCATCCCATATGGTCCCCCAGCCTGTCAGGAGCGATTTCTGAGCATAGAGCCAGGAGTAACACCTGAGCACTGCCGGGTGTGACCCAAAAACCAAAAAAAAAAAATTGTTTTTATGTTTGTGATATGGGGATGGAACCCAGGGCTTCACGAATGTCTGACAAGGACTCTCCCACTGGCCTGCTTCCCTGAACATGCTTTTTTGAATGATATTCACTAAATATAGTAATATTTTCTTAACTATTCCTTGTTAATTAACTCAATGAGCATGACTTACAGAATGAAGACAACTAAAGAAGATGCATATATGTATGAATATATGTTTGTGAAGATAATTCTGTGTTTCTTTTTTTGCTTTTAGGGCCATTCCCAGCGATGCTCAGGGGTTATTCCTGGCTCTGCACTTAGGAATTATTTCTGGTGGTGCTCAGGGAACCACATGGGAAGTTGGGAATCAACCTGGGTAGGCAATATGCAAGGCAAGTGCTCTTATCTGCTATATTATCTCAGTAAAGATAGATTTTATTGAATGAATCTTACAAAGATGGATGACAGGGGAGTAGGAAAGTGTTCAGGGGAGAATATGAACTTGAAAGAGCAAGCCAGTGAATAAAGATACTTGGAGACAAGCACAGCAAAATCTGTGTTTGAGGAAGAATATGGGCATGATGAGCCAGCCTTGCTTGAGTTTATATTTTTGGTTATTCCCAAGCCAGACTGTAGTAGATACCTGCTCCTGGAGCATTTTCTTGTCATTCCTCTGATATCACACTCCAAGGCTCAGCATTCAAAGTGTGTGACTGTTTTAACTTGTGGCGAATATTGCCAAATTGCCTTCTCCAGAGATTGTCTCTCTGACATTACATGAGGGATCTTTCCACTCCTTTTCTCCCCCTTTCCCTTTGTTGCTGTGATTGCATGTCTGGAACACATGCCAAGGCTGTGGTATTTGGGAAAAAAATAGTGTCATGCTAGGATCCAACTTAGCCCTGTGGGATAGTACAGGGGTCCAATGCTCAGCTTCATGTCAGTACGATGGGGTCTGGAGACATATTCTTGGGTCCTCTGCCTCTGTCAGTACTTGAGACTCACTTTTTTGGTTCTTGCCAACCTGGTAAGCACAATGTGGTGTCTTATTTGTGGGTTTTCTATTACAAGTATGTTGAGCATATTTTCTTATGGCCAACAATTTGCATTACGTTTCCGCTCATCTTTCACTTCCACTCTTATTTTCCTCTTGAGGTTTTGATCATTTTGAGGGGGTGGGAAGGGGAATTGGACCACACCAGTGGTCATCAGGGCTTACTTCTGGTTCTGTGCTCAAGAATTGCTCCTGGCTGTGCTTGGGATGATCATATTTGATGCCGAGAAGGGATCTGGGGTTGGCCATGCTCAAGGCAAGCACCTTAAGCCCTGTACTATCCCAGATGGTTCCCTGAACTCTGCTCGATGTGATCCCTGAGCACAGAAGCCAAAGCAAGCTCTGTTCCCATCTAGGTATGCCCCTGAAACAAAACCGAAGCAAACAAAAACAAAAAACCAAAGCTGCCTTCCTGCCCATGCAAGTATGTGTTTGGGCTGGGGTCTGTGGGAGGTGATTAGGAATGCAGGCCCCATGAATGTGGTTAGTGCCCATCTAAGAGCCCAAGCAAGCTTCCTGATCTTCTTCCACCATATCTTCACAAGGTCATTGCAGCAGTCTCCGAACAGAGAGAGATAGGCCTTACCCCTGAAACTAGAGCTGGCATCATCATGGTCTAGGACTTTCCAGGGAAGTTCATTTATCAGGTATTTATCTCCCATCCCTTGGTTTTTCTCTCCAGAGTCAGAGGGAGTTCAATATGGCATCACGTACTTTGTGGTATATGGCTCCATGCTGATATATCTTTGTATTCACATCTTAGATTGTCAGCACCCTTGAGAAAAGGGTCTATCCTCTTAGTGTAGCACCTAAAGCAGAGAAGAGACTTGGTAAGATTGGATTGAACCCCAGAAATTTCTAGATTTCCCTGGTTCATCCCTGCTGTAAGTCTCAGGTCCATAGCAGGAGAATCCACATCTTTAATCACTAACTCATGATTAGCATCAGAGCCTGTTTCCACCAGCCCCCTTGTTCAATGTTATGTGGTTAATGTTATTTGGAAGGACCAAAGAATGCTTTGATCTGCCTAGAACTTAGGGACCTTTTTAATGTTTTTATTATTTTAATAATTCTTAAAATGGAATCACTGTGAGATTCACAGTAACAAGTTGTTCATGATTGAGTTTCAGTCATACAATGTCCAACACCCTTCACCCGGGCACATTTGCCACCACCAATGTCTCTAGTATCCCTCCTGACCTCCTCCCTGCCTGTCTCTATGCAGACATTTTTATTCTTTTTCTCTTTCTCCCTTTTTTTCTTTTTTTTTTTTTTGGTTTTTGGGTCACACCTGGCAGTGCTCAGGGGTTATTCCTGGCTCCAGGCTCAGAAATTGCTCCTGGCAGGCACAGGGGACCATATGGGGCGCCGGGATTCGAACCGATGACCTCCTGCATGAAAGGCAAATGCCTTACCTCCATGCTATCTCTCCGGCCCTCCCTTTTTTTCTTTTAGACACCGTGGCTTGCAGTATTGTTACTGAAGGGATATCCTGTCTATCATTTTTATCTCCTTTCAGCACCAAGTTCTTGTGCAGAGTGATCATTTCTAACTATCATTGCTATAGTGGTCTCTTCTCTTTTACTTTATTAATCAGGTCCCAGATGGCCAAGAAGGGGCCTGCAAGGATAAAGGTTACTTTATCCTTGTCCTTTCTTGCAGTTCCCAACCATGCCTGTGTGTGTGACAGTCATTTGAAAAGATTGTCCATTTGGCATTAATCCTGTCCCCTGCATAGCTGTGACTGCTGTGGGGGTGTGTCAAGGAAGGTACCTTATTCTCAGAGTGACAGGTGACCAGCCAGAGCAAAGAGATTTTTGCAATACCACGGGACTGTTTAGGGACCCTCAGCTCTTTTCTGAGGAGATGAAGCCACATTGCGGCAGATGGGCCAAGTTGCTATTTGCAAACATACATTTTTGGGGATGTTTCCCATGGAGATATATAGAGGCTTGGATTCTGTCTCCGTGATTTTTTTTTTTTTTTAAGAAGTCTATTAGTCTCCAAAGCCAATTTACTGCCAAAACATTTTGCAATCCTCCTTTCTCATACTTGGATCTTTCAGACTCACTTTATTTCTCTCATCTCTCTCTCTCTCTTTTTTACTCTCTCCTCTCTCTCTCCTCTTTCTCTTTCTTTCTCTCTCTCATATAGGGGACACTTGATAGTGCTCAAGATTTACTCCTACCCCTACTCTCAGGGATCACTCCAGTCAGGACTTGGAGGACCATATGGAGCACTGGGGATTGACCCTGGTCAGTTGTGTGTAAGGCAAGCACCACTCCTTATCCACTCTACTATCACTCTGGCCCCTGTCTAGATGCTCTTATTCCTTAACTCCCTCTCTTGGTCTTTTCCTGAGCTCTAAGGAAGAGGGTTGGTACCAGGACCAAAGGGATTCAATTCTCAGGAAGTCCTGCTGGTGTCCTATAGGAATCGCAGTGTCACCTGCGAATTTCCAACTATTCCATTGACTAGGACGATGGAATTTCATGACCTCCTGTGTCACCCAGAGCCTGTAGAAAGAAACCAAAGCTTGCTTTGGCTATGACCTAGGATATATAATATAAGGCATGATAATGACACTAATCGTCTAGATTCTCAACCATCTGCAAGAATGAGTCTGAGCTGTTTTTGTACACAAGGCCAAGTTTTTTGCTAGGTTCCCCCTTTTGCAGATTGGGGAGTCATCAATTATCTCATTGTAGCCAGAACTCTTTTTGGTTAATTGCTTCAAAGTCTCTGCATGTCTGGAGAACCTCCTAGAGAATGGTCAAGCCGGTGTACCCCAGGAGAGAATCCTCTTGGATCCTCTTGAAGGCTTGTTAATAAAAATGGTTGATTCAGCATGTGGGAAGAAACCAAAGGTTGGGGCTGGAGCTATAGATAGTACAGCAGGTAGAGCACTTGCCTTGCATGCAGCTGACCTGGTTTGATACCCGCCATCCTAGATAATCTCCCGACACACTACCAGGGTGATTCCTGAGTGCAGAGCCAGGAGTATCCCCTGAGCACCACCAGGTGTGTCCCCCAAAGAAAACAAAAAAACAGGCTGAAGTGCAAGGCAGGACGTAACCTGGAAACTAGTGGACAGAAGCCTCTGTGTCTGGCCCTGGTTGAGGGGAGTGTTGGCCAAGGTTATTCCCACCAACCTGTTTTATTGCTCCACTCCTCTTGAATGTTTTCAAGTCTCAAAATGTCATGAGTGGGGTTGGTCTGACCTCCATTTTTTGGGGTTGGGGGAGGAACACTCAGTGGTGTTCAGAGATTTCTCTTAGTTCTGCACTCAGGAATCACTCCTGGTGGGGCTTGGTCCTCCAATACTGGCGATTGAACCCAGATCGGCTGTATGCAAGGCAAATGCCTTACCTTGTTGTACTATCTCTTAGGCCTCAAATCTGGCGCGCGCGCGCGTGTGTGTGTGTATGTGTGTGTGTGTGTGTGTGTGTGTGTGTGTGTGTGTGTGTTTTGTTTTGGAGCCACATCTGTTGGCACTCAGGATTTACTCCTGGCTTTGCGCCTAGAAATCACGCCTGGCAGGCTCAGGGGACCCTATTGGATGCCGGGGAAACCTGGGTCAGCTGTGTGCAAGGCAAATGCTCTTTCTGCGGTGCTATCGCTCCAGGCCTTGATCTGCCCTCTTTTTTTTTTTTTTTTTGGTTTTTGGGCCACACCCGGCGGTGCTCAGGGGTTACTCCTGGCTGTCTGCTCAGAAATAGCTCCTGGCAGGCATGGGGGACCATATGGGACACCGGGATTCGAACCAACCACCTTTGGTCCTGGATCGGCTGCTTGCAAGGCAAACGCCGCTGTGCTATCTCTCCGGGCCCTGATCTGCCCTCTTTTATGAGATGAGTAGGAGCCTGGGTGCGTGCGCTATGCACAAATATATGTCTGTGCCTATCTGTTATTAAATAGAAACTCCTTAACCTCTGTTACATAGAGTTATACCTATAAATAGAAACACAGAACTTGGTAGCAGACTTTCCTTCAGGAAGGTAGGTCTTCTGAGTAGCTATGGGCTAGTGCTCAATCTTGGAGCTTTTGCAGAGATGTGTTTTTGCCCAGAAGGGGAAGAGGGAGAGGCGATTTGAAATCCAATGGTGAGTCTACAGGTGGCAAACATCCTCTCACGAGAGGCAACATGGATGATTTATTTGAGACAAAACCACTTTACTTGTTTGCTTTGCTTATTATGCAGATTGTCTGAGTCTGACCAGCTTTTTCCCAAGCCTCAGTTCAGTTTACTTTGGAGCTACAAAAGGGGTATCTGAGGCTAAAGGAATGGGGAAATGCCTCTGGGGAGAAAAAGTTGGCGGCAGAGTCTAGGATCAGAATATTCTAGCATTTTATCTGAGCCCTACTTCAGTGCAGCCAAATGGGCAAAGATAAGTGTTATCACCTCAGAAATCTGGTTTTTAGGTGGAATTACTGCTGCCTTGGTGCGGTATTCTAGCTTTCTAAAGCGCATTCTTTATTCTGGGTTAAAAATTTAATTAGAGAAATGAGTCTATGACTCAGTTCTCAGTTGAACATTTCCGTGTCGTTATACTAATAATAATAAAAAAAAACTTGTTTTGAAAACACTTCTCCAGGTTTATAAAGTGTCATTCCCCCTGGACGACATTTTATTCTATTAAAACTAACGTTTGTGAGCAGTCGTGGCAATTTCAAGCCCAATTGGATGTAATGAAACTCGAATTTCTCTCTGGAGGGAATGTGTTATATTGCTATTGTACTCCCACCTAATTCATTACTTGGAGATACTTTTCCCTAGATCAAGAATAAGCTTTTTATAATATAGGGCCATTACGCTAAAGCACTTGAGAGTGTGGAGTAAAAAATAGTTTCTTTCCAATAATCAGACGTAGACTAATGTCTTCCAATTTTCAAAGGGGCATAATTATTTAAAAATAGAAATCATTTGATGTGAATCAGTGTTTTTTCCTGTCATCAATTCTGAATATCTTCACAATGATTTTTGGGCAAGCATTTAATTAAAAAAAATTTTGTTTTTGATGGGGAAAATTGTGGGGCCATCTCCAGTAGTGCTCACCCTGGCTATGCTCTGGCGACCATATGCAGTACTGGGGATTGAACCAGGGTTGACTTCATGCAAGGCAAAAACCTTCATTCCTGTACTGTCAAGTTTTAAAATTCTCTTTTTGTTTGTTTGTTTTGGGCCTGCACCCACGTAGCTCAGGAGTCACTCTGTGCTTATGAATCATTCCTGGCAAGCTCAGGAGATCCTATAGGATGCCAGGGACCAATTCCGGTTCTGCTGCTAAGCAAGTACCCTACTTGCTGTGCTATCTCCTGGTACCTAAGATTCTTTTTATTGTATTGGAATCGAAGGAACTACCTCCTCTGTGCTGAATATACTCCTGGTTCTGTGCTTCAGAACCTCTCCTGGAAACCATATGCTGTAATGGGGATCAAATACAGGTCAGCTAGCTCCATGCAAGGCAAAGAAATGTCTTAGCCCCAGTACTCTCTGGCGCCATTAAAAATTACTAATGTCAGTGTCAGAGCTATAGTACAGTGGATAGGGCATTTGCCTTGCACATGGCTAACCTGGCTTCGATCCCCAGCATCCCATATGGGTCCTAGAGCCTGCCAGGAGTAATTTTTGAGCTCAGAGCCAGGAATAACCCTATAGCACCTCAGGGTATAGCCAAAAAAATAGAAAGTACTAATGTCATTCTCAGGTACATTTGAGAATATTTGAGGTTATTAAGAAAACAAGACAAATTTCAGGCTAATATTGGTTAATTGTCTTGCTTGTCACATTATAGCCATTTGCAAATACAATTTTCCCTCCTCCCCCTTTATACAAACACAATTTTTATTATTAACTCTGACTTGTGACCACAAGTCATTAATCACATTTCATGAAATAATTCCTGTATTTTAGATACTTTAAGATAGATTCATTTTCTTTGGACTAGCTAAACATGATTAAAAATAAAAACCCAGATTTTTTGTGGATAATAAATAGAAAACTAGTTAGGAAAATAAATAAGGAAATTAATATTTTCAATAAACACCTGCCTAGAGATAGTCTTGGTGAACATTTAGATGTTTGGGCCACTGTGTGTAGGATCTATATGTTATTTACTTACAGATATACTTTACATATGATGCGCCTCTAGAGGTTCCCCCCTGTTATAAAATTAAGTTTATAGTACTCATATTTATATTGGAAACATTGCCTCATGCCCGCCATTCTAATAAATAGGCTTTTTCTTCTCCCTCTTTTTTTTTTTTTTTTGGTTTTTAGGCTGCACCCGGTGATGCTCAGGGATTACTTCTGGCTATGTGCTCAGAAATACCTCCTGGCTTGGGCAATCATGGGATGCTGGGGGATCGAACCACTGTCCATTCTAGGTCAGCGGCATGCATGGCAAACTCCCTACTGCTGCACCACCGTTCCTGCCCCCCTCTCCCCCTTTTCTTAATGAACTTAAACTTATTATTTTTGTTTTGGGGCCACACCTAGTGTTGCTCTGGGATTACTCAGGAATTACTCAGGAACTCAAGAATTACTCCTGATGAATTTTGGGGACCATATGGGTTGCCTGAGATCCACCTGGGTCGGCCGTGTACAAGGCAAATGCCCTCCCTGTTGTACTATTGCTCCAATCCATAGATAGAATTTTTCTGTGTTGTTAAATGTTCTTTGAAAATTTGACTTTTTCAGTATATATTTAAAATAATTTTTTTAATTGAATCACTGTGAGATGGAGTTACAGAGTTGTTCATGATTGAGTTTCAGTCATATAATGTTCTAACACCTTTCACCAATGCACATTTCCTGCCACCAATGTCCCCAATTTACCTCCTGCCCTATATCTACCTGCCTCTATGGCAGACATTTGTAATCTCTCTTCCTTCTCCCCCCTCCCTCCCTCTTCTGTCTCTCTGTCTCTCACACACTCTCACTCTTCCTTTTTTCCTTTTAGACATTGTGGTTTGCAATATTATTACTGAAGGTGTATAGAGAAAATTAGATTCTTGGTGATTTATATGATACTTGGTGATCTATATAGTATTCTGTTTTGGGAGTCATTTAGAAAAATGAGTTCCTAACAGACCTTGAGGCTATTCCTCTCCCCCATACCCTCCCAAGAAAACTATAGCTCTCTTTTTTTTTTTTTTTCTTTTTTTTGTTTTTTTTGTTTTTTTGTTTTTGTTTTTGGGCCACACCCAGTAACGCTCAGGGGTTACTCCTGGCTATGTGCTCAGAAGTTGCTCCTGGCTTGGGGGACCATATGGGACACCGGGGGATCGAACCGCGGTCCGTCCAAGGCTAGCGCAGGCAAGGCAGGCACCTTACCTTTAGCGCCACCGCCCGGCCCCAACTATAGCTCTCTTAACCTGCTCATTCCTGAGCCCTCCTCAGGATGAACTCTTTTTTTTTTTTAGGATGAATTCTGACAGGTTAGCCACTTGTACCTTTTTTTTAAAAAGCATTGTTCAGATTTAATACAAAACTTATAAGGATTAATTAACCTTTATATAGTTATACAATTCATATTATAATCAATTATATTTAAGCAAGTATATAAAATACATTATTGATATTAAATAGTATTCAATATTATATAATATAATTAAATCTATTATAAAATTCATAAAATATTTTATAAAATATATATTTTATAATAATAATGTATTATGATTAATTATATTTAGTTAATTGTATATAGTTATCTGTAAACAAAAAAATCATATAATGTATTAAATAATCAAAATATACTATTCATCATTAATTTTATATAACATAATTGATCGTTAATTGTATAATTAATCGTTATATGCTATTATATATTAATATAGGATAGGACATTTTTCAAATACATAGGTCAGATACCCCAGAAATTCAAATAGAACAACAAACCAGCACAAATAGCTACAGCGATCTTTGGAAAGAAGATGAGAGGCATCACCTTCCCCAGATGTAAAGGGTACTAGAAGGTGGTAGTCAATAAAACAGCATGGTATTGGAAGAAAAACAGGTCGTCAAATCAGTGCAACAGGCCTGAATTTTGAGACTGACCTCCAGATATATCATCGATCAATCTTCCATAAATGAGCAAGAAACAAAAGTGGAATAAGGAAAGCCTCTGCAACGAGTGGTGTGGAGAAAACTGGTCAACTCCATGCAAAAAAGTGAACTCAGACCTCTACATAGAACTGCTCCACATCCTCCAGCCCAGACCCAGCATGGTACCAAGGACATGCAGCCAACTGGGGTACATGCGGTGACTGAATCTGGGGTTCAGTTCTGGCTGGTGCAGGACCCCAGTGCTGGGTGCTTAGGAAACCAGCACAGAGGGTCTCTTGCCGAGTGGGGGGCGCTATTATGTTCCAGGATGCTAGGTACGTGGGGGGAGCCCTGAGCGCAGAGTTCCGAGGTCTGCGCTCTGCGTCACAAAGGGGACACCAGTAGAATGGTTTCTAGGTTTCTAGGATCGCTCTGCACGCCTTATTCAGTCACCGTTGACTGGCCGCGACATGGAAGACATTTTAGCCACTTGTATCTATAAGAAGAGTTTGTATGCAGTGTGGAATCAACATTCCATACCAGAACAGTTTGGTTCTTCTCAGTGCTCTTTATTCTGTGCTTGATTGGAAATTTTTTTAAATTGCTATTGACTCTTCCACTCCCAATACTCTTTTGTTTGTTTTTGGGCCACATCCAGCAGTGCTTAGGCTCTGTGCTCAGACATCATTCCTGGCAGACTCTGGGGACCATATGGGATGCCTGAGATCAAACCAGGTCAGCCACGTGCAGTGCAAATGTCCCAAATGCTTTTACTGCTGTACCATAGTTCGTTGCTGCCCCTATTTTCCTCGACTGATTTGTAGACATTTTTTTTTTACATATTAAAATTACTAGCTTTTGGGGGACTTGATTTGGGTTTGATTTGAGGACCACACCCAGTAATGCTCAGGGGGCTACTCCTGGCTGGGTGCTGGTGAGACCATGAAGTGCCTGGGATTGAATGTGGGGTTCCTACATGTCAAGCATAAGCTCCAGCTCTTGCCCTTTGTGTGAGTTCCCTAATCTCAAGGATATTAACTGTTAACTTTTTTTTTTTTTTTTTGCCATACCTGGCTCAGAGCACAGGGTTCACTCCTGGTGGAATTTGGGGCCATATGGTGCTGGGGGTTGGTCTGTGCCAGACATATGCAAGGCAAGCATCCTACCTACTGTACTATCTCTCTGGCCCAATATTAACTTTTTCCTTTTTTTAATTTTTTAGTTTTGGGACCACACCCTGTGATGCTCAGGGGTTATTCCTGGCTATGCACTCAGAAATCACTCCTGGCTTGGGGGACCATATGGGATGCCCGGGATCGATCCACGGTCTGTCCTGGGTCAGCCAAATACAAGGCAAACGCCCTACCTCTGCGTTATTGCTCCAGCCCCAACTTTTTACTTTTTTGCAAATATTGTCTGTGGTTGGATTTTGTCACTTGATTCATTTTGTGTATCTTTGGATGGAGGATCTCATGGCAATTATATATTTTTGTTTAGTCAAACCAATTAATCATTTGCCTGACTCCTTCCTTCCTCCATTTCTTTCTTTCTTTCTTTCTTTCTTTCTTTCTTTCTTTCTTTCTTTCTTTCTTTCTTTCTTTCTTTCTTTCTTTCTTTCTTTCTTTCTTTCTTTCTTTCTTTCTTTCTTTCTTTCTTTCTTTCTTTCTTTCTTTCCTTCCTTCCTTCCTTCCTTCCTTCCTTCCTTCCTTCCTTCCTTCCTTCCTTCCTTCCTTCCTTCCTTCCTTCCTTCCTTCCTTCCTCCCTCCCTCCCTCCCTCCCTCCCTCCCTCCCTCCCTCCCTCCCTCCCTCCCTCCCTCCCTCCCTCCCTTCCTTCCTCTCTCTCTCTCTCTCTCTCTCTCTCTCTCTCTCTCTTATGGTTCTTTGGGAACCCCAGTCCTTCCCCACTATTCTTGGCTGCATTTAGGGCCTGAATACAAGGATGAGGGGCTGCTGTGTGGTGTAGGAATCAACTGGAAACTCGAGTTTCTTAAGGGAGTAGAGAAAGAAATAATGGTGGCATCTCTCAGTAATGCAGCCTGACTCTCCCTGCCCCTTTATAGGAATAGGTCAGTCAGGGTATCCGAGGGATCCAGATGTCTGTATTCCTTGAATTTCATTTCCTTTCTGTCTCTCCCAAGAGCTTCTAGCACCTTCTGGAGACTGTTCTTGCATCTATCTGCCTCTACTTTGCCAGCATTTAACCAGCTGACTTCTTAAACTCCTGAATTTTTCTGCCTTTTTATTGTTTGGTTTTGGGCCCGGAGGACCATATGAGATGTTGGAGATTGAACCTGTGTCTGCTGTGTACAAGGCATATACCCTCCTCGCTATTGTCGCTCAGGCCCCTTATTGGACATCTTAAAATCTCATTTAGGAGTTACATCTAGTGGTATTTGGGGGGGGTACTCTCTGATCTTTTCCTTTTTTTTGTTTTGTTTTGTTTTGTTTTTAGACTTCACCTGGCAGTACTCGGGAGTTACTCCTGGCTCTGCACTCAAGAATTACTCCTGGTGATGTTCAGGGGACCATATGGGATTGAGCCCTGCTGTGTGCAAGGCAAATACTTTCCCCATCTTCCCAGGGATTTGAGGTGACTGTCGACTCTTTCCTCAGCACTCAGCAAAGCATTTTGCTGTCTTCAGTCTTTATGATTTTGTTTGTTTTGGGGTCTGACCCGTCGGGCACTCAAATTACTCCTGGTTCTATGCTAAGAAATTATTCCTGGTGAAGGCTGAGGGGGACTATATGGGATGCTGGCGATCTAACCAGGGTTGGTTGCTGTGCTATCACTCCAGCCCCTGCCCCGAATGATTGTTTTCATCTTTGGTTTGAGGGTAATGGACCATTTGTTTGGTCGTTTGCTTGCAGTCTCCATTCTGCTCTGTGAAATGAGTTCTCTCTAGCTCCCAGGACAAGGGTGAGCATTTAATCTTGACTGCGAAGTCTGAAAGTGTTATCAGTTTTGAGATTGTCCCCCCAAGACTTCTCCTGTCGAAGCTACTTTCTTCCTGTACCTATTTGGGGCTGTCAGGTTGCCCACTGCTCACTGTCCCTCAGTGTGAGCATAGAATATTGATTGTTTCCCTTTGCCTATGGGACAGAACAGCTCCTTGAATTAGAGCTAATTTTGGAGTCTTCAGTATTAAATGTCAAATGTTGAAGAAAGCACATCTGAGATCTCTTTGTTAGAGCACAGAAGGTCATCCGAGGCCTAAGGGAAGGGAAAGGGAGGAGAAAAGCTGTTGGACTTTCTCCTTCTCAAGCTTTTCTGTTAATAGAAAGTTTTCTAAAACCTTAACAAACTTTTTTTGGGGGACCCATTGATGCTCAAGGCTTGTACTCAGGAATCACTCCTGGTAGTGCTTGGTGGACCCATTGTGGTGCTGTGGATCAAACGAGGGTTGTTTTGTGCAAGGCAAGTGACCTACCTGATGTCCTATTTATTGCACATGCCTCCAGGATTTATTTTTTGGGTTTGGGAGGGGATTTATTTATTTTTTAACATTTATTTATTTGTTTGTTTGTTTATCTATGTTTTTTGGGTCATACCTGGCAGCACTCAAGGGTTACTTCTGGCTCTGTGCTCAGAAATCACTCCTGGCACATCAGGGGACTATGTGGGATGCCCGGAATTGAACCGGATCCGTCCTGGGTTGGCCACATGTAACGCAAACACCCTACCACTGTGCTATCACTACAGCCCCCAAGATTTATTTCTAAATCTGAAACCATTTAGTAAGTTTTACTTTGAGGTCAGAATTCTCATTGTGAGGGAAGTTTCCCATTCATAATCAGTGTTTCAGAAAAATGTTAGCCTTACCTGACTATTAGAAATCCTTTTTGGAGGGGCTGGAGCAGTGGCGCAGGGCATAAGACGTGAGGCGTCTGCCTTGCGCGAGCTAGCCTAGGACGGATCGAGGTTAGATCCCCCAGCATCCCCCAAGCCAGGGGTGAACGTCACAGGGTGTGGCCCAACCCTCCCCTCCCCCCCCAAAAAAAAAGCTTTTTTGGAGGGTTGTAGTGATAATACAGCAGTAGAACATTTACCTTGTGTGGAGCCGGCCTTGGACAGACAGGTTGGTTCCCTGACTTCACATATGGTCCCCGAGCCTGCCAGGAACGATTTCTGAGTGCAGAGCCAGGAGGGACCACTGAGTGCCACCGAGTGTGGTCCAACACCCCCCCCCCCCCAAAAGGGAACTTTTTGTTTTAAGTGGGGGAGGGACTTGAACCGAACCCAAGGCCTCACATGCAAGGTTAGTGCCCCATCGCTGAGCTAAAGCAATACTTTCTTTAGCCAAACTGCTGGTAATGGGATTACCATAGCCCCGTGTTACTCTCATGTTGGTAAAAAAGTTAAGAGAAAAGGTCTACTCAGGCAGCCTTGAGAAAAAGGTGTTCCTTTTGGCCAAGTCAGTTAAAAATACACAGAAAGAATATCCTCATCATGGACCAATTTAATGAACCAATTAGAATAGGTACCTCCTTCTGGTTAGGCCAATGGGGGAAAAAAAGCGCACCACTTCCGTGTTGACCAACTTGTCTGACCAGAAGGACCCGATGGACTGCCCTCTGATTGGCTGTTGCCACTCGGGGCATAGTGTGGCAAGTTAACAGCATTTCTGGAGGAAAACCAGCCCCTTTCTTGCAGGGCACAAGGGCTAGAAAGCTAAGTGGAATCAGGGTTCTTGTCCCAAGGGGGTCTTTCTCTCTCTCTCTCTCTCTCTCTCTCTCTCTCTCTCTCTCTCTCTCTCTCTCTCTCTCTCTCCCTCTCCCCCCCCCCCACACCTCATAGTGTTCAGGGGTTACTCCTGACACTGCACTCAGGGATCACTCCTTGCAGGCTTGGGGTCTTTATGGGATGCTGGGGATTGAACCCCTGTCAGTTATGTGCTAGGTAAGCTCCCTCCCCATTGTACTATGTTGTTCTAGCCAAGGGGCCTTCTAGAAGATGTTGAGCACAGAGTATGTATGCTCTGACTGTTCCCAGAACCTGTTGTGAGCAGGGAGAGTGCAACAGTGGGGTCTTACAGTGGAACCCACATCTCTCTCTCCCCCTTATCATTATTTTGGGGTCACACCTGACTCCTGGCTCAGGGATCAGGCCTGGTCATATTTGGAAGATCCAACGTGGTCCTGAGAATGGTACTGGGCTCAGCTGTGTGCAAGGCAAATGCCTTAACCCTGTATCATCTTTCCTGCTGGAAGTCACCCCTTAAAAGTTACAGGGCCAACTTGGGTTCTATCTTCGGCATACCATATGGTCCCTGAGCACCACCAATAATAATTCCTGAGTGTAGAGCTAGGAGGAACCCCTGAGCACTGCTGGGTGTGGTCCCCAAACAAAAACCAAACAAACCAAAGTGACAGCTTTAGGACATCTTCAAAACACACACACACACACACACACACACACACACACACACACACAAACCAAAGTGACAGCTTTAGGACATCTTCAAAACACACACACACACACACACACACACACACACACACACACACACTGCTGTCCAATCAGTCTCCTAGATCTTGAGAAGAATCTGGGTGTGAGGAGCCTGGGAAATGACTCAGTGGGCTGCACACAGCCTTTCCAAGGCAGGAGAGTCTGAGGTTTGAACACCGTTACACAGCGTCCCCAGAGCATCACTGGAAGTTCCAAGGAGCCTCTGAACACTGGGTGAGAGCTAAATTGCGTTGTGTTTGTGTCTCTGGCCATCAGACACAAGACAATCTATCAGGCACCTACAGCTGTTAGGATCTGGGGGAGATGCCCTGTGTGGGGCCTTGAAACCTCTGACCTTTCTGTCTCTTGAGCCATCTTTCAGCCTGATGGAGAGGCCCAGAGTGCAGCCTTCTTGTGCCTTAAAAACTGCTGCAGCTGTTCTACTAGGGGGGACAGACCTTCCCCCGTGCATTTCAAGAGAACAGCTCCTCCCCTGAGAAGGCCGAAGGCGCCTGGGGCCCCTTCGTTCCAGGGGCAGATCCTGGGACAGGTCTGTCAGGAAACTGACCTCGGTTTCCAAAAGGACAGAAGTAAAAGCAGCGCCTTGGAACTATTTCCTTCTCTTGCCCTCCTCCCCCCAGTCTCACCGTGGTTTTGGGTTGGTTTGGTTTTTTCTGCATGTAACCTGAGAGGCTCATCCATCTCACTGTGGTGGTGGTGGTGGGGGGAATTTCAGCTTTAGGAAAGTAAGTAACTTCTGATTTATCACAAACAGCTGGGTGGGCCAGGCCTGCTTAGAGCCTGTGCAGAAGGAATCTTACATTTTTTTTTTTTCCATTTTTGATTTTTTTTTTTTTTAAGGGACCAGTATCCAGTGGTGCTGGAAGACTGCCTAAAATTCTGGGGACTAGTTGGTGCAGGAGATGGAATCCAGGGCTCCTGCATGCAGTCTATACTTGAGTTCTTTGAACCATCTCCCTGGCTTCCTTTCACTAACTTTTTTTAAAATTTATTTTTTATTATTATTGATTTTGGGCCACACTTGGCAGTGCTTAGGGCTTACTGACTCCAGTGACTTTGTGCTCAGGGATCACTTCTGGTGGCGTTTGGGGGATCATATAGGGAGCCAGGATTTGACAGTGGATAGACACCCTACCCATTGTTCTTTTGGTTTTTATTTAAAAAGTTTTACTAGTGAGTTACTAAGCGGGGCAAAGGCAGAAAAAGAGAAAGAAAAGAAAAGGAGGAAAAAAAAAGTTTTACTAGTGAACTGGAGTGATAGCATGGCGGGATTGGTGTTTGCCTTGCCTGCGGCTGACCTAGGTTCAATCCCCAGCATGGGCCCCCAAGAACCCACAGGAATGAATCCTGAGCAAAGAGCCAGGAGTAACCCTGAGCACCACCGAAGGTAGCAAAACAAAAAACAAAATTTTGACTTACAGGTAAAGGGGGCCCTCATTTATTGCTGGAGGGAATATCAACTTGTCTAGCCCATTTTTGGGAAATCATTGTGGAGATTTATTGTATTCTGGGAATATTCTCTAAAGACTCCAAAACACAATTCAGAAAAGTCTTCACTTCACTCCTGTGTTCATTGGAGCACTATTCACAGTAGTCAAAATCTGGAAATAACCAAAGTACCCAAGAACAGCTCAGTGGAGAAAGATGGTACATTTTACAATGGGATATTACTTGGACATAAGAAAAGAGAAAGACATACAAGTTGCTGCTATATGGATGGATCTGGAGAGTATTGGGTTGAATGAAATGAGTAAGAGAGAGAGAGAGAGAGAGAGGGCAAGAGAGAGAGAGAGAGAATGACAGACAGAATGACCTCCCTCGTATGCAGGATATACAGAAGCATGGTAGGAGAATAAATCCAAAATAGAATCGAAGAGGACAATAGAATCGAAGGCCAGGAGGACAGGTATTTTGTAGGAAGGACAGGGAATGGACCACAGCAACAATGATAGTGTTAAGTTTTAGGGGTATACTTATCACACCACACCTAGCACCTATGCACCAAAATCCCTCACCCCCTACCTAGAAACTTCAGTTACCTTATCTAAGGGTGGTTGATTTTCACTGGGCTTTGTCTCTTCACTGGCTTTGTTTCTTTATACCCCAGCTCTGGGCGAAATCATCTGGTATTTGTCTTTCTACTTCTGACATCTTTCACTAAATCTGACACCTTTTTCTACCCATCTTATTCCAAAGGCAAGAGTTTGTCTTATCATCGAGCGCGTGCGCGCAAACACACACACACACACACACACACACACACACACACACACACACACACACATCTGGGATATGGGACGTAGATGGGCTGCAGTGAACTTAGGCAGGCAAGTGTCTTTTCAACCTGGCCTACTTGTGTTCTTGGTCACGTGCACACACACACACACACACACACACACATATATATCTGGGATATGGAACATAGATGGGCTGCAATGAAGTCAGGCAGGCAAGTGTCTTTTCAACCTGGCCTACTTGTGTTCTTGGTCTGGACCCATATAGAATTGCCAGAGTTCAACACTTTGGGGAAGTCTTCCCCGTTTTCCATGAAGATGGAAAAAGTTGCCATTTCTCAGCAGCACTCAGGGCTCTTTCCTTCACCTCCCACCCAGCCAGCCCTGATGGTTCCTGCTTTTCACACAGACCCTTTTACAAGCCAGGCGGATGTTTCTGCCTTGTTCTGAGTTGCGTTTCTCCATTCATCAATGATGAGAAACATTTTTTTTCAAGTGCCTGTTGACTGTCTATCTTCTCTGGAGTGGTTCAGATCTTCGCCCTATTCTTTTGTGTGAGGTGCTTTGTTTTATGCTGTTATTGGGTTTTGTGAGATCCTTCTAGATCTTGGCTCTGAGTTTTGTATCAGGCGAATATTTGGTGACTGATTCTCCCATTCAGTACCTTGTCTTTTTGTTTTAGTGACAGTTTTACTTTTATTTGTAGGGGATTTTGGGGACCACACCTGGAGATGCTCAGGGGCTCTTCCTGACTATGCTCAGGATTGATTCTTGGTGGGATTCTGGGAACTATAAATGGTGTAGGGAAGAAAGTGGGGTTGGTTGCTTGCAAGCAGGTCCCTTAGTCCTGTGCTATCTCTCTGGTCTCGTTTTAGTGCTTGTTTCTTTCACAGTGCAGAAAGAAGCAATCTTTCTTGTATTGCAGTTTATTTTGTTTTGGTTTTGGGGTTTTTTTTTTTTTTTTTTTTTTTGCATTTGGACCACATCTGGCAGTGTGCTAGGGGGCTACTCCTGGCTCTGTGCTGAGGACTTGCCCCTGGCAGTGGTCCAGAGATGATTCAGTGATGGAGGTTGGGCTCATGCTTCCTGTATGTAACGCATGTGCCATCTCCTTGGCCCCAGAAATTCCCCCATTTTGTGTGTGTGGGGTGGGGAGTATATCTGAGTGCCCCTAAATTTCTGTGGTTTGTTTGTTTGCTTGTTTGTTTGTTTTGGGGCTAAAACTGGCAGTGCTCAGGTGTTACACTTGGCTATTGTTTAATTTGGGTCTGCGCTCAAGAATTACTCCTTGAAGGCTCAGGGTGGCCACATGCAAGTCAAACACCCTTCCTGCTGTGCTATCACTCAATCCCCATCTATGGGTTCTTTTCTTTGTTTTGTTTTTGAATTATACCTGACAATGCTCAGGAGTTATTTCTGGCTTTACATGCAAGAATCATTCCCTGCTTGAGGGAGTGACTTAATAGGATGCTGGGGATTGAACCTGGATTGGCTGTGTGCAAAGCAAATGCCCTGCCCATTGTACTATTGTTTTGGCCCCTAAATTCCTGTATTTGAGTCCTAACCCCTAACATTTGGAGGACTTTCAAGAGGTAATGATAATAACAAGAGGCCATTCTTGTGGGTCCTAATCCTATAGGACTAGTCCTAATGAGGGCACAGACACACATGGGGTGGGGGTGGGAAACAAGGCCACATAAGATCATGGAGAGAAGCCATGCCTGTCCCAAAAGGAGAGGCTCCAGGGGAAACCAGTTCCTGCTGACACATTCCTGCTGACACCTTCCTCTTAAACTTGCAACCTTTAGGGCTGTGAGAAACTACATTAAGGCTCCGGTCTTGTGGCCCTGAGTGGCATTTATCTAGCAAATGTGTATGGGATGTATAGATGTAGATTTACTTGGAGTCCCTAAAGCTATGGCCAGCTCAAGGGATCAAATCCCTTAACTTAAAATGGCTTTTTTGTTTGTTTTTGTTTTGGGACCACAACCAGCAGCACTCAAGGGTTACCCCTGACTCTGTGCTCAGAAATCACTCCTGACAGGCTTGGGGGACCATTAGAGATGACAGGGATTGAACATGGGTCAGTCCTAGGTTGGCTGTATGCAAGGCAAATGCCCTACTGCTGTGCTGTTGCTCTGGTCCCATTAAGTTGGCTTCTTCTTTTTCTTTTTTTTTTTTTTGGTTTTTGGGCCATACCCGGTGGTGCCCAGGGGATACTCCTGGCTGTCTGCTCAGAAATAGCTCCTGGCAGGCACGGGGGACCATATGGGACACTGGGATTCGAACCAATCACCTTTGGTCCTGGATCGGCTGCTTGCAAGGCAAACGCTGCTGTGCTATCTCTCTGGGCCCATTAAGTTGGCTTCTTGATACCACTTTCTTATTATGGGTGTGGGCTAAGTGATGCTTAGCCAAGACCTGGATTCTTTGCTAACTGCTGGCTGTTCACTGCACAGACTTGAGGAATCCAGGCTGTTTATACCCAGGGTAGCTGGGGTTATCTAAGCTGTCCCATGGTACTGAGTCTTGGAAGGGACATGTGGGTTTTTCATCCTCATGCCCCTTGCTTCACTGCAATGTAATGAATGCCAGTATTTTGTTCAGGTACCACGATACCTAGAAACTATCTTGTCTCTGGTTAGGACCCGGCATTGCTCATTTCTTTTGGGTAGTGATGCATGCTGATTCTGTGTAAGAATAGCAAATAAGCAGCAATCAGTCAATATTTGAAAGGATTCAATCTCAGGACTTCTGTTCCCCAGGTATATTCATTCTATAAACATCAGAAGAATAAAGTGCTTTACATGCCCACCTGAATTCCTTCAGGGAACATTGAGGTGTACAGAATTGTAAGGATCAGCCACAAAGGCACTTAGAGTTTGTTTATAAAATATTGACATATGCTGATGAGTTATTTACGTTTGATTTGAGCCTAAAAGATTTCCCCATGTGCCCTCTAAAACACTGATATTGAGATGGGAGGAAGCCCAAAGGTGGGGGCATTTGAGCCAGACCGCAAAGGTTACTCCTGGCTCTAAGCTCAGGAATTACTCCTGGCCATGCTCTGGTGATCATGTGGAATGCCAGGGATCAAACCTGGGTTGACCTTGTACAGGGTACACACCCTAACCATTGTGCTATCTCTCAGCCCCGATCCTGTTCTTATTTTTTTTTTTTTTTTTGTGGTTTTTGGGTCACACCCGGCAGTGCTCAGGGGTTATTTCTGGCTCCAGGCTCAGAAATTGCTCCTGGCAGGCACAGGGGACCATATGGGGCGCCGGGATTCGAACCGATGACCTCCTGCATGAAAGGCAAACGCCTTACCTCCACGCTATCTCTCCGGCCCCCATCCTGTTCTTATTTTTAAAGATGATGTAGGCCCTTCTATTATGTCATGGTCCCCTGAGGGAGAGGCCCAGGCCTGAACTTTATGGCCAGGCAAGGTAAAGTAGGAGCTGGGCAGAGGCTTCTAGAAGCTCAAGAGTCTAAAGTGCATACATGAGTGAGCACATACATGAATGAGTGCATACATGAGTTTAGTTTCTGAATGTACTGAAACATTATTGAAAAGCAAAGCCTCAGATGCTCACCAGTCCTCCATTCCTTGAGTCTACAGAGTATAGGGGCTCCTGGGGATCACTGTTGGGAAACCTCTTTTCTTAGGGCTGATTGACACCCACATTGATAACAGGTGTTTAAGGGCAAAGCCTTTGCATGATTACTGATAGCTCTTAAGCCATCTTCAGAGGTCCCACAACCTGGCCAGAAAAGCTCTGCCTGATTTGAAGAAAAGAATTTGACTTGAAATCTTACCTTGTGGGGCTGGAGTGATAGTACAGCAGTAGTGCATGTAGCAGAACCAGGACGGACCTGGGTTCGATCCCTAGTGTCCCATATGGTCCCTTAAGCCAGGAGCGATTTCTGAGTGCATAGCCAGGAGTAACTCCTGAACTTCATGAGGGGGTTAGGGGGGCTTGAAATCTTACTTGTCTCATTCCTCAATAGCCGGAGAAGATCTTTGCATCCAGAATATGCAGGGAAGGAGAAGGGTGGAGAGGATGAAAAGGAGAGGCAGGGGTGCAGGAGAGGATGAGGAGGGCCAGGGATGCTGTTCTTGGCATTGCTGTCTTGATCTCTCTACCTCGCTCCAGCTTTCTAGGGTACCCCATCTGCTTTGCACCCCCTAGGATGCTACTGTCTCTCAGGATGCTAGTGTCCCTGCCACTCAATCCCCTCCCCTTTTTAAAATGGTCTTCTGTTTTTACAGCCTCTGTGTACTTCCTGGACAGCCTGAGCCAAGTATCACAAACTAAGGGGCTTGAAACAACAGAGATGCATTAACTCTCACTTGTGGAGGCCCGGAGTCTGCAGTCAGCCTGGGGTAGGGGTTCTCTCCCTCTGACACCCCATGGGAGCCCTTTCTGGCCTCTGTCTGGCTTCTGGGGGGTTTGGCCGAGGTTTTGGGTATTTCTTGGCTCATGTGTCCATAGTTTTCTGTCTCTTTGCTTCTTATTAGGATACCAGCCAGTCTGGATTAGGACCCTTTGAATAGAGCTGACTTGACTTTGCCTGCATGAATCATACCTGTTATGTCCCTAGTTCAATTCCCATCTTCTTTGGATGCACTAGGGGTTAGGACTTGAGCCTAGAGACCTTAGATGAGGCGAGAACTGCACCACTCTTGCAAGTACCAGCCTGATTCAGAACTCTACTATCTCCACACACTGGGCCTCCCAATTCCCTCCTTGTTTACCTTGTTACTGAAAAACCTTGGCATCGCCTCCTTTCCTTTTCTTCCTCACCCCTCTGGATTCTTTGAAGCCCTTGAGAATACTTCTCGGGTTTGTCGTGTCTGTTGTCTCTCCTGATCAATGAGAAATGAACTTAGACTCACATACAGAAACACACACACACACACACTTCTCGGGTTTGTCGTGTCTGTTGTCTCTCCTGATCAATGAGAAATGAACTTAGACTCACATACAGAAACACAGAAACACAGAAACACACACACACACACACACACACACACACACACACACACACACCTCGGGTTTGCCGTGTCTGTTGTCTCTCCTGATCAATGAGAAATGAACTTAGACTCACATACAGAAACACACACACACACACACACACACACACACACACACACCCCACTTTGGTTCTCTCTTTGTCCACAGAGTGAATTGAACATTGGGACACTCTGTGAGGAGTCCTGAGCTGTATATTCTACTGTCTCTGATACTGCCTCCCCATAGTGATTCTGTCCCCCAAGTGTCCTCTGGGGGCTGTCTAGTGTATCCCTGCCCTGAGTGTCCCCAGAAGGCCCCACTGAAAGGACTCTGTGTGGAAAGTTGGAAATCCTGCCTGGAAATCCTGCTTCCCCTGTGTCACCTCAACTCCTTCCCTCCTTTCTTCTCTTCCTACCCTCCTGTCTTTTCTCCCTCCCTCCCTCCCTCCCTCCCTCCCTCCCTCCCTCCCTCCCTCCCTCCCTCCCTCCCTTCCTTCCTTCCTTCCTTCCTTCCTTCCTTCCTTCCTTCCTTCCTTCCTTCCTTCCTTCCTTCCTTCCTTCCTTCCTTCCTTCCTTCCTTCCATTCACCTGTTTATCTTTCAACACATTCATCAATCTATATATGTCTTTATACATCTATTTAACTATCTAGGTATCCATCTGTCTATCCATCCACCCATCTATTTTTATGCATTGTGTATATATTTAGCTAGGTATCCATCCATTTATTTACCATCCACACATCCATCCATTCACCCATGAATCCATCTAGTCATCCATCCATCCACCCATCGATCCATCCATCCACCACCCATCCATCCACCACCCATCCATCCATCCACTTACCATCTATCTACCCATCCATTCACCCATCCATTCACTCATTTATCCTTCCATCGATCCATCCATCATCCATTCATCCACTTACCTACTTAATATCCACACAACCATCTATACATTCATCCACCCACCCACCCACCCATCCATCCATCCACTTACCATCTACCTATCCATTTATCCATCCATTCACCCATCCATTCACCCATTTATCCTTCTATCCATCCATTCATCCACTTACCCACTTACCATTCACCCATCCACTTCTCTCTCATGTATTTATTCAGTGGTTCCCATTTATATGCATATCTGGAAACCCAGGACCCCATACATGCAGAGCATGTTTCTGCCTCTGAACTGCCCCCACTGCAGGTTTTATTATTTCTAAACCGTGCTCCATGAGCCTCTCCTGATGTCTCATGCACTATAGGACTATCTCAGTGGGATGTGGGGCTTCGTGTGAAACCTCTGGTGGCAAGTGACAGGGGTTCTCACGGTCCAAAGTTCCCCCCGACAGCTTCCCTCTCAGAGCCCTTCATGAACCACAGTTAATCAGTACCCAGGAAACCAGCCTTTCTCTAAAGTCAGCGCTGCTGTAGCGGGTTTATTTTTAACTTCCCAGGGGACTGGTCAAGGAGAGTCTGGAAGGCATTTTCCAACTGTTTCAAGAGAGTGGGGCCCTGGCTCTGCTTGGCTTCTTCTGTGGGAGTCCCCCAGGGGCTACCTGACTAAGTGCCACACCTCAGTGACTTAGAACCACACAGCTTTCTTATCATTGTTCTAGTGATATCACTGTGTCCCTAGTCCCAAGCCCCTTTTGAGGCTCCATGGAAAACTGTTCTGACCATTTCTTTAAGCTTCTGCCTGTTTTGTGATTCAAGCAGCATAACTAACCTTCCTGTAACTACATCCAGAGTTCCACTCTTTTATTTTATTTTATTTTTTATAACAATTTTTATTTTGTGGATTACAAATCTTTCACAGTAATATTTTAGGCACATAGTGACATTGGATCAGGGGCATTCCCACCACCAATGTTGTCCTCCCTCCACCCCTGTTCCCAGCATGCATCCCATATCCCCCTCCTTTACTCCCTAGGCTGCTAGTATAAGTGGTCCCCTCTGTGTCTAGCTTGTTGTAGATTGGGTATCGATTCTGTTGTCGTTGACTTTGGGTTTGGTATTTAAGTCTGATTATTTTTTATTTTTACTTAATGTTCAAACGGATGTTTGGTCTTGGTACCCTCTATTGTTTCCCCCTTAATTTTTGAGGCAGAACAAGATGGTTCAAGTTATGTGGTTCTGTTTGAAGGAAGGAAAAAGATAAAATGGGGCAAAAAATCAAGCAAGCAAAAACTGGGAAGAGTTTTTCTAGAGGCTATAAATATCAATTTAAGAGAAGAAAAAAACAAAACAATAAAAAAAATCAAACAAACAAACAAAAAAAACCCCGACAAGCACCACAGCAATAAAGACAACAATCACACAAAAATCATGGTCCTGAACTAAAAACAAAACAAAGCATGCACACACACACAAAAACCAAAAACAAACAAAAAAATCCAATGAAAATAACAAAATCAACAAAATTATTTTGTGCTTTTTTTTTTTTTTTTTTTGCATAGGCACAGTAAATATTGGGGGAGATTAGAAAGGGAATTTCCTTGGTCTAAGAGATACAGGGTTTCTCCGCCCTTGAAGTATACTGTCATGGGAATAACTATAGGCTCCGTACATGTTCTTTGACTCTCCCCTAAGTCCTTTTGTGGTGTCTGGAAACTGTCCACTCAGTCATAGATGATAAAATCAGGCCTCTGTAGCTAGAGATCTTGGTATTTGCATAGGTCATAGGATGGAGCCTAGGATGGACTCTTTTTTATGGTTCTAGAAGTTCTGTTCCGTCTGTTGTAAAACCAACTTTTAGCATAAAAAATCAACAAAGTAATTGATGACTGAGTGGTCAAAGTATGAATCAAGAGTTTCCCACGTAAGGTATACCCAACACCAAGTCTATAACAGGACTTTATGCATTTTGATTTCTTTCAATCCTATACCAACAGTGTGATGGTCATCACTCTTACACCCCTTTCTCAGATGTGAAAACTGAGGTACTGGGAATCAAATCACTTGTCTACAGCCTCAGAGCCAGTTAGAGATGGATTCACACACACCACTCAAGTGCTACATCATTATGGCATCAGCACCGGATCCCCCCAAGTGCATGAATCAGTTCTCATTCTTGGGCACTTGGGCTATTTCCTATCTTCCCTCTGCTCTGTTATGGTAACTCCCTCAGCAACCTCATTATTTCTTAAAATCATTTAGTCCCTTCTGTGTTCTTAATTTTCACTTTCTACTCCCGCTTTCCTCAACTCCCTATGACACCAAGAAGGGAAGAGAAATATGTGTGAGTAGATTTCAGCTCTGGGACCTGAGCCCACACACCTTTTTTCAGTTGGTGGTCTAAAGTCACTTATCTAAACCTGCTTTATTTTTCACATTTTATTTTATTCTTTTCTTTGTTTTTGTTTTTTGGGTCTCACACGGCAGCACTCAGGCATTAATCCTGGCTCTAGGCACAGAAATTGCTCCTGGTAGGCATGGGGGACCATATGGGATGCTGGGATTCGAACTGCCATCCTTCTGCATGCAAGGCAAATGCCTTACCTCCATGCTATCTCTCCGGCCCCCACATTTTATTTTATTTTTTTTCTTTTTTATTGTAAGAATTTATTCAAGAGACAAAATTGATTAACATAATGAGGTAAACTAACATAACATAATATAGTGACATAACATAACATATAATATAATAGATATAATAATAATACATGTAAGTCAAAGAAAGTTTCTGATTAAAAACACAATTTTTTTTCCATAATGGCTTACATATCTTTCACAGTAGTATTTTAGGTACATATTAACATTGAGTCAGGGGAATACCCATCACCAACTATGTCCTCCCCCCATTCCAGTTCCCTTTCTACAACCCATATACCCCACCATCGCCCCCCGGGCTGCTAGAGTAGGTGGACCCTTCTTTGTCTGGCTTACTATTAGTGATCACGTATCTGTTTGGTCCTGGAACCCTCCCTTGTTTCCCCCTCTATTTAAGAGGCAGAGCTAGAAAAATCGAGGTATGTGGTTTTGTTTGAAGGCAAGAAAAGCAATAGAATGGGGTACAAAATAAGAGGAAAAAAAAAAAAGAAGTCAAAAGTCAAATACTCTGAACATGGGCTGAGTCCCTCTAGAGGCTTCCAACCTCAGTTTGAGAGAGGATGTGAAAAAGGTAATTGAAATACCACAACAATACAGAAAATATATCGAATTAAATAACCGGTGAGCACTACAGCAATAAAGACAGGCACCACACAATAGTCTCGGTTCTGAAATCAAATCATGCTCGAGTGCAAAAGAGAAAGACAAGACAAAATAAAATAAAATAATATTGAAGACATCAACTGTAATCTCCACACCAAATTAAAGACGTCAAAAAAATCGATCAATCGATAAATAAACATGTGGAGAAATGATTGTTTTGTGCCTTTTTTTTTTTTCTCCTTTTCTTTATCCCCCTGCATAGGCACAGTAACTATTGGGGATATTGTAGAGGGAATTCCCTTGACCTAGGAGATACAGGGTTTCTCCACCCCTGAAGTATACTGTCATGGGATTAACTCTAGACTCCTTGCATGATCATTACTCTCCCCTTGCTGCTTTCGTGGTGTGTGGAGAGTTCCACCCTTTTACAGAGACCCAGTTACATTGGATTAGGGCTCATAACACTAACTTCATGCCAACCTGTGATGCAGGCAGTCACTTTCCAGAGAGGGCACTGTCCCAGATCTTAGAGGCTAGGACTTTCTTCTAGCTATTTGGAGTGGGGACAGTTCAACCCATACCAAGTCCCAAGTTCTCCCATACACCCTATCACTGGCTGCTTGGAGCCATTCAGGTAAAGCTGGAATTGCTTAAGTTGGGGGCCATTGTACTCTCACAGGAGTGGTATAAAGGGACTCCTTGTCTCAGTCCACACTATGTCCCTCTATCCATTGCAGAAACAATTCTGGATTGGTCTACTGGTTTCTTATTTTATTTTATTTTTGACAGGGATAAGGTTTGGCCATACCTGATGGTGTTTAGGACTAACTTCTGGCTCTGTACTCAAGCTTACTCCTGGCGGTACTTGGGGGCCATATGAAATGCCGGGGATTTCTCACAGTCTTATTTGTTTAGTGATGGTTGAGTAATTTGTACCATTTGTGTAGGACAGTCTATAGGTCCAGTCATTTGAGAGGTGGGCCTTTGAGAAAGACACTGAGATCTTCCAAGTAAGTGGCCTCTGTGTTTAGCTAATATTTAAGCTTTCAGCACACCCTGTTCTACCCACACGACCCACCCGACAAGTTCTTCCTCTACTGGTTAAGAGCTGATAACGGGCAGGAGCGAGTTGTTTGCACTGTGCTAGGACATGGTCCTGTGCAATGATGGAGAAATAGGAAATCGGTGCTTTGTAAGTAGCCAGGGTGCTGAGGCAAAGTCATGGTTGCTTTTTCCTTGGCAACATGAATTGATTGGATTCAACTGTTGAGATAATCAAATATCACATGCATGACTGCGGTTTGGATCCCGGCCCATGTGGGTCAAATGGCCTTTCTATGGGGCAAGAAGCATCTTGTTGGAGCTAGACAGTCCCATCCAGGCTGCCCCAGGTCCCAGCTGGCCAATTTCTGGAGCAAAACATTTTGGGAGACGATGGAAATGAATGTGTGTGTGGGTGAAGTGTAGTCAGGACAAAGGGGCCACTATGACAGTAATAGATGGAAATGATCACTCTGGACAAGATCTGGGTTTTTTAAAAAAATTATATGGATATATACTCATATGAAGCAGATAATATTTTTGGAGAAGTGGCATACCGAACAGTGCTCATTCTGTACTCAGGTTTACTCCTAGCAGATCACTCCAGTTTGGGGGACCAATTATGGTGCTGGAGATTGAATCTGGGTCTGGCATGTGCAAGACAAATGCCCACTTCACTGTACTAGTGATCTGGCTCTTCTGATTTTTTTTTTCTCTTGCTTTTGATCAAGAAGAAGATGGGTTTATAAATAACCAGCGCACCTCACCACTAAGGAAAGGCACTTCAAATCTTTCCAGCCTGTTTCTGACATAACAAAGCTCTGTTAATTTTGATGAAAGAAATGATTTACTGGCTCCTGACCCAAATTCACTGCAGGGGTTCAGGAGGCTGGGAAGTCATAAACAGAATAATCACATCCAGCACAGCTACCCCTCCACAAGGAATTTTTAATTTTATTTTTTTAAAAGATGTCTCAGGTTTGGAAATGTATTTTCATAGTTAGTGATCATGCTCTTTTTAAGTGGGAAGCATCTCTTTGAAGTCTGTGATAGTCGGCTGGCCTGAAATGATTCTTTTATTAGACTTGCTATATAAATATTCATAGTTTCTCTGTGTATATTTCATATTGTCTCTTTAGCTTTTTATTTATTTATTTTTTTGGGCCATTGGAATAGTTAAAAAAAAAAAAAAAAGAAACCCGAAAACCAGAAAAACATTTGCTAGCGACTGAAAATACTGTTGTTGAAAATAATTTTAATTCTTGGCCAGATTAACTTCTTAAACCTGCCAAAATTTTTTTTTACAGCAGGCAGTTTGCTAAATGATGCAAAAGCAGTTGTTATTTTTTAAATGAATTCTGAAGTAGCATCAAAATGATTGTGTTCTGGGCTGGAAATTACAGTGTGACCCTCAGCAAAGCCCCAAATATCTGTTAAAGACCATTTACCCCTCCTAATAATGAAAACAAAATTGAAACTCTTAAGACTTGCCTAAGTGTTTCCATTTACAGAGGTTTTGTGCCAAGAAAAATGCACTTTCACACCATGAGCAAGTTTCTAAAGAAAATAAGAGAAATGTTATAAGTTGGCTGTAAACATTTAGTTAGATCCTATCTGTGAGGTGCAGCAGTGGTTGATTAAAAATAGTTGCCTTGGGCTGGAACAATAGCACAGTGGGGGAGGGCATTTGCCTTTGCCACCCCTGAGCTGGGTTCGATCCTATGAACAGCATATGGTTCCTCCAAGCCCACCAGGAGTGATTTCTGAGCTCAGAGACAGGAGTAACTCCCGAGTGCCACCAGGTGTAGCTCAAAAGCCAAAACAACAACAACAACAACAACAACAATAATAAACAAAGTCTCCTAGGGCCGAAGAGCCAGGACAGGGGTAAGGCAATTAATTGGCTTGCACACAGCCAATCCCATTTTGATCCCTGGAACCTCAAACAGTTCTCCATTTGAATCAGGAATGACTCTTGAATACAGAGCGAGGAGTAAGCTCTGCATACCCCTTGGTGGGACCTCCAGAGCCCTTCCTCTCAGAGTGATTGGATTGCCTCCCTCTCCCCTCCCATATAAGTGATTGTAGTAATGTTTCTCTTCATTATGATACTGATTAAGAAACTTAACAAGTGGGTTAGAGACAACTTAATCTGTGCTTGATTTGAATTCATCCCAGGTCCCTCAGGTCCCTCTAACCTCTGCATCATGGGGGTTCTTGCCCCTCCCCCTCCACCTAAGCACTGCTTGATTTTGGGGTTTGATTTTTGGGCCACACATCAGGAGTAAACTGATGACTTACTCCTTGTTCACACACCAGGTCAGGTGTGTGCAAGGCAAGCACCCACCCCTCGGTTATTTTTCCCCAGAGGACTGTTTCCTGATTACTTAAGGAGGATGGTGCTCCAAACCAAATTTTCCTAGATTCACCCCAAAATCTTCTTTGCTCCCATAGGCTGAACCATCAGTTCCTGCTTTCTGTGGCAGTCGCAGGCTGGCTTTTCACCACAAATGATTGGTGGTTTTTCTGTGACCTCCCAAGCAGGGTGCAGAGGATGTGGGCAGGTCCCACTGCTGGCGATTTTGTGAGCAGGGTCAGTGGTGCAATACAGGATGTGGGGCTAGGGATTATCTGGGGCCTCCAGGACTGCAATTAAGTGGAGCTTGCAATTAAGTTCAAAACTTACTAGAATTATATACTAACTGCTATATTAGCTCCTTTCAAAATAAATTTAAAAAAAATTTTTTTAAGATCTGGCAGTGCTCAGGGGTTACTGCACTCAGGAATCACTCTTGAAAGTGCTTGGGGATTATATGGGGTGCTAGGGATCAAACCCAGGTTAGCCTTATGCAAGGCAGTGCCCAACCCACTGTGCTATTATTCTAGCCCTGGTTAGCTTTCCTCTCTTTCTCTCTTTTTTTTTAAAATGATTATTTAGTTGAGTTCCAACACCCATCCTTCACCAGTGTTCATTTCCTGCCACCAGTTTCCCCGTTTGCCTCCCATTGTCCCGCCTGTATTAGCTCTTGAGTTGATAATGGCCATTTTCTCTTCAAGTATTGGACTCCTGGCTGATCTTTCCTGGAGATTTGCTTCAGAACATCTTTTGAGCTCTACTCATAGGACCCCTTTAGTCTGTTGACCTATTTTTGCTAGACATATTTTTGGGGACTTGAGGTGCACACTTGGTGATTTTCCAGGGCAAATCTGACTGTGCTGAGGTATCACTCCAGGTAGTGCTTGGGGGAGGATGACCATGTGTGGTGTTTGGAATAAGACCCAAATGCCCTCCCCCTTCTTCTATCTCTTCAACCCTGGAGATATGAAGGGCCTCTCTGGAGCTCTTTCAGTTTCAATGAGGGCACTAGGGCAGAGGAGAGGTAATTAGAGCACAGAGCTATGAAGATGATACAGGTTGAGTTGGCCAGCTCCAGGTCCAGGAGTGAGGCCCCATGGAAAACCAACATCTTGAAGCCTGGATCTAGGACCCAGCCTTGCTCTCTGAAGAAAGGCATTGCCTAAGGTTGTTCAATAGCACAGTGGGGAGGACATTTGCCTTGCACATGGCCAGCCTGGATTCAATCCCTGGCATCCCATATGGTCCTGAGCCTGCCAGAAGTGATTTCTGAGCACAGAGCCAGGAATAACCTCTGAGCGCCACCGAATGTGGCCCTAAAACAAAACAAAACAAACAAAAGGGGCCAGAACAATAGCACAGCAGTAGAGGGTTTGCCTTGCTCACGGTTGATCCTGGAGAGATTCCCAGCATCCTATATGGTCCCCCAGGCCTGGAGTGATTTCTGAGCTCATAGCCAGGAGTAACTCCTGAGGGTCACCGAGTGTGGCCCCAAAACAAAAACAAACAAAAAAAACCCCCAAACCAACTAACCAACCAACCAAACAAACAAAAACACCCAAAAAAGAAAGGCATTGTTCTGGGTATTGTTACCATATATAAATATGGTATTTATTTTAAAATAATATATATATTAAATATATATATTTAAAAATACATATATATATACCCACAAATGAGTACAATTTTTCTATGTCTATCCCTCTCCCTCTGCCCTATTTCACTCAACATAATACTCTCCAGATCCATCCACATATCCGCAAATTTTTCCTAGTATCCTTCATTTTTTCCTACCATCTGCATGGTATTCCATTGTGTAGGTGTATCACAGTTTCTGCCACAGAGCTAGGCAGACAAGAAGAGGGAGGGAGAGAACTGGGGACATTGGTGGAGGGATGGGCATGGGACATTGTCTGACTGAAACTCAATCATGAACAATTTTCTAACTTAGTATCTTATGGTGATTCAATTAAAAATTCTATTAAAAATAATAAGGCATTGCTATTGTTATTGCTATTGAAGCTCTGGGGACACTGGTACTTGGTTCTGAAGGCTCACCAGTGAGTTTACCAGGAGACTAAAGTGACATGATGGTTAGGGCAGTTGATACCAAGAATTAAGGCAGTAGGGGCCACAGAGATAGTACATGCAACTCACCTGGGGCTATTTTTTTAGGGAGGGAGTCTTCCCCCCCACCCCACCCCCCGGTGTCAGTCCTAGCTCAGTGCTCTGGAGTGGCTTCTGGCAGTGCTTGAGGACCCTATGGTGCCAGGATTGAAGCCCAGGATGACTACATGGTGGTTGGGAGTGACCCCTGAACAAGGCACCACAAGTCCCTTCCCCAGTACCTCCCCAGATCAGATGAAATTCAGGCCTCTGCATTCTGCCTGACTTTCTCCAGGGAGTCTTTACCATGGCCTTGCACATATGTGTGCAAACATGTACCTCTCCAGTTTTTAATCTGCTTGTGCCCCCACCTCTGCCCTTCCTGAAATTCTATCTCCACACAGGGCAAAGGGAAGTAGAAAAGGAGGTGTGTTGCCAGCACCTCCAATCCCTGTCTTTTTGCCCCTACACCCACACAGTCTGTGGACATATGTGGATCAGAGCAGAGAGGAACTTGGTCCTGCATTTCCTTCCTGACGCGCACAGGCACCGGGGTGAGCATGAACAGCTGCCGAGATTCCGGGGGAGAGGTGGGAAACCTGTGGTGCCTCTGGGGTCCTGGCAGCCCCGGGATAGGTGTGGGGACTAGAGATGAGAGGGCTCAGGGGATGCCTGGACTCACATTGAGGAAGTAGCACCATTTCTGCATTGTAGCCTAGCGAGCTGTGGCTGTGATGAGACTGGTGTTTCCAGAGAGCGAGCATGCAGGGAATACCAAGATGCATGACCCAGGACCTCAACAAAACCACATTTTAGGAAAAAAAACCTCTCTTGCCAAGCTGGTCTTTTGATTCTTTTCTGAAGCCAAAGAGAACTGATTTTGAGTGTGATCTGTTTTAAGCTACCTTCATGTGTCTTTCAGATGACTGGGGGGCTGGAGTGATAGCTCAGAGGGCTGGACAGCATCATGCCTGGCCTGGGAGACACCCTAGTATCGACCTTTAGCACTTCATGAATTGCCCTTCTTCCCCAAGTGCTGCATTGGAGGCCCTGCTGGTCCCTGGTGCATGCACCACCAAGCCTGAAAAGCATCATTTCATGGGTCTGATCCCTGGATTCTTTGCATATGCACTGAGTATCACTGAATGTAACCTGGAGTGGTCCAGGGGTCCCTGAGCATTGCTTGGTACCCATCCCTCCCCCACCAAGTAAGTCCTGAGTGTTGGTGAACCTCCTGAACAAAGACTTAGGGGTTCCCTTTCTCCTTGTGGCTACTCAGTGTGTCTGACTGTTAGTAGCTGGGCTTTTGCTAAGAAATGTAGTTGCATTTACATTAACTCCTTCCTGCTGCTTTCCCAATCCCGCTTTGTGCTTTTTTTTTTTTTTCCCTCCAGAGTTTCTGGTTTCTCAGCAGAGGAGGTTTGCGCGGGTACTAGGATGTGACTGGCTTTCTGAATGGGGACTGGAGTGGGTGTGGGAGAGAGTCAGCTTTGGCACCCAGAGCTGAAACTTGATTGTTGTTTCTTGATTTTTTTTTTTTCTTATAAAGCTAAATTTGAGCTCTGAATCAGCCACGGGCTTGAGTGTCCCAATGGATCCTCATGAACTCTGTGGTTTCAAAGGGGGCAGGAAACTGCCCTTGGATAAGGGGGAGAGGCAGATCTGAGCATATGGCCACAGGAGGGGGGCAGGGGCCGAGGCTGTGGGCTTCATTCCAGACACAAATAGCAGCGTGCAAAGGGCCCCTGATCACAAACAGAATGTGTATTTGCTAACTCAATTCCTTTCTCTGCAAATCAGAGTGACCCAGAAATTAATTAGAAAACCAGCCCAGGGTCTTTCTGCTCTCTCTTACTAAGTATCTTCCACGCAGGAGCAGGCTCCACTTGGATGATTTTACATGGAGCTTCTCTTTGGAAAAAGGCGTGAAACCAATTTATTTTCCAAACTTCCCACTGGGTCATGCTAATCACCACTGTTTTCAGCCCTTCCGCATGGATGGTAACGAAAACACGTTTAGGCTACAGTCTCGGTGCTTTGCGCCCCTTGTTATTTCTCTTTGAGACTTAAAATTTTTTTTTTCCTTTTTTCCAGCAAGAGGCCCAACTGCATTCAGTTTACCCAGATTTTTCTTTTGTAATGAGATGTACAAAGCCTATAGTAAGGATGTTTCTGCAGGTTCTAGACTCATCTGCCTGGGGCAGAATCTCCAAACACAGGCATGTTTTTGCAGGGACAGAAGAATAATCCAGTTGGAAGGTGCTTGCCTTGCATACAACTGACCAGGGTTCTATCCTCTACACCACATATGAGCTCTACCAGGAGTGATCCCTGAGCACAAGGCCAGGAACACTGCTGGGTGTGGTTCAAACACCATTAAAAAAAAAAAAAAATCTTTGTCTGGGCCTGGAGAGATAGCACAGTGGTGTTTGCCTTGCAAGCAGTCGATCCAGGACCTAAGATGGTTGGTTCGAACCCCAGTGTCCCATTATGGTCCCCCGTGCCTGCCAGGAGCTATTTCTGAGCAAATAGCCAGGAGTAAACCCTGAGCATCGCCGGGTGTGGCCCAAAAAACAAAAAACAAACAAACAAAAAAATCTTTGTCAAAGATTCTAGAGGCAAGTCAAGGACACCAAGATTTAGGTGTTCTCTGAGACTGCCATGTCACCATGTCCTCACATTGACTTTTTTCTCCTCCCTGATGTCTGCTCTTTTTGTTTCTTTGTTTTTGGGCCACAACGGGTGGTGCTCAGGCATTACTCCTGGCTCTGCACTCAGAAATCGCTCCTGGCAGGCTCTGGGGACCATATGGGATGCTGAAGATCAAACCCAGGCCAACTGCATGCAAGGCAAATGCCCTACCCATTGTGCTATTGCATTGGCCCCACTTTAGACTCTTGTCCTTGGATTGGGGCACCCCTTTTTCGAGAAATTCAGAGCAGTTGCACTGAGGATTGGTCCCTTGACCTGTGACAGTTAGGTGTGAGGCTCTATTTAGCAAGCAGCTTGGAGAGAGTTCATAGAACTTTTTAACATCTGCACCCATATGTATTCATTCATCACTCAGCTATTTGAGTGCTTGCCGCAGACTGTTCTGGAGGACAGGACATGCTGTAGTGAGGGAGACACAGGGCTGCCCCTTCTTTCTGGACTGGGTCTGACAGTTCTGCAGACTGAAGAAGTGTTGAGTATCTTGCAGAGAAGACCTAGAGGGGATGTGGTCAAGAGTGGGCGAGGCTCTGCTATAGTCACTCTACAGAGTCTTAGAGATCAGGGGTGTCCCTGTGGGAACCTGTCATAACTGAGACATCCAGAGGTTCTGGCCTCATCGGGCTTTGGGTTTCTCCTCTGGGGTTCTGGATGACTTTGGTGGGCCCTCACTTTGGGGGACCCGTCTTGTTCCATCCCTACTTCCTACCCAAATGATCTGCTCTAGAGAGGGTGATATCTGATTCAGTGTTGGGGCTGAGCCCACTCTGGAACCAGATATTGAAGTGAGGGAGTGGGAATGGGGGTCCTGACAGGATACCAAATCCAAGTTCTTGATTTGGCAGCCTTTGCAGGAAGCTCTGTGGCCCCTTAGCCTGTGACACCAGCCCTGAGGGAAGCTATGTGGCTTCTCAGCCCTGACTGCAGTACCCAGGTGACCTGGGTGAGCCTTGAGGATAGGGTGCCATACATCCAGGAATCAGGGTTCCAGAAGCTTGTTTTAGAGCAGGAGTCCCCAAATAAGGCTCGTAGGCCACTTATGGCCCACTGAGGACATACATCCAGCCTGCTGGATATTTTTGCTGCTGTTGCCTGTCCTGCTTAGCTGCCGACTAGTCCTGGGCCCACAGTGCTCACATGTGGGATGTATGCCGAACTCTCAGTGTCTTGACTCCTCCTCTCAGTCTCAGGGCAGGGGCCCTCAAACTACAGCCCACCAAAAGCAGGCCCATAGGTCCAGTTGAAATACTGGTAAGTTAGTTGATTTAAATTTACTTGTTCTGCATTTTAAATATTATATTTGTTCCCATTTTGATTTATTTGCTTTAAAATAAGATATGGGCAGTGTACATAGGAATTTGTTCATAGTTTATTTTAAACTATAGTCTGGCTCTCTAATGGTCTGAGGGACTGTGAACTGGCCTTATGTTAAAAAATTTTGAGGAACCCTGTTTGAGGGAAGGATGGGGTGGGGGTGACATTTGTGGGAATAGGGTTGTATTGGCCTCACTGACCCACAAAGTTGGATGGACAGTCATGTCCCTGGGGCCATATTTCACCCTTTGGGTGATGGAGGAGAAAACTGGTTTCTCTGGGGGTGGAAAAGGAAGGACAGGTTTGAGTTAAATTTTCCCTGAGTCACCAGTCAGTGGGTAGAAACTCTTCCATCCTAATTCCAGAAGTAGATGGGTGGATTCCCATCCATTCATTCATTCACTCACTCACTTATTCATTCATTCATTCACTTAATCTCTTAGTCATTTGCTTATTCACACATTTGCTCACTCATTCACTTATTCATTCATACTCATTCACCTCACTCATTCATTTATTCATTCATTTATTCACTCATTCACTCACTCTCATTCACAACATTTTTTTGTTTTAATTTATTTATTTACTTATTCATCATGCATTCACTCATTCTCTCATTTATCCATTCATTATTCATTTACTTATTGACACATTCATTTTCTTACACTGGTGCAAGCTGAACTCAGTCCTGTGGGAACTCCAAGGAGATCCAATTCCTACCTTCTTGGAAATTGGGGTGGAGGGGTCCCAACGCTCTGTGATGGTCAGGACCAGCAAAGTGCTGGTTTACCTGAGCTGGGAAGGGGATGTGGTGGGACTGAGATCACATATTCTGCATGCAGGAGCCCTGGGTTGGCTCCCTGAACACTGCTGTGAATCTTGAATCCTCAAAAAAGAAAAAAAGGTGGGGGGAGCAGAAAGCCCTCGAAAGGTCTTTGTTTTCTGTTTGTCTTGTGGCTACGCCTGGTGCTATGTGGGCACATCTCTGACCCCCAAAAACTCTGTGTGTGTGTGTGTGTGTGTTTGTAAACTCATTTCTACTTTGAAAAATACATTGGGGCTTCCTAATTCATGGTGTTTCAGGCTATTTTTTAGATTGCAAATCAAACTTTTATTAAAGTGACAGGAAATTAAAAGCACAAGTCATTCCCTGGGGCAGGAGAGTGGGGTGTCGAAGAGAGACACACCCTGATTATTCCAAACATCTCTGTAAAAGTACTTTGAGGAAAGAGATGCAAATTTGTGAGAATACAGATGGCCAAAGTGTGTGTGTGTGTGTGTGTGTGTGTGTGTGTGTGTGTGTGTGTGTGTTTCTGTGATTGCAAAGAGGCATCTCTTTGATCTCCAGTTTTCTTTCTTTTGGCTGTGGGGCTATTCCATTTCACATTGGCTTTTTCCCTGCGTGGATTGGATACACCCCTGATGAGTATGAGAGCAATGAGTTTTCAAGGCAGATATGGAGGAACCAGGATGAAGGGAGGAATTTGAAATCTTATTAGCTGCCCTGCTGTGTAGACAGTCCCAGTCAATATTTAAAGAAGAGGAGAGACTAGGCTGATAGGAAACCACTGCTTTGGGATTCCAAAGTAACTTATACCATCAACTTTAGGAACTCCTGTTTTAAAACTCCAGGTCGGAGCTGGAGTGATAGCACAGTGGTAGGAACAGACCTGGGTTCAATCCCTGGTATCCCATATTGTTCCCCTGAACCTGCCAGGAGTGATTTCTGAGTTCAGAGCTAAATGACCTCCAAAACAAACAAACAAACAAACAAACAAAACTAAAGCTGCAGATCAAATAAATGTGCCAGAGTTCAAGGGATGTGATGGGTAGGGCGTTTACCTTGCACGTGGCATACCCAGGTTTGATCCCTGGAATCCCATATGGTCCCCTGAATCTGCTAGGAGCAATTTAGCAGGAGTGATTTCTGAGCACTGTTAACCATGCTGGTGGGTGTGACCCTCCTCGCAAAAAAATAAAACAATACATACATAAAAGAAACACGCATGAGGTCAAGGGACTCACTGCTTTGTGGACTGAGAGGCTCAACTTCCTCCACGTAGGACATTTATTGTTCAAAAATAATCAATCATAGGAAGAAGGGCAAATGACAAATCCTTCTTACCTAATGCTAACTAGGCCTAAGGCAGTTTTTACATTTCCTAAGGGAATGTGTGAGGAAAGAGGAAACTAAGGTAAAATCTCTGAAGATTGTTTTTCTTTGAGAGGGATGAAGGGGACTCTGATAAAAAGACTTTATATAGGAATTTTGCCACAGGGAGTTTCCTGTGGTCAGGAGCACAAAATAGGGGCCAGAGAGACAGTACAGTGGGTATTGTTTTAAATTAAATATAAAATCTAAAGTCCATGTGTCTGGGTGAGGCCTTCCTCAGCATGGCGCCTCTAGGTCCTCTGGCCTTAGGGTTTGAAGATGCAAGATAAGGGTGGAGAAATAATCACATGCAGTCAACTGAAGTTCCTGGAGTCAGCCAGCTTTATTTTAGGGCCCTCACCACCATGTGCATTTCTTCTCCTTCTCTGGCTCTCTTTGCCTCTGTCTCCCTTTCAGCTGCTCTCCATCCTTCCTTCTTGCTGCCTCTCTTTTTTCTCTCTAACTCCCTTTTTTATCCCCTCTCTCCCTCCAGACAGACTCCTACCTGCCCATTCCTGGTGTGGGCAGTTCTGATCATTCAGGTGGGATAAACAAGAAGTTAGGGGAGGGGATACCCATAAGTGGGTAGGGCATTTACCTTGTACACAGCTGATGTGGTTTCATTCCATGGCACCCCAGGTGGTCCCCTGAGCCCTGCCAAGAGAGATCCTTGAACACTTACGTGTGACCAAAAACAAATAACAGGAGCATAAATTACTAATGACATTAGCTGTCTCTTTAGGGAGCAATCACTTCTGAATACAGAGCCAGGAGTAACCTGAATGCCGCTGGGTGTGGCCCTCTCTCCAAAGTTTGTTGATTTTATCCATTATTGGTCTATATTCTGTGGGCAGGTGAGGCAGGAAAGGAAATGGAGTGAGAGTTGCTATATGGTGAGAAATGCAATTTTTCCGAATTTGTTTTATTTTTGGGGAGAAGGGCTCCCTACAATTGGGGGCCTCCAGATCCATACCTAGCACTACTAGGGAGGTCTCATGATGCTGAGAATCATGCCAAGGGCTCTTCCCTTGCATGGCTTATATTCCACCCCTTTGTGCTGTCTTCTTAGGCTGTGGTTTAAGTAATGAGAATCTTTGGGGAACAACTTTCTCAGCGTTTGAGTACTGGAGCATGGTTATTATCTCTACTAATTTTCCACCCCTGCAAGATTTTATTTCTTATCTTGCAAGTATAGAACTCATCTTGGAAAAGAGAGTCCTTAGTAAAATGTCGGTAGGCTAGGTGTTGGAATGATAGTACAGCAGGGAGGGTGTTTGGCTTGCATGCAAAAGAGCCAAGTTCAATCCTTGGCATTCCATATGGTCTCCCAAATACCACCAGGAAAGATTCCTGAGTGCAGAGCCAGGAATAACCCCAGTAATTGCTGGGAGTGGCCCCCAAACAAACAACAACAACAACAAAATGTTGGTAGGTTAGCAGAGACAGTCTTTTTTGCAAGGAAATTATTTTTTTAAATGTTTTGGATTATATCCAGCCTTAGATATACCCTCTCTAAACCCTTCTTTCCACCTCCCACTCCCCCAAACACACTCATAACAGATTGGGCCCGAAGTGTGTGTGGACTTAAGAATGTATGGATATTCATGTAAATTTTGGTCCTCTGTGAATTGTATAGATTCCATTGTGCTATTTATTTTGGGTTGGGGGTCACCATAGCAGTACGCAGGGCCTGTTCTCGCTCTGTGCTCTGTGCTCAGGGGCCATGTCTAGTGGTGTTCAGGGGGTCATCTGTAGTACAGGGGAGTGAACTATTTCTCTGGCCTAAAAGTTCATTAAAACTTCTGATAACAGGGCTAGAGGTTAGGTTGTTTGCTTTCAACAGGGCCAATGCTGGTTCGATCCCTGGCATTCCATATAGTTCCTGGAGCCCTATCAAGAGTAATTTCTGAGTGTGGAGCACTGCCGTTGTGACTCCAAACTAAAGCAAACAAAAAAGCCCAATTCTCCTAATATCGTTGTTTATTCTTTCAGCTGGAAATGTGTCTCTTCATCACATTCATCCCTTTGTACAATCTGCCTTTGACCCCTGACTTCTGTCTGATGAGATGAGATCCCTCTACTTGCTGGCCATTAATTGCCTTTTTATTAATTATCCCTCCCTGGTTTCCTGTGCTTGTTGGTAAGAGGTGGAGTTGATGGAGTGGTTTTGCGTCACTAAGACCAGGGTTGTAGTTCCACTGTTTCTGCATTATTAGGGTGAGTGAGGTTGGCAATCACAAGGAACTGATATTTAGGGCTACTCAGAAAAACATTTCCTGTACAGAATTTAGGGGTGCAGATTTGGTCACTGAGGGGTGCTCAGGAGTAGTAGTGGAATTGGGTACAGAGATGATGGGCACACAGCTGCAAGTCAGGCTTGCTCTAACAGGTCTCCCAACAATGCAAGTTTGTCCTTCCTCAGCTTTGTAGGCTGGAAGTCAACAATCAGTGTGTGTGGGACCCAGATCTAAAATGCTGAGAGCTGCTCCCGAGATGACCCTAAAGGAGCTACATCATGGGTCCTTGGTGGGGCTGTGACAGTCCTCCCATGGGCCCCTCTATGGCTTCTTTGCTTTCTGCTTCCCAAGATTTCTGCTTCTTTGTGCTAATCTCTCACTGTCTGTCCATCTCCTAAGGACACTCCCTGGAGGGCCCCATACTCCATGTTCATCCCGGCTGGAAATTCTTTACTGTTTTCAAATAAGGTGGTGCCTATACTCCGAAGGAGTTGCTTTTAAAGCCTTTGAATGACACTTTATAACCCACTGCAGGCAATGAAGATCTAAATAAATTATCCTAATAATGATTATGTGATCTGCTTAAAAAGGCAGATTTTTTTTTTACTTCTGGGGCTTTGAGACTGTTGTTTATTCATTGTGCTTTAAAGAATCCTGTTGCCAAAGGGCGTCATTTTTAAACCTTACAATTTGGGACTCCAGCAAAAGCAGAATCTGATTTTACTTTGCACTCTCCTCTCTCCCAGGTCCTCAAGAGCATGGCTACTTACATAAGCCTCTTATAAGTATATTCCTTTGTAGGTTTATATGTGTGTATGTGGAGGTATTTTTTTAATGACAAATAAGCACAATTTATTTTGCTTTGTTTTGTTTTGGGGCCACTCTCAGGGGTTACTCCTGATCCTGCGCTCAGAAATTACTCCTGTCAGGCTTGGGGTACATACAGGATGCTGGGAATGAACCAGGGTCAACCACGTGCAAAGCAAATGTGCTCCCCCCAACTGTGCTATTGCTCCATCCCCTCAACATTTTTTGTTTGTTTTTGTTTATTTTTGTTTGTTTGTTACACCCAGTGTTGCTCAGGCATTACTCCCAGCTCTGTGTTTAGAAATTACTCCTGGCAGATTCAGTGACCCATATAGGATGCTGGGGATCGAACCTGGGTCAACTACATGCAAGCACTCTCCCCGCTATGCCATTGCTCCAGCCCTTCAGCACAATTTTAATTTATTTTTCTTTCTCATTGGGAGAGGGGGTCCTTCTGACCCAAGGCTGGGCTTCTGTGGGTGACAGCATCATTCTTGGATGGCCTTGGAGTGTGTGGACACTCACTGTGAGTGCCATGTGGGTAGCAGTGCTTTTTTGCAGTCTCTTTAATTCCAGAGGCCAATTGCTGCTTCTTGGTCATATATTTGGATTAAGCCTGAGCATCCCCAGTCCAGGACTGCCATAATGGAAAGGCCCAGACTCCCAGTATAAGCCCTGGGGTGTAGTGAGGGGGCCCCCAGATATATATTTGGAAATGACTAAGACTTCAGTTTCAAAAGTTCTCAGCATACCACATACACATGTTTTGTTTGGGGGCCATTCTGGCATTTCTTGGGGGCTACTCCCAGGTTTGTGCTTACTTTGGCCCTAGAGTTGCTTGGTGTGGTTAGAGGGGACCATGTGGGTTCAACCTAGGCCTCCTGCATGCAGAGTATGGGCTCAGCCTTTGGGCCACCCCCTACCCCACCCACCACTCCCCCCCACCTCACCTTAACTGGCGTAATTTTTTTTTATTATTTTGGGTTGAGATCATCATTTTGTAGTAGTCTCATGCTATCACATTGCCTGCCTAAAAGTCCTACAGGGTTACATGGCAGTGATATTAACAGTTGACAAAGGATTGGGGTGGTGGTACTGGAAAGATAGAGGGGAGGGTGCATGCCTTGCCCATCATGGCTAACCTGGGTTTGATCCCCAGCACTGTATATGGTCATCAGGTACCATCAGGAGGGATCCTTGAGTGCAGAGCCTGGAGTGATCACTGAACACAGGTCCCAAAATAAAAAAAAACAAAGGAAAGGAATAAAACCACTTCTGTGTGTCAGGTATAAACTGAGTCCCAACTTTTGCCTGAAACTTGTACATTACTAAACTTATCCATGCAATGTTTTTCTCTATATCTATATATCCATAATAAGATTTATCTTATCAGTTAGGCACAGGAAGAGATAACAGTGGAACTCTTATCTAAATAATCATAAAAGTACCCTAGAACACCAGTAGCAATGTGCTGTGGTAAATTATCTGAGTGGGTCTCAATCTCAAAAATGTCTTACTGTGGGGCACAAGAGATAGCATGGAGGTGGGGTGTTTCCCTTGCATGCAGAAGGATGGTGGTTCAAATCCCAGCATCCCCTATGGTCCCCCAAGCCTGCCAGGGGCGATTTCTGAGCATAGAGCTAGAAGTAACACCAGAGCACTGCCGGATGTGACCCAAAAACCAAAAAAAAAAAAATTTTTTTTTACTGCACAGGTTAGTTTGGTATTGGGTTGACCATGGGTAACTGAAATAGTTGAAAATGAAACTTTGGATGATGGTGGTGGGGCCACTGTCAAATTATAAAAATGTGACTGTCCCCCAGAAGAGAGAGTTTGTGAGGCTCTTGGATGTTAATTATTGTTAGATATCACTCCCAGCAAGCTCAGGGGATCGTATAGGATGCTGGGGATCAAACCCAAGTCCATCCTGGGTCGGCAGCTTGGAAGGCAAATACCCTATCACTGGGCTATCACTCTGGACCTCTGGATGTAAGTTTTGGGAGACTGAGAATACTATTGGAGAGAAAGATGGTTTTCTGAGAACCCTGATTTTGGGGAAAGGGGGCCACATTCAGTAGTGCTCAGGGGCTATTCCTGCTCTGTGCTCAGGACTGACACTTGGCCATTCTTCAGGAACCACAGATGATGCCTGGGATTCAAACTGGGGTTTGCGGAGTGCAAAGAAAGTGCTTTTTTTCTCCATCCCTCCCTTTTGTTTTAAAAATAATTTTTAGGAGCTGGAGTGATAGCACAGTGGATAGAGAGTTTGCCCTGCGCATGAGTGACCTGGGACCAACACTGGTTCCATCCTCAGCATTCCATATGGTCCCCCTAGCCTGTCAGGAGCGATCTCTAAGTACAAGTAAACTCTTAGCACTGCTAGATGTGACCACAACACCCCCCTACAAGTTCTTTTTAGTCCATACCTAGCAGTGCTCAGGGATTTCAGGAAACACTCTTGGTAGTGCTCAGGGGACCCTATGGGATGCCGGGGATCAAACCTGGGTCGACTGCATACAAGGCAACCTGCTGTACTATCTATTGCTCTTGCCTTGCTTTTTAAAATGTTTAATTTATTGTGTACAGTGCTGGGATGGAAACTCAGACCTCACAGGTGCTCGACTGCTGAGCCACAATATGCAGTCAATTTGGTCCAGTAGAGCACCTGAGAGGAACATTGTCTAGTATTTGTCTTGCTCCTTCATATTTATTACTATAACTCCTGCCAGAGATTGAACTTGGGGCACACACCATGTATAAGGCAAATGCCTTAACCACTGTGCTATTGCTCAAGACCCAAGATGATGATGATGATGATGATGATGATGATTATTTTGGCTTTTGGGCCATACCTGGTGACACTCAGGAGTTACTCCTAGCTATGCACTCAGAAATTGCTCCTGGCTTGGGGGGTGCCATATGGGATGCTGGGGGATCGAACCGTGGTCAGTCCTAGGTTAGTGCATGCAAGGCAAACTCCCTACCGCTTTCACCACCGCTCTGGCCCTATATTATTATCATTATTTTTTTTTTAATATTCTTTCTATCACTGCTTTTTGGTTTCCCCGCAGGTGGCCATAAAAGTCATTGACAAGAAGAGAGCCAAGAAGGACACTTATGTCACCAAAAATCTCCGTCGGGAGGGCCAGATCCAGCAGATGATCCGTCACCCCAACATCACTCAGCTCCTGGATATCTTAGAAACGGAGAATAGCTACTACCTGGTCATGGAGCTGTGCCCAGGCGGTAACCTCATGCACAAGATCTACGAGAAGAAGCGGCTGGAGGAAGCGGAAGCCCGAAGGTATATCAGGCAGCTCATCTCAGCCGTGGAGCACCTGCACCGTGCCGGGGTTGTGCACAGGTAAGGGCCGCACCAGACTAGGTGCTCACAGACACTGTGTGGGGGCCTCGAACAAGACTCATTCCCTGCACCAAGCTCTATAAAAAGTGCTCATTTGCAGGGCCAAAACGATAACACAGTGGGTAGGGTATTTATCTTGCATGTGGCTGACCTGGGTTTGATACCCGGGGTCCCATAGGATCCCTGAGCCTGCCGGGAGTGATTCCTGAGCACAGAGCCAGGAATAATCCTCGAGCACTGCTGACTGTGGTCCCCATATGAAACAAAACAAAAAGTACCCATTTACTTCTGCGAAGTTTTGTTCAAGGATTCAAGGTGTGGCCTTTGAAACCAGAGATCCTGGCTTGGTCTCCTGGCTTTGCCCTTTTTACTGGATGTGTGATACCTTGTGCAGGGAAGTCTATCACTCGGACCCTCTGACCTCTGTCTCTTCTGTGAACTGAGAACAGCACCAGGTCTATAGCAAGGCTGGTGTCAGGGTCCTTGAGCTCAGGGCTCAGGACAGGGTTTGGCACCCAGTGTGGGCACATAAATGCCTAATCTCTCCTTCCAGTGAAGGCTGATCCCTGTGCTTATGGTCTGAGAGTGCTTTGCCGCCTGTGCTGGGCATACAGGGGACATTGCTTGGGTTTGTCTCTTAGATGTACACACTTCTTTAATATCTATTTTATTCCATTGCATTGAATCACCTTTTGAATTGTTGCTTGTCTTGGAAAAAATGAGGTGTGTTCCTATAAGCCAAACTTGCAAGGAAATCAAACTTTATATATATAATTTTTTAAACAACTCTTTCATAGAACTAGAGGATGTCTGGTTATCATGCTGAGTGAAGTCAGTCAGGAGAGAAATAGATACAGAGTGGTTACTGCATGCAAGGCAAACACCCTTCCTGCTGTACTCCAGCCCCTTATGTATTATAGTTGGTTTTGGAGTCACCCAGTCATGCTCAGAGGCTACTCCTGACTCTGTGTTTGGGGCAGTGCTCAGGGGACCCTATGTGATGCCAGGATCAAACGCAGTTCTGCCGCATGCAGGGCAAGTGCCTTAACTCTGGTATTATCTCCTTGGACCCAGGAAATAGTTTTAAAAATAATTGCCTTCTGATAAGTCATTTGATCAGTTAAAAAGTCATTCTGTTATGATCAGTGAAAAGGAAACAACTCTTTTAGGGGTGTGGGTGGGGTGGGTTTGGGGGTCACACATAGCATCGCTCAGGGGGCTAATCCTGGCTCTGTGCTCAGGAATGATCCCTGGTGATGCTTAGAAGTAATTACACTCAGTGACAGACAGCCAGGTGAGGCTGGCTGCATGCATGGCAAGCAAGCACCTTAACCCCAGGACAGTTTCTAGTTCCTGAAAAGTAACTCTTTCCTAGAATGGAAAGACTTGCTAAGTCTTACGGTGCTGGCTTATGGGGTGTTGAGGGAGTTCCACCCAGGAGACCCCCAGACCCCATGGCACTGTTCAGGGCTTGCTATGTGCTCATGGCTTGGTACAAAATCCCACCTTATCAGGACTCTGCTGGTCAACAGGGAAAGAACACTGGGGAATCTTAAGTGACTTGCACTATCTTGAGCACTTAGCCAGGAATTTGGTGTAGCCTCCGCACATTAGCTGTGCTGTTGTTAGGAAAATAAAGGTTGGAAGTGTGCTTGGTCTAACTATAACAGAGACTAAGACCTCATGGCGGACTTAGCTGGGGTCCCCCACTTTGCTTCTATCATGGAAAAGAGAACCAGGGGGCTAGAGGCACTCTGGACTCCAACAGGTTTTCTGAATGTTTCACACTGTCCCTCTTGCTGGATGTAACATCAAGGTCTCTGTAGGCTCACAAGAGATTGGAATGAGAACCATGCATCTGGTCGACCTGGCATGAAATTCTCTACCCCCCTCTTTCTTTTTTTTTTTTTTTATCCCTGCCACATTATTATTTCTTTGAATTTTTATTTTGATCATATTGGCTTACATATCTTTCACAGTAATATTTTAGGTACATATTAACATTGAATCAGGGGAATACCCATCACCAAATTTGCCCTCCCCCCATCCCCATTCTCTTCCTGCAATCATATCTCTCCATCACCCCCCGAGCTGCTAGAGTAGGTGGTCCCCTCTTTGTCTAGCTTTCTATTATATATCTGTTTGGTCCTGGTACCCTCCCTTGTTTCCCCCTCTATTTGAGAAGCGGAGCTAGATAGTTGGAGTTATGTGGTTTTGTTTGAAGGAAAGAAAAGCAATGGTCTACCTCCCTCTTAAAGGCATTTTAACCTATTTCAGTTCCTCTCTGTCAATCACTGTCACTGTCAAAGGAGTTTAATCATGTTTGGAGAATGGAGACAGTGAGATTTTTCTTCTTGGAACTCTGCCTCCTTTCTTTCTCTCTCCTTGGAGATAGACAGTGAGGATGAAGACAAAGATCTTTTAGAGTGACAGCTGATTGGAACTGGGGGTCTTGTTGTACTCCCGTACATCATGTTGGTGAGTCCCCTGGTTCAAAGGGGATTGGAGGGCTATGGCTTGCCCTGGAAAGATTTGTTCAGAATCTTTTCATGGGTGATATTTTCAAGATGTTTTGCCTTTAAAATATTTTAGCAACACAACCTGACTCCACTGGCTAAAGACTTACCATCATGGACTTTGCTAGGAGAAATTTTTTCTGTGATGCTCTTAACATGGTGTGAGTCTCACAAATTATGTGAAGAGGGCAATTAGAACATTCCAGAACTGACTTGGGATCTTTTGATTGTCAAATAGACTAGATCCTCCAAGAGGATTGGGGAAAATTTTGGTGGCCCCATCTGGGCATTACTTTTAAAGTGGGAAAAGACTCTAGAGATTGGAGTGATAATTCAGTGGGTAGGGAACTTAATTTGTATATACCTGAGTTGGGTTTGATCCCTTGTACCCCATGTGCTTCGACATAGTGATCCCTAAGTACAGAGCCAAGAGGAAGTCGTGGGTATAACTCCAACATACATACATATGACTAGTTCTTGGGGCAGGTGATGTAACTTAGGGGAGACTACTTGCATTGCATGTATGAGGCCTTGGGTTTGATCATAAGCAACATAAACACACACACAGAAATAAAAGCTCAAAGCATTGCTCACAAGGATCAGAGATCCCTGTGAGTGATTCTTGGCTAACTGAGCTGGCTCAAGGATATGGTGCTCTTGGGCCCTATAGAATCAGGATCATCCTGCAATCCTTCTTAGAAGCCTCTCGGGCTGTACCTGCTAGTGCTTAGGGGACCATGTGGTGACAGGGATTGAACCTCAGAATTGGCCATGTGCAAAGCAAATGCCTTCACTGCTGCCCTGACTATATTCTGTATTAGGATGATGCTCAATTAGTTGATGTCATTAAAATGATGTATCTTCATTTTATTTATTTGTTTATTTATTTGTTTGTTTGTTTGTTTTGGTTTTTGGGCCACTCAGTCTTACTCCTGGCTCTGTGCACAAGGATCACTCCTAGCAGTGTTCTGGAGACCCTATGCAGTGCCAAGGATTAAACCCCAGTTTCCATGTGCAAGGCAAGTGCCTTTTTCCCGACCATGCTTTCTGGCCCCACAACTTCACACTCCACAAAAACCTTAATTTCCTGTCACATTAAATCTAAACATGTAATTAGTTACTCGGGATGATCCAAGTAGTATTTAAAGGCAGCTGATCTTTAAACCTAATGAAAATATTTCAAGTGGAAAAAAAAATTGAAAGGAAAGGAAAGGAAGTTTCTAGGAAGCAGATTTCCTTAGTTGGCAGAAGCTTCCTTTCCAGCCAGACCAGGCATAGCCTTCTGTCTTTTGCTGCCAGAGGCTTTTGCAAAATCTTAATAAAGATAGAAATGTTCTAGTTTGGGGCCAGAGCAATAGCACAGTGGTAGGGCCTTTGCCTTGTAAGCGGCTGACTCAGGACAGACTTAGGTTCAATCCCTGGTGTCCCATATGGTCCCCCAAACCAGGAGCGATTTCTGAGCTCATAACCAGGAGTAACCCCTGAGCGTCACCAGGTGTAGCTCAAAAACCAAAACCAAAAAGAAAAAAAAAAAAAAAAAAAGAGTTCCAGTTTTAGGGGCTGGAGCAATAGTACAGCAGGGAGGGCACTTGTCTTGCACTCAGCAGACTTGAGTTCAAATCCTGGCATCCCATATGGTCCTCTGAGCAGCACCAGAAACGATTCCTGAGTGTATAGCGAGGAGTAATCCCTGAGCATTACCAAGTGTGGTCCCAAACAAAACAAACAAACAAACAAATACAAAAAAGAAGTGCTCTAGTTTCGTTACTGCTCCATTTCAGGATTGCTTGAAAGAGCCCATGGAGAGACACAGAGGGCTGGAGGATGGCTCTAAGGGCTAGAGTGCAGGGTTTGATCCCGGGCACTGCATGCCATCCACTTTCTGCTGGGAGAACCCCTAAATCTGGAGCTTAGAATCATCCCTGAGCACTGCTGAATATAGCCCTAAAGCAAAAACACAAACAAGGACAACAAGAACCAAATATATATAGAAAGAGGTTTTCTTTATTTATTTATTGGGGGAGGGGGAATGAAGGTTGAGCCTAGCAGTTCTCAGGGCTTACTTCTGCACTCAAGGGACCATATGGGATGTGGGGGATCAAACCTGAGTCTGCTACATGCAAAGCCACAGAAAGTTGGATGCTTTTCCTTTATAAATTTACTCCACCAGACTCTCCAGGTAGTAGAAGCTTTGTACTTTGTATAGAGAACATTCATTAACTTTCCCTTCCCACCACCCCAAACTGATTTTGAGAGGCTAATCTGAGAGTCACCGGTCTTCCTAATGACAAAGTCCATCAAACTGTACAGACAGGACAAAACAGGGATCCCAATATGCTGTCGTCCCTAAACAGCAAGAGACACGCCCTGGGGGCCTCTGGGATTGGTGAGAGAGACACAGATCAAAGTGGTACTGGCTCTGCCCGGACTTGCAGGGTAGGTAGACTTGCACTTGTCTGCTGAGCCTATTGGGAAGGGGCCTCCTGATTGTGGGGCAATGCAGTGAGCTCAGGACCTTTCTTTGTTTTCCTGGGCAAGTAGGTAGGGTAAGAAGCTCTTTGCATAGGGCTGACCCAGCTCAGAGCTGTTTCTTTGAATGTATCTGGCTCTGGTCAGAGTTAATGCTGGAGTAGAACCTTTCTGACCACTGGTCCCATGTTCTGTTTTGGGGGTTTTGAAGTCAAACCCAGTGATGCCCAGAGATTAGTCCTGACTCAGCACTCAGGAATCACTCCTGGTAGTGCTCAAGGGACCATATAAGATGCAGGGGCTCAATGCTGGTATGGCTGTATGCAAGGTCTGTCCCATCCCACATTTTTTTCTGGAATGCTCCACATTGTCCTGGGATAGCAAGGAAAGTTTCTTCACAGTCTTCTTCCTGACTTCTCAATTTCTTGGGTCATGATTTGTAGAGCAGTATCTTTCTGGCAAATTGTGAACCTTTCTATCGTATAAGGGAAAGCATTTTTGGAGAGAGCATAGTAGGGACTTGAGAAAAATTTCATTTGGAATCAGTGAACCAGGAACATGTCTCGTAAATGACCCTTCTGTTGTTTTGTTTTGTTTGGCTTTGGGGCCACATCTGACAGTGCTCGGGGGTTACTCCTGGTTCTACACACATGATTCACTTCTGGCAGTGTTCAGGGGACCATGTGGGGTGCCGGGAATTGAACCTAGGTCAGCCACATGCAAGGCAAAGCCCCTCCTTGCTATACTATTGCTCTGGCCATGTTTTGTATGTAAGCAAATTGCCCATCCTATAAGTAAATCAAAGATTAAAACAAACAAACAAACATTCATTTCTAATATAACACAGTCTTTGCTGATAAAACCTAACCCCCCCAAATCAAAACCCAATACCCCATCCAACCAGCCAACCTAACCCTTAGTTCCCAGACTTCTGCTGCCAGAGACTCATTGCCTTGGGGAAGCAGCAGATTTTTCTGGTGCTTTGTTCATGCTTTATTACGGAAATCCATCTTGTGGTCATCTCTATAGTAACTTCTCTCCCAGACCTAATCCAGTAAGAGTTTGAGCCAACAGCCCTGAACCCCTTCTCTCCAGCCTTCTTTGAGGGCAAATGCCCTCCACTCCTGTTTGTTTATGGCCCAATTAATCATCTCTTTTAGATTTTTCTGGAGTCTCCTTTTTCACTATTGTTAGTCTGACTTGATCATCTTCTTTCCTCTTATCTCTAGCTGTTTGTTTGACCAGGGGAGGCCACTGAACACTTAGCTCTTCATTTTCTCAGCTCCTGCTAATGGCTTTCACCAATGCTCAATTCTCAAAAAATTCACCAGTCTGTGCCTTCATCATTGCTCAAAAAAAATCCCAGCTCTAGGACCTACTTTGGTCTCTCTCACCTCCCCTTTGCTCGGCCCTTCTGTTCCCCTCCTTTTCTCTGAATCTGGCTTCTCCTCTCCCTGCAGTCTCCTGGGTTTCTAAGCATCTTGAGGTCTGACCTAAGCCTTTGCTGCTGGGGTCTTCCTACACTGAGGCCCAAGAGGAAAAGAAACAGTCCCTCTCTTCTCTGGACATCTAGTTCTGTGTTTTCTGTGTATGGGGACTCACATAAGAGTGTGTTCACCATAGATGTCGGGTCTTTGTGTCTTGGTGCACAATTACTCAGGACTGGGTCCCCGCCTGCACTTGGGAACACATGCAACACACACGTTTGTTTGCGTGCACACACAACTCGTGTTCATCTGAGTGTTCACAAAGGTGACTTACTGGTACATCCCTCTGAGTGTGCATACCAGACCCACATGTTCCTCTAAACATGTAAACACATGTCCACTTGAGCGTGCACATATGTGACTTACCTCTGAGTTTTCACACACATGACTCACATGTTTCTGGCTACATGCATGACTTGTGTCCTTCTGAGCATACACATGACTCATGTCCTCAGTATGTACACACATGACTCCTGTGTCCCTCTGTGCATACATGTTTTCCTCTGAGTGTGCACATATAACTCAGTGCCTCAGAGTGTGCACACATGATTATACCTCTCTGAGCATGCACACATGTAATTCCTGTGTCTGAGTGTGCACACATGTGACTCATGTGTCCTACCGAACATGCACATGCATGTCCCTGAGAGTGCACACACGTGACTCACATAGCCCTCTAGCATGCACACACGTGACTTGTGCTCCTCCCAATGACTCATGTTTCTCTGAGCATACACACATGATTCACATGTCCCTCTGAGCATGCACACATGCAGCACACGTGTTTCTCCGAGCGCACACACACGACTCACATGTTCCTGCGTACATATATATGACTTGCCTGCACTTCTTTTTTTTCCGCCTGCACTTCTGAACACACACACACACACACATCGTCGTTCTGACCGTGTAGGCTGAGACCCATTACAAGTGTGTGTGTTCTCAAGCTCACTCGTGCCTACACTTTTGTGCCCCTCCCCGCCGCCTCGTGTCTGCCCTCCCCCACTCATTTCTGCCTTTTGCTCTTCCCTCTGAACTTCTCTGCCCCTCCCCACCAAGAAAGTGGGGTCATTATGTTTGTTTTGGCAGCAGATTCTTCCTAACATCCCTTTCCCCACTCCCCACCCCTCACCCCTCTGTCTGGTTCACTGAGGTCTGTCTCCAAACCTTGGGGATTTCCAGCTTTCGCAAAATGCCAGGAGTTTGGAAGGGGGGTGCTTGCTAGCCCCGAAGGGAGATGTTAATGGTGGCCAGCAGCCTGTTGGAGCCTGCTCTGTAGAAACAGCCTACAAAAAAGCTAGGAATGAGGACTCTGGGGCCCCTCTCGGCTTACCCTCCCCTCGTACACTCACCCAGCCTTCACATCCCTGAGCAAATAACAAGGGAAGGATCCAGAAGGTTCTGGCAGCTTCTCTGGGCTGGGCTGTCTCACGACTCCACAGTTTTACGTAGGACTTTTCTTGCTTCCCCCAAATGCTCTTAGGGACGTATCTTCTTTTTTTTTTTGGGAGGGGGCATACCCAAGTGATGCTCAGGGGTTAATCCTGGCTAATTTGCTCAGAAATCGCTCCTGGCTTGAGGGATCATAGTTCCTTCTACTTCAGGATTCAGATTAAATTTGGGGTTTCCCTTCCCTCAGTGGGAGTAATGTTACCTCTTGCAATGTGGCAGGATTCCTACTTTCCCTTCTATTGGGCAGCTCAGAGAACCGTCTTCTAAAATTACATCATTGCTTTGATCAAAGGAGAACCAGTGGGCCAATCCAACCAAACAGAAAATTAAACATTTCACAGCCAGATATTTTGCTGAGATGATGCCATCCTTTTTATATGGACCACAAAGAAGTGTTAAAAAAAAGTGCACTAGGCCGGAGAGATAGCATGGAGGTAAGGCATTTACCTTGCATACAGGATGGTGGTTTGAATCCCGGCATCCCATATGGTCCCCCAAGCCTGCCAGGAGCGATTTCTGAGCGTAGAACCTGGAGTAACTCCTGAGCACTGCCGGATGTGACCCAAAAAACCAATAAGTAAATAAATAAATAAAAGTGCACTGGTGGTGGATCTGGAAGATAGTACAACAAGGAGGGCACTTGCCTTGCACGTGGCTGATGGGGGGGGGGGGTGTTAAATCTCTGACATTCATATGGCTCCTCGAGCCCTGCCAGGAGTGATTCTCGAATGCACAATTAGGAGTGTCTCCTGAACATCTTCAGGTGTGGCCAAAAAAGAAAAAAGAAAAAAGAGGAAGTGCCTGTTAGAGTCCTCATAAAGTCTCCTGTTGTTGGGCACAATTTCATTTCTTTCATATTTTACAACAAAGAATTTGCCAGAGAAGACACCCAAGGGAACCCGGTGTCTTCACTTTGATAATTGGGCATTTTACTTCACTTTGATAATTTCTAGGATTCTGATCTCATATCACCAGGACTTGGGAGAACATGCTATATAATTCAGAGTGGTTAATTTATAGAGATCCTAATAAATTTTGGGGGGAGGTTCTTGGGGCTCTACCAGTGATTTTAGCTTTGTCTTCTGTTTTTCCCTTCCTCTCTCTGCTCTGCTCCCTCCTCTCCTTCCCACTTCCCTTCCCTCTGTCTCTCCCTCCCTGCCCTTCTTTCCTCCCTTCCATCCTTCCATCCTTCTCTTTCCCTCTCTTCTTTCTCTCCCATCCTTCCTCCTTCTCTCCCCACTCTGCAAATCTGTTTTTTTATTTCACCATCCCACAAACATGGGGCCCTTTGTGTATTCTCACCCAGCCCAGGCAGTGCCTGTCTTGTTGGATGTATCTTGCCATCTTCTGGCCCCAGTCCTAATTCCTTTCAATTCTCAGCGCTATGCCTGTTTCTTCTGGAAATTTATTTCCCTTTCTTCTGCCCTCCATCCTCTTTTCTCCTCTGATGCCTTTGTCTGGTGTCTTTTTTGTTTCTTGTTCTCCCCCCACCCAGCAGCCACTGATTAGATTATTTCATAAATATTTCCTTATCAGTTGTGTGAGTCTGAGCAGAAATCTTGATGGGTTCCTTGCCAGTGGCTTCAAGACAGTTGGTCTCATGTGGGATCAGTCTATGAACTGAAATCTCTGGGGTTTTCTTGGAATGGGGCCAAGTCCATGCCTCTCTCACCACTATCCCTATACTTGCCATCTTCCAGGCAGGAAAATGTCCTAGCTCCACACTAAATTCCAAAAGAAAATGACAGCCGTCAAATCTTCCCAGGTTGCCTGGCCTATGCTGATCCCTCTGGGTTCTTCTTAGAATGGGTGGGGGTAAAATCCCCTTTCTTCATGAACTACAGCAGTTCAGTGCCATGCCCTGTACCCTCCTACAAAAATAGCCCAGCTCCACAATTTAACCCTAACAAATTGTCAAGCCACCAAATTTTCAGATCTGTAGACACTGGACTATGCAACTACACATGCATACGTGGACATGCAACACCCCAGGATTTTATAGTAGTGTCAGCCCACAGGATTACAGTAAATCCAATGAGAAAATTGCATAGAAGACCACCAAGCTCAGTGAGCCTAAACAGTAACACAGGCTCTTTCCTTCCTGGGTGCCGGGAGTCTCTAGCAGCATGGGGTTCGACAGGCCTCCGCCTTGGGGGGGTGTGCGGGACTTGGGTGACCCCAGCACTCCTCTACCACGTTGCTCCAGATCTCCAGGGCTTTCCTGAGCCACAAGCCTGGGTAAGCCAGCGAGGTGGATCCTTTAGCGGAGCTTGAAGGTACCCTAGGCTTTCCCCCATTCCCCACTCGGCTCCTTAGGGAGGTGCTGGGTGGGGGCCCTGAACTTCCTGCCTCCCAGCTTCTTGAAGCAGTCACTGGTAATCTCTTACCAGTCTATATTTTTAAAACTTCGTGGGGGGCTAGCGCCCCCGCGCGCACAGTATCCATTAGTAGTACTCACTATCATTGAATTATGTTTTTATGTATGCAGAATGTCCATTTTGTATTCTGCCCTTTCACACACACCTACAAAAATCATTTTTCTCTTTAACTCTCTCACCCCCTATCATCATTACTCCACATTTACCCTTTTTAACTTAAGTACTGTAGAGTTCTAAGTCACAGACTTAAGTGGTACTCTGGATTTAACACCCCCCCCCAAACTATTCTAAAAGGTATAAAAAGGTCACGTATTCTTTTCAGCATTTTATGCGTGTCTTTTTTTTTTTTTTTACGGCTATAACTCTTGCTGAATATTTTCTTATACAGTGATGATTTCCCCCCCCCCTTTTTATCTTTTCTTCTCTTTGTGAACTGTTCAATAGGGAATTTGGTGAAAGAGTCCCTCAGTTTAATGCTTATGTTTGAACCAAGTCATGGGTATTGTTGGACGTGTTCTTACGCCCCCGTATACTCTGATATGCCACGTGGCTTTATTTCTTGTTTGCATAGGCACATTAAAATGGGAAAATACTATACATACAAATAAGTTTTTATCTAATAGAGATGGGAACACACAAATCTTGTAGTGCAATGGAACTTTACACCCTGAACATTGACATAAAGACCTGGCACAGGCCTCAGAAGAATGTGCATTCTCCATCCACCCCTGATCTAGGGAAGACATCTACGAAACATCCAAGGTTGTCTATAACATCACCTGGAGGCAATCCTCTACCAGGGAAGACCCTACCGTTGCTCTGACATCAACCTACTCAAAAGAGACTTCCCTTAACACTGAGAAGACTTAACAACAACAATGACCTGCTTACAGGACGGGACTTTCTGTATTGCCCCTTAATTGTGAGGTGAAACTAGAGGATACTCCACACCAGCCTGACTTCGATATAGGATGTGCAGATTTCAGGATCTTTAATATAGAAACCTGATGCCAACAATAGAGACTGCGTGAAAAATAAAACTGTGTTGGCACTACAGACAATGACTTGGATTGAATAAACTAGTTTGCCTGGTGCCTAGAATTGGTCTTATGCCAGGAAACTTCAGGGGCAGGGTCTCCTTGTATTTAGACCAAGGCTTTTCCTTTCCATGTCCCCCATATTTTGGTGGGCCTATGCAAACAATATTTGCCACTCTAACACCGTTTTTACTGTGTTCTTTTGACTCTAACCCTTAAAAAAAAAAAACCTTAAACTTTTGATGTTAACTTAAACTAATGTGCATGAAAATATAAAAAAAATACTATGCCTTCAATGTTTAAGGAGTCACATAAATCTCATGGCTTTAGATTGCTTTGTATACTGCTAAGAAATGTTATAATGTACTACAATCAGGGGACTTGTGGACAGAATAATTGTACATGGGTTCTGCCTTATTTTTCTTAATGTTCTTTGACTGTAAGTTCAATATTTAGGCGTCAGCAAGGGGATTTCTTTTGAGAACTCTGTTTATGGGCGATTGTCCTTCCACTGTAACTTTACCTTCTACTCTTTGCATCATTGTTCTCATAATCAAAAATAAAAAATTAAAAACAAAAACAAAAACAAAAACAAAAAAAAAACAGTAACACAGAAGACCTAATTCACAACAATCACAGCCCCGGAAATCCTTACCACTGACTATAGAAACACTATGGAGAGATACAACAATTATTACAAATTAACCATTACTGATCTAGGTTTTGATCATTCCATTTGCCTTTGTGTTGTAACAGACAATATGAAATCAATTTGTTTGTGCCTGCAAAGGGGACAAGCTGGGGTGATGAGTAAGAACCTAGGGACACTGGTGAAGGGAAGCTGACACTGGTGGTGGAATTAGTGAAACATGTAATGCCTAAAATGACTGTATTATGAACAACTTGTTAAATCATGGTGTTATAAAAAGCAAATTAAAAAAAAAGGGAAACTATGGTAAATATATTTAAAAAAAAAAAAAGACATCTGTTTTCCCTTCCAAAGCAGAGCGCTCTTCCACCTTTGCAGATGTCTCTCTGAAATGCTGTGTGCTTTTGTTTCTTTCAGAGACTTGAAGATAGAAAATTTGCTGCTTGATGAAGACAATAATATCAAGCTGATTGGTATGGCTTTATTCTGCTTCCATTGTTGGCTTGTCACTGCTCAGCTCTTTATGTCTGGAGGAGGGGGAGAGCTTTGGAAATCATCTGGGGTCTATTTCTAATTCTCTGGCCCCCAAGCTGGAATTATCTCTTAACACCAATATTTAATCATGGTTTGGAAAGTGAAAATGAATCTTAATATAAATTTAAGCATCATTGGAAGGTAAAGAGACCGTCAGTGACCATAAAAGGGATGTCACAGCCACAATGGGTATTTGTTGGCAATCTCTTTTTTAAGTTGTTTAAACTTCGACTTCTCCATAAATTCAGATGGAACTGAGAGCATTTATAGGGGTTTCTTGAATTTCTTATCAAATTTTTAAGAATAAGGGAAGACAGTCATTCAGAAATGACTTGGTTTACTCATTCCTGACTTGCTCATATCAGATTTTGCTTTTCAGTGACCTGTCAAAGCCCTAACTGAGGAATTCACAACTGGCTTCTCTCATCATTATTATTTTTAATTTTTTTTAAAATCTACACCCAATGGCATGATGATTTACTCCTGGCTCTGCTCTCAGGGTTCACTCCTGACCGTGTTTGGGTCCATATGTGGTTCTAGGAATAGAACTGGTGTTGACCACGTGTAAGTGGCAAGTGCCTCTGTACTGCCTTACCAGACCCTGTCCTCTCTTTTGTCTAACTTTCCTTTAAATTTTCCTTCAAAGTGGTGGGTGGGCAGAGAGGGAAGAAGTCTCCCCCACTCAGATGGAAGCTCTGGAGAGAGTAAAGTCACAATTAGCTCATAATTCAGGATCCGGCTGAATCCCCACAGTGCTTGCTGCATTCCGATAAGAATGCTCCATGGTAGGGGGTGGGAGTAGGCAAATTGTTCTTGGCAAATTCCCAGGACCATATTTTTTTCACCATAATGTTAAGCACTTTTACTCTTCTCTTTCCTTCCCCTACTTTAAATGTTAGTACTTTTTTTCCACCCCATGGTAAGAAGAAGAATTAATATTGGGGAAAAGAGGACAAGCCATAAAACTCAGTGAATTTAGCTCTAGGACCTAAGAAGGAAATTCCTGCTTTGTTTTCTTTTGGGGCCACACCTGGTAATGTTCAGAGGGTTACTTCTGTCTCTGCACTTCAGAAATCACTCCTGGTGGTGCTCAGGGTACCAGAGATGGAACCTGGGTTGGCCGTGTGCAAGGTATATGCAAGACAAATGCCCTCCCCATGAACGCTGTATATTGCGCTGGCACCCCAAAAAGGAAATTTTGATTGACAGATTCTGGAGGCAACTCAAAATGTCTGGCCACATCCTACAAAGGATCACTTCCATACTTTGGAATTTCATTCCATACCGTCATAGGCTAAAAATTGTGGGTAGGCTCTGTGTTTGGCTGGGTGGTCATACACACCCCAATAACTTTGATCTGTAGACCTCTGTGTGAGAGGAGATGAGCAATGAAGAGAAAGTCAGTTTTCTCTCCCAAAGGATTCTCAGGAATGTATTCTTAGCACGTTCTAGGACAATTTGAAGGATCATAAAACAATTGCATTGTTTCTTGAAGTTTTCCAGACACAGATGCACTCATCTGAATAGTGAAATGCCTGTGGGTTGTTGCTCAGTCTCAGAGAGAGGCAGGTTAGAGAAGGAGGAAGGGTAGGTAGGGGGAGAAAGTTGTTTCAGTTTCTTGGCCTGTGAACCCATCTTATAACTTGTCTTTAGAAAATATGGACAGTGATGAAGAGCCCCTGCCCCAGACTTGTAAGACAGAGTGACGGCTGCTTATAAATTAGTCTCCCTGCACCTGAGCTGACAAAAGTTCACTAATTCTATGGCCTCAGGACTCGCTTCTCAGGGGGAGTGAAAGTGGGTGGGGGAGAAACTTTAAACTCTTAAAGTAGTCAACACTTCCTTTGAAAATCTACCTTTTTTAAGCATATAGGAACAGCCCTTTAATAGTACTTGAGATTATTACTAATCTGGGTCCTTCCAGAAGATTCCATGTCTTCCACTTTGAGTAATTAGGCTTCTGGATATAGCCAGTTGCATGCTAAGACTTTGGTCTGGTGCCTTCCAGAAGCTTCGTGGTCTGCCTTCTCTTCTTCTTGCTCGAGCAGTTGGTCCTAGTTAACCACAGGAACTCCCACATGTGACTGAGGAGTGGGCTATGTGGAAATAACAGACTCTGGACAGGTCAGATGTGTGTGCAGAGACCAGAGAGCCAGTAAAGATGGTGGGAGGTGGGTCCGTTCACTGTATAGTCCTGAGTATTGTTAGAAGCAACTCCTGAGCACCTGCTATGGAGGAACAGATTCTGGGAAGAGTGGAAGCACTTCCAAGGGGCCAAATAGCCAAACCTCGGAGACCTGAACCAATGAATGAAACAAAGGATGAAGCAAAGACATACTCAAGTGAGGGCCCATGATTTCCCTGGAGTTGAGGGGCCACAGTTTCCCTGACAGTGAGGGCTGAGGCTTTCTTTTTTTTTTTCCAGAGCATTTCAAATATTGAACATCAACTCTCCATTTGGCAATTCTTGGCATGGCAGCCCAAGTACTTATGTCAACTTATCTGCACAAAGAAATGTCAGGTTAACCTCTCAAGTTGCCAAAATTGATGGAAAGGAGACTCTGATCCCAGGGTGTCTCTCTGCCAGAGCCTTTCTCGGGAGCCCTATTCTCTCAAGACCCCCTGAAATGAATAAGCTCCATTCACTCTTGTGATACACTACTCCAGAGGGTAACTTGGCAGTGCATTTCGTTCAGCAGAATTTTTGGTGGGAGAGAAGAGGGTATTATATCTAGTAGTGCTTGGGGGTCACTCCTGGCTCTGCACTTAGGAATCACTCCTGGCAGGCTCAGGGCACCATTTGGGGTACTGGGGATTGAATCAGGGTCAGCCGTGTGCAAGGCAAGTGCCCTCCCCACTGTGCTATGCTCAGTCCTCCCTGTTCAGTAGAATTTTTATTTGCATAATTTTGTCTTCCCAACGTCCTTTTGCACTTTCAAAGCCCTTTGTGACTCTTCTCTTTAAAGGTTTTACTTAGCTGTTTTTCAAAGGCTGATTATAACTGTTACCATTTCCTCTTTCATGGTTTCCCTTTCTTGGTAATAATTTGATTTGGATAACTTCACTTAAGCCTGGTAAGCCTCGTTTCAAATGAACTAGACAGAATGAGGAGTCAGGGTTAATTTAATCAGGATTATTTTTGTTTCCTCCCCACTTTCCCCCCTCCCCAAAAGACAATGAAACAAAACCCAAACACAGCAGTCTCCATGCTATAGTTTATTCCCATTTGAAAATACAAGAGTCAGAGCTTACAACACGCTCAGTGCTTCCTTTTTCCGAAACAGCGTGCTCGCATCTGAGCAGGGCTTTGAGATTCATTTGGTAGAAAAACGGAGGTGAGAAAGGGCTTCTGTGTAATGAGGCCGACCCAGTGACATTTCCTGGGAGGCCACTTCTCTCTCATTTCACATTTCTAATTATAGGCACAAGTGTAAAAGTTGAATAATTATCATCGTGAATGTGAAATGTGCGCTGATTATTTCTTGGCATATATATTTTAACTTCAACCCTTTGGGCTAGGTCAAGGGAAGTCACTTTAAAATGCAGTTGAGCCGCATCCCTGCCCCACATCTATTGCCAAATTGATCTTCTAGAAACTGTGCTTAAGATAGGAACAGTTTCAGGCTGGAGCGATAGTATAGTGGGTAGGGCATTTGCCTTGCATGTGGCAGACCTGGGTTCAATCCTGGGCACCCCATATGGTCCCCCAAGCCTGCCAGGAGTGATTCCTGAGCACAGAGGCAGGAGTACCACTGGGTGTGGCACCCCAAAATTAAAAAATGAAAACATTTTCTATCCCTTCTTCAGTGGATCTGAAGACACGAGCCCAGGAGCTTATAATTTTTTCTTAACAGGGACCCAAGAGGTCAGTGCTTCCTGAATGAACAAACATGCTAGGTAGAGGTGGCATTGGTGCTAGCTGGATAGAAAAGGAGATGGGGTGGGGGTGGAGCACCCAGTGAGACTGAGATGGGTGGGACGGAGAGCAAAGGAAGAAAGTGTTGGTAGGCAATCCCCATGGCAGCTACTAAAATTTCACTTCCAAGACTAAGCCAGGGTACAGGCTGCATGAGGCTCTGTTAGGAAAAGCATTTTCATGCTTCCTCACCTGCTAGGAGAATTCTCATTGGTGCGGTACTGTGTAACCCACATATGGGCATCATTTATGAAATCTCCACTCTGGCTTTCCCTAAATCTCATTCCTGAAGCTGCTCATTGCAGCAGATCTGGTGGAAACCCATCAGAGCAAAGCCAACCCCTTACCTCCCCCAGAAGGTGTGAGAGTTTTGTTCCAGTAGAGTTTTAGAATCAGGCTCAGACCAGACTCACAAGCCCTGCAGGCTGAGAGATGTTTGGGGCTGAGAAACATAATATTTACATTGAAGTTCAAAGAGACACCCTGGATCTTAATTCTGATCCCCAAAAATTGAGACAGCAATCAGATGAGAACCAAACCCTAACAACTCTCTAATTACCTGTCAGTTACCATATCTTTCAGATCAGAAAGTAAACACAGCACAAAAAGGCTTAATGGACCCAGCTCTGGGCTGGGGGGTGGTGGGTGGGGGGGAGGGGTTGGGCTCCTTTTCTTTTCTCTTCCCTAGAGTCTGGATCAGCCAGGAATAAAGCGACTATGAGGTCACTCACTGCTGTCGTCCTGGCGTTACTTTTCCCAGCCAACATTCAAGGTCTCATTTGTGTGTGTGTGAGTGGGGGGAATTTCCTTCCCTTTCACATCACCAGATGTTGCCACATGCATTGGGAGGTTGGGAGAATTGTTTCAGAGGCCTGCGTGCAAAGAAAACATTCCGCTGGAAAAGTGAGCTAGAAACAGCGGGGACTTCATCTCAGCTGGGGTGACAGGGACACAGGCCAGAGAAAATCAATCTCTCCTCTGCCACGTGGGAGCGTGAAGGTGCATTTCCAAGATGCTAGAAGTCCTAGAAAGTGTAGCCACGCTTTTTCCTGGATGACTCATTTCCACGATGAAAATATGTTTTGGCTCGACATACTTGTAACTGGTTGTTTTTGTACAGGGAGGTCTTCGAGAAAATGTGGTGGGGTGACGACAAACTGCCCCCCTCTTTCTGTCTGGAGTCCCAGAGCCAGAGTTCCGAGAGTTGGTTTTCGTTTGGTTGCTCAATGATGTGTTAGCCTGAGAGAATGTTTCCTTTCCTGCTGCCTTTAAAATAAAGAGTTCTAGGCCTATAGTGACAATACACAAAGCCAACAGAGACAAGGACCAGGAGGGTCCAGGGTAAGAAGCTTATCACAAAGAACGAAAGAGTGAATTTAGGGCAGAGAAGGGACCACTATGACAGTGATAGTTGGGAATGATCACTCTGGACAAGAACTGGGTGCTGGATGGAGGAAAATGATAGGCACGATACCCCTTCAGAAATAATATTGCAAATCACAAAGAGAGAAAGACACAGAGAGAGAGAGAGAGAGAGAGAGAGAGAGAGAGAGAGAGAGAGAGAGAGAGAGAGAGAGAGAGAGAGAGAGAGAGAGAGAATGGCTGCCATAGAGGCAGATGGGGTGGGATGGGGAGGGAGGACAGGAAGGAAACTGGGGATGTCAGTGGTGGGAAATGTGAACTGGTGAAGGGATGGGTGTTGAACAACTAGTTGTAGAACATACTCAGTCATGAACAACTTTGTAACTGCATACTATGCTGATTCAGTTAAAATAAAATAAAACTAAATTTAAAATTAGAAAAAAGAAAGAAAACAACCCCTCTCCCAACAATCCTCCTTCTTTCTTACCAGGTTCTAACTTGGGCTTCTGTTTATCTGCCTTTCCTTCTAGACTTTGGTCTGAGCAACTGCGCCGGAATCCTGGGCCACTCGGACCCATTCAGCACGCAGTGTGGTAGCCCCGCCTATGCCGCCCCGGAACTTCTGGCCAGGAAGAAATACGGGCCCAAAATTGATGTCTGGTCCATGTGAGTTCACGAACGAAGTCAGAGTGGGAAATGGCTGGAGAATTTGATTTCTGTGTGGGTCCCGGGGGCTCTCTATTTCTCCTGTGTTTTCTGCCACAATTCGTCAGAAAGGTTTTTCCCCAAGATCTGCAGAGGGAAGGAAATGAATGCTAGCTGGCCTGAGCTGACCTTCTGATTATGGGGTACCCTTCCATGTTAACCCCCGAGGGCCAAGAGAGCTAATACAGGGATAACGTACATATTTTGCATGAGCCCATGTACCACAGGCTTCCCTCCCTGAGAATCACTGGGTGTAGCCCTGGAGTCCCTCAATATCTCAAAGCCTAAGCAACTCTGCATCCTTGGACCTGAACCTTCAATCAAGTAGCCATGGGCTACGACTTGCCAGAGTGACTTCCTGGAGGCTTTTAAGCTTCGAAAACCCAAGAAAAAGAAAAAACAAAAAACATAAGCAAAAATAAAATCTTTCCTGACCTTGTTAGCAGCTTCAGAAGAAATTCACTGTATGCTGGAGGGATAGAATGCTTGTGAGGGTGGGATTTAGTACCAATGTACCTCTAAAATCTATTCAGTCCTATAAAGACAAAGAATGGGGCTCAGTGGTAGAGAACCTGTATGAATGAGATCTTGGCACTGCAAATTAAAAAAAAGAGAGATTTTGAATGGAGTTGGAAAATTGCTCAGTGGGCTGAGACTTGGGTTCGACTCCCAGCATCACATGATCTTCTGAACAATGCTAAAACAACCTCAGAGTTCCAAGCTGGAAGCAGCCCCTGAGCACTGCCAGGCAGAATGTAGCCCCAAAACCAGCAAGAGCAAACAGAAGAATAAAGTCAGTCTTACTGCTGGGCCTTGGCCCCAATCTCTGTTCATCTTCCCTCCCCTCTGAACTTTGCACTCTCTGTTCCCTTTGCCTGGATGGCCATTGGATGGGGCTACCCCCGTGTTGCTCCATGTGCTTTTACTCCTGCCCATTTCTGCAGCCCTTGCCCCTGTTCTCTCCTTTCTCACGATCCATGTTTCCGGGAACCACTGAGTGTTGGCTGACTCTCTGGAACCTTCCCTGGGCAGGGAGGCCATGTGACTGGCGCCCTATTCATAGGGATCCCATCAATTAGGCTCTTTGTAAAAGCTGTTGATGGAGTGAGCAAAGCAGAAGGAAGCCGGGAGCTCTACCTCTGGCTCAGGACCAGTGTGACAATTCAGCAAATATCTGTGGCATCCTGGGTCATGTTCATGCTTATTTGTTTGGAGAATAGCTAGGGTAAAGGGGGGGGGGGGCTTTGCTGGTAGGGGATCATGCAGTGGGGTTCAGCCTCACTCCAAAGGTGCTTGGATAATGATCCAGTTCCATGGATCAATCTGGACTTCCTGTTTGCAGAGAGTGCACAGTCCTTCAATCCATTTCTTGTGTGTTATCTTGTGCCCCCATCCAAGAGTGATTATTATCCCTGGCCTCTCGAGCAGAGTGACAACAGTGCTCTTAATTGCCACCCTTGGCTGTTTTTGCTGTGTGTGTGTGTGTGTGTGTGTGTGTGTGTGTGTGTGTGTGTGCGTGTGTGCGCGCGCGCACACGCGCATGCTTGTTCTTATAAAGAGTAGACCTTCTAATGAGACAGACAGATAACTGATTACAAAATGATAAACCCTGTAGTATAGCTTTTGGGGAGGCAGTAGGCAGCATGCAGTGAAGGTGGGTGGAGGTTGTTTCTTCTGGGTGGGGATAACTCTGAAAAAGTGCAGTCAGCTGTGGAAAGAGGAAGGGGTCAGCGGCAGAAGGAACCAGAAGTATAAAGGTCAAGGTCATGGAGGGAATGATAGGAGGGACTTTGGATTTACCCTCCCAAAGAAGGGTGGTGAGAGAATACTGAAAACTAATCAAGTGGGTTGCAAAATGTGGTGGATTAAGTTGTGCCCATCCCCAAATCTCACCTTCCCCAAAGATTTTTAAGAGTCCTAACCCCAGGCCCTCTTTGTAGTACATCTAAAAACACTTTTTTGTTTGTTAGTTTTGAGCCACACCTGACAGCCTCAGGGGTAACCCTGGTTCTGCACTCAGGAATCTCTCCAGGCAGGCTCAGGGACCATATAGGATATCGGGTATTGAACCCAGGTCTGCCATGTACAAAACAAATGCCCTACATGTTACGTTATTGCTCCAGCCCCTAGAAACACTTCTTAAAAAATATTGTTTATTTGAAGCACCCTGATTTACAATACTGTTAATTCATGATAGGGTTTCTTGCATATATCTTTTGGAAAAGACTATTTAGAGAGGCAATCAAGTTAAAATGAGGGCATAAAATCAAATGACTGGTGTCATTATAAAATGGGGACATTTGGACCCAGAGGGACACAGGGAGAAGGGACTTGTGATGAGGAAGATGGATTATTTTTTTTTAATTTCCAAGCAGTGCTCAGGCCTACTCCCTCCCCTCCCTTAGATTCAGAGCCACTCAGTTCATTGGAAGTTTATTCCATTGTTTCTTTAATTCCTTAAACATCCTAAGCATTTCCACTCTGAAGTCCTTTTCAGAAAGATTATATATGGGGTTATTTCTGATTGGGATTACAAACTTTGCCCATGACATGCAGTGGGGTTCTTGCTGCTTACCAGTTATTTTATAGTCTGGAGATGTGGAGGCCTTTCTGCATCACTTTCAGTCTTCCCCACTGCCAGGGAGGTCTCTGGGGTAGTTTTATGGGATTGGCAGATTATCTTGTGGCCACATTAGCAGCCTTCCTACTCAGAAAGCCATGCCTTTGGTCTTTGCTGCTGACCTTACCCACTGATTTCAATGTGAGGGCCAGAGGATATTGTATGCACAAACCTGCTATGCTGGGGATTACCCAGGCCATCCTTGAAGTACTCAGGAATCTCTATGACTGTACCCAGCAAAGCTCAGGGGACCAAATGTTGCCAGGGATAGGACCTAGGTCAGCTGCATGCAAAGGCATGTTCTTTAAGCCTGTAGTATCTCTCAGGACCCAGTATGACATTTCTAGAGCCAAAGATCACCAGAAAACTATGTGCAGCTGAGAATAAGCCTGGAATAGTCTCTCTCACTCAGCTTAGTAAGAACCAAACCCTCGCCAGGTATGTGGCTTACTGGTAAAGTGTAGGCCTTACATACATGAGACTTGAGTGTGATCCCCTGACACAAGAGAGATGAGAGGTGAGAAAAAGAGAGGAGAGGAAGAAAAAGAAAGAATTCCCCTGAGACATTCAGAAAGAGGGGGAGAGGAGTAGGAACAGAAGGAAGGGAAAGAAAAGGCAAGGAAAGAAAAGGAAGCAAGTGGTAGGTAAGGAAGGAAAAGGAAAGTTAGGAGAGGAAAGAAAGGGAAAGAAGAAAGGAAGGAAGGAAGGACCACATTGATACATTCATCTTGAATTTGGAGCCTCTAGCCATGAGAGAATCTATTTTGGTTGCCTCTTGCAGAATTCCTGGCAAAGGGAAGAGACAAAGGCATGCGTTCTGAGGGGAAATAAAAAAACAAAATTATAACCCAAAACCCCAAATGGTCTCCAGTGGTTCAAAGGTCAAGCTACATTTATACCAGTGTAATCCTGGGCTGGGGAATGGTCATCATTTGTGGCTGGGGAAGGATTAGGGAAGAGTTACACATGACAAAGTGATATAGTACACATACATGCCAGGGTGAGTTAGTACACAGATATGATAAAGGCGGGTTCAGGAGTCAAGCTTTCCCCAATGGTGTAATGAACAAAAAGCAAGAACAGGAACCAGACCTCCCTTCATTAAAATGGGTCCAGGCCTCATAAATCCCACTGCAGAAATCAGGCTTCTCTGACAGTTAAAAAAGTTCTGGAATCTCAGGGAAGGTCAAAATTAAACCAATGAATGAAAAGTCAACACTGCAGTTCCCTCTAATCGTTTTCCCTCCCAGGAAGCATGAAACGTTTCCTTTTCCGAATCAAGTTCACTAATGGACCCATGAATGGCTCACAGAATTCCTGGCCCATTGCCAGTTCACCAACAGATTAACCCCAAAGGATCTAATCAAAGTCAAGCTCCAGAGCATGGCTATCACCGTTAGGCAGGACAAGCCCAGCTGAAAGAAAGGGGAGGAAAAAGCACTAAAAAGTCCAAATTTTGTGCCCATGATGGTGGAAGAGTCCCTTGAAATGAGAGACAGAGACAAAAAGAGCAAGATAAATATTTGCCCTTTACATTGGTAGAGGATCAAACCCCGTGTTAAGAGATTTTTGACCTGAATAAAATTTTATTTTATCTGCCCCTTGAATGGCATGGCAAAGAATTTGCCCCTTCCCATTTTTCCCATCTAATTTGCACATACCTACTGTGATGGAGCCAATGGTTTGGAATGTTCCCTGAAGGCTTGGGGGATCATACAGGATGCCGGGTTTGAACCACCCGGGTCAGCAGTACTGGGTCGGCTGCATGCAAGGCAAATGCCCTACCACTGTGCTAGCTCTCTGGCCCCATACCTGGATATTTTTGAAATCACCTACTTCTTTGATAACTAAGATGATTGGGAGTATCTTGAGATTTTTATTTATTTATTTTGGGGATTTTGGGCCACACCTGGCAGTGCAAAGTGATTATTCCTGGGCTCTGCAATCAGGCTTGGCACCCTAGCTTGAACCCAGATTGGCGACGTGCAAGGCAAGTGCAATCACTCCAGCCCTATCTCGAGATTTTAAATTTTATGAATGAACTTGAACTTTTTGTATGAAACTTTACTTGAACACTGATTTACAAAGTTGTTCACAATGCAGTGGTTTCAGGTATTTAGTGTTCTCACACCTCACCTGTCCTGCACCAGTGTGATCTTTCCTCCACCAATGTCCCTAGTGTCCCATTCACCCCCCCCCCAAGCCTGCTTCCTAAGCAGGCACAAAATGATTGACATTACATTGCTTGTTACAATATAGATCTTGTAATGGTGTTAGTAAAGTATTGCCTGACTGTTAGGTGCCAGTTAAACCTTCTGTGTTATTGTTTTCACTCATTGAGCTTAGTGAACTACACAATGTTCCTATCTGCTTGTCTGTGCGTGCTCCTACTCGGCTGTCAGCCCTAGAAGGTTTGGAGCTTCAGAATTTGGGTGCTGGGCTGATCAACTGCCTGCAGCATCTTTCTGAGAAGTTGGATCATTCTTCTGATTATGCAGATGTCAGATGTGTGTGGATGGAGCTCTGAGCCTTTAGCATTAAGGGGACTCATCTGCCCACATTCCACAAAGGTTCCAGAGATCTGGGCCTGGTAGTGGCTGAGCCTACTTGAAATAACTTACCTGCTAGCTAAATTTGAGATTTAGACACAAAGCCATCATGCTGCTATACTGAGGGTTTTTATTACTTCTACCTAGCTGTTTTTCAGAGTATTATATATGCTAATTAAAAAAAATCTTTAGTGGCTTGAGAAATACTATAGTGGATTAAGGTGTTTGCCTTGTACTCAGAAGACCTAGGTTCAATCCCCAGCACCTTATATAGGCCCCCAAGCCCTGACAGGAGTCATTCCTGCATAAAAGCCAGGAGTGAGCCCTGAGTTCAGCTGGCTGTGGCCCCAAAACTGGAAAAAATAGCGAACTAAAAGCTAAAAACAAAATAAAAAATTTAAAGTATCTTTAGTTGACCTTATCATTTGAGAATGTTGGTAAATCCCTAAAAGCAAGATATGGAGTTCTTCCCTCAAAGACATATGAATGCGGACCTGGAGGAATAGCTAAGGGGACTGTGTGACTGACTGCCATGTAAGTGTTTGGTTGTGCGTTTAAATTCTCCATGTCTCACGTGCACAAAACTCCATCCTGTCGGCTCTGCTGTCCTATATCCTCAGTGCCACAGCTTCTAGCTACACCACAACCAGGTGTGTAAGCACTGCACACACAGTGAAATTCCCCAATGAGCACTGCAACTAAAAGTATATGTAAGCCCTCAACCCCTGGCAAGCACTTGTATGAGCATTCCATGCAGCTCTCTCCCTGTGAACCCCACAAGTAAGAGCTTGAGAGTGCATCATTTTTTTTCCTCCAACCAGGGCTATTTATTGCTCTCACAAAGGTGCATCAAGTTTAGGAAAACATTTGCAGTGTGCCTACATTCCTCCTTCCCAGTCTCTTGAATATGTTTGCCCTCTAGATCTGCCTCTAGGGGATGGATCTGTTCCCAATACCTTTGGGTGACATTTTTCATCTTGCTTCCAGCCTGTCTAGAACTAGACATTCAGGAGGGAAAGGGGACAGTTTTGTACTATCTTAGACTTTCTCTTGTCTGGTAGTGCCAGATACCATCAACCATCATTACAGGCCAGACATGGAAAGATAGTATTTTTCTCTATATAATGATACCCCCTCCCAACATAGGATAGCAGGAAATAGTGTCATCAAGAGTTGCAGCACAGATTCTTTTAGGACTTTTGACTTTGAATAGAGAAGTTTTTTCATTTCTCTTTAGCTTTTCCAGTTCTAAAATCTGGTGTGTGTGTGTGGGTAGGGTGGGTAACTAATATATACCTTTGAAAATAGAAAAGTGGAAGAAAGGAAAAGGGAAACTCTTCAAATCTACAGAATAATAATTCTTTGTGGAACATAGAGCATTTTATTCCCTTGTGAAACCTGAAAAAAATTTCCCCTTATGCTCGTCTCTTCTCATTCAATGTTTAAGGCCTCCTTGTCACTGGTTGGATGGAGCATTGTGGTAGAAAGATGGAAGGATATTGTCAGACAGGCCAATATATAAAACTTAATATGTTTTTCTAGGGTAGTTTTCTTCAAGAATCTTGCAGCAACAATATGAGGTGGCTGAAATATCTTGCCAGCTGCAAGTTGGTGGCAACAACTGGGGAGTCTCCAAGGATCTTGCCCCCCCTCATGGCCCTGGGAGAACCAGGAATGAGAACCACTCCCCATCTGTCAGGGGGGCTCTGTCAATTGCTTTGTCCCTGGGGTCTTGTTAAAGTTGACATCCCACTTCATCATGTCTTGTATTTCTCTGGGTAGCAGCCGATGAGTCAAATTTCTCCTCCAGGGAATAGCTGTGTCTTGCACTAAATCTCAAGACCAACTTTTGACTCCATCCTTAATCCCTGGAAGTGCTTATGTATATGTCACAGGTCCCTCCCTTAGTCCCCTTTTCTCCCAGCTGCCCCTCAGCATCACTTACTTTTTTGACACCAGAATATGTTACTCAGGTCAGTGTCTTTAGATCTTTTTTAACCCAACATGGACTCATTTTTATTTCTTCCTGTTGGGAAAATCTAGGTATTTATTATTATTATTATTATTATTATTATTATTATTATTATTATTATTATTATTTGCAGTAGCTTCTTTCATTCCATTGTTTCTTCTCTTTCTGGGAGACTATCATCTCTGTTTTTTGGAAAGGCACCTAATGAGTCATGAAGCAAGGAAGCCCGAGGCTCTATTTCAGGAAATTTAGACGTGTTTTGAAATGCCTCTTAATTCTGTGGAATTATAGAGGTTTATAAAGCACATTCCACATCTCCTGTTCCAGAGCATCATGCGTCTGAAGTGTCAAAGGGATGAGTTTTCTCTTGATCTGGGAACTAACCATGTGTGACGGCTCCAGGGCAGACACATGGAGACACTCATTGTGGTTGCCTATGAACAGTCCTTAGAACTATGGTTGTGAATGGAGGTTTTCTTTCTTTTGGGGGGCTGGAGCACAGGAGAAAATCCCAAGGGGCATACAGAAAGCCTGGAAGTCCCTCCCAGCAATTCTTGGCCAGTTGAACTGGTGATTCAATGTGAGGGACCTTAAATGTGGTGTGGGGGGTTGTAATGCTGGGATTACTTGAGTCACTGAAGCAATGCTTGGTGATCTCCAGGCTGTATCCAGCTCTGCTTGGAGGTTGACTCTGGCAATGTTCAGGGGACCATGTGGTATGGGGATCCAACCAGGCTGCTTATAAAGTCTCTACCCTAACTTTTGTGTTATTCTTTGGCCTTTTGTTTTCATTTTTATTCAGCCTTCTAAAACAAAAACAATTGTAGTTTTGGACTACAAAGAGTAAGTAGGACATTTGCCTTCCATACAGCTGACCCTGGTTCGACCCCTGTACCCCATATAATCTCTCAAGTCCTCTAAAAGCGATTCCTGGGTACAGAACTAGGAGTAGCTCTTGAGCACCAGTGTGGCCCAAAAATCTTAAAATGAAACAAAACACAGTTGTAGTTTCTTTTTCCCATTGTTATAATAAATATGGAGTTGAGACAGCTCTTGCTTTTTGTTTTGTTTTGTTTTGTTGTTGTTTTTGGCAGGGGGTATTATTTGGGGCCACACCCAGAGGCTCTCAGTGCTTGCTCCTGGCTCTGCATAGGAATCACTTGTGGCAATCATCAGAAACCATATATGGTGCTGGGAATTGAACTGGGCTTGAGCACAGACAAAGCATGTGCCCATTACCCTATGAGACCCATAAGTTTCTCTTATTTAGCATGAGGAAGAAAAACAGTTATGACTTTTTTTATCCATTGGTTTGAGAAATGTGAGGCTGAAACAATTTCTTAGGCTCTGAGTTTATCAGCATTTCAGCTTCTTGAAAGGTCGTTTGAGTTCATGAGAAACTTTGCCAAGATAAATGGAATTTAATTGGGTCTGTTTGGGTCTGTTTGGTGAGAGACTCAGGGAGGCCCACGTGCTTACCCGAGCAGGGCCAAGATGGAGTTCATTCTTCTTCAGACAGTCACGAGTAATGAAATACATAGAGGAAGCAATGGGAGATTTCTGTCATTTCTGCAGATGACAAGGAAGGAGACATGTAATTTGGCAACTCAAGGGATATTTAAAGGTGGACACTAGTGTTGAGATGTTCCAAGGGGAAATTCTGCCTCATATTTAATAAACCCAACACCTTTAGGGGGGACTCTGCCTATTACACCAATCTGAAGCTCCTGGGACATTCTGCAGTTGTATCCACTTGGGCTGACAGGAAGCTCTGTCCCCCACAGAGAAGGGAGCCAGGAAAAGTCATAGATCTTCAGACTAGCCTGTTGGACTCTCTCCTTCTTAGGAATCTCATTTTTAATACCTTCTGGTGATTTGTTGTTTTGTTTTGTTATTAATTTGAAAAAAATTGTGTATGTGTGCTGGAGGGAATTCACCTGTAGGTGCTCAGGGCTCCGTGCTGTGCCTGGTTATTTCTGGCTCTGTGCTCAGGGTTAAACCTGGTGGTGTTTGGGAGGACCATATGTGATGCCAGGGATTGAACCAGGGTCAAAACTGTATGCAAGGCAATTGCCTAACCCCCTTGTCCTATCTCTCCAGACCCACTTAAGTTATTTTCATGTTAATTTTATTTAATATGCCTAACTGTAAAATTAAAACTCCTTTTATGGATGGCCCTGTACAAATCCTAACAGCCAAGCAAGAGAAACTTGATTTCTTTTTTTTTTTTTTTTTTTTTGGTTTTTGGTTTTTGGGTCACACCCGGTGTTACTCAGGGGTTACTCCTGGCTATCTGCTCAGAAATAGCTCCTGGCAGGCACGGGGGACCATATGGGACACCGGGATTCAAACCAACCATTTTTGGTCCTGGATCGGCTGATTCGAACCAACCATTTTTGGTCCTGGATCGGCTGCCTGCAAGGCAAACGCCTCTGTGCTATCTCTCCGGGCCTGAAACTTGATTTCTTTCTGCAAGTTGTGTATAACTAAGATTAATGGGACCAACTTCTCAAGACGAAAGAACCTCTTGATTATCAAATTGGCAGCTTTAATGAAATGGTTCCTGCTTTGGAGGAACTGAACTGCAACAGATAGGCTGACAGAGAGCCCCACTACTGGCCAGGCCTTGCTCAGTCAACATGAACCCAACCCCTCACTTTTCACTCTTTCACATATTTAAACAGAATGTGGAGCAAGACACCCCTGAGGGCTTATAAAAACTCTGGGCTGCACCCAGTGTGTGACTCAATCAGCTGGGGCCTAAGAACATGCATTTCCAGCAAGTTCCCAGTTGTTCCATGCTGGAAACTACTGCTCTTCACAGCTGTCCTTTTCAAGAAAGAGAAACCTAGAAGCCTCTCTGGAAAATGCAATCCATCTGTGTTCTTTTTCATTTCCTGTGACCATGGAAGGGACCTGTTTGGGTGAAAATTGTGTGTTGGAAAACACAGTTGCCAAAGTAGGCAGCAGACAGTCAAATGGAGGACTGTCCATTTGAGGTGGTTCTACACTGTCCTGGTTAGATTTTGCCAAGTGTTTTTATTTTAGTTTATTTTTGGATTTGGGGCCACAGCAGCTGTGTTCAGGGCTTACTCCTGGCTCTGCACTCAGAGATCACTCCTGGAGGTTTAGGGGACCATTATTGATGTTGAGGATCAAACTCAGGTCTGCCACATGCAAGGCAACCTCTTACTTGCTGTACTCTCACTCTGCCCCTTTGCAAGGTGTTTTAGTGCATCAGTTTTTGGGGTTGTGGAACCCCTGAGTATGTGCCCAGGTAGCTCAGTTTGAGAAGCACAATGATCTAAGTATTATAGCACACTGGCCTGTGAGGACATGGTGGTATTTCTGCCAGGTTCTATGTCTGTGCTTGTAAAGGACTAGGATATGGATACAGTCCAAGTAGGCCTTGTTCTGTGAACTGACAGGTCAGGGAGTCTTTGTTCTGGAAAGGATTCATGAATGAATGAATTGCTTTAGAGAGTTTGGGCAGCTGTTCCATGATCTCCATCTGTAGGGCTGAAAGAGGGATTTTTCTACCCATAATATCTATGTGTCTGAGAGCCTCTGGAATATAGACTTATTCAGTGGATGAGTCTCATATTGCTTTTTTCTTTTTTGGTGGTGGTTGTTGTTTTGGGCCAACCCTGGCAATACTCAAGGCTTATTTCTGGCTCTGTGCTAAGGGATCATTCTTTGGGAGTCTGAGGGACAATATGGGATGCTGAGGATTGATTTCATGTTGGCCACATGCAAGACATATGTCTTTCACACTGTACTAACTCTCCAGCTCCACTCCTACTCTTTCTTCTATTAAAATGCATAATAGATTCAGAAACTGGTTATACCCTTCATACTCCTTTATCTCCAAACTTACTTTCTTCCCAGTCTCCTCTGTGCATTACTGCCACCATTAGTCCAACTCTCCATGTTGGAAGCTTACACACCCCTTTCTGTTGGTATGTGATATCTCTTGCTTTGTTTCTCTTTCTGTTGCTCACCATCACTACCATTCAGAGTTAAAGAGCAATGTGTTGATTCACTGCCATAGCCCCCCTTACCCACCAGTTCTCATTCGGATCCTCTGAGTGCCAAAGGACTGCACCCCCATTTAATTAAGTCACACTAACTTCCTTTCCCAGCCTGGGAAACATGTGAATACCCCCGGGAGAGGCTACTTTGAATGGTTCTGTTTGTGCCTTGTTTATCTTGGTCTCCTTTGCTGGATTGATGCTTTATCTTTTCCTCAACCTCACAAGCACCCACCACCAAAGACCAAAGACCTATCTTAGAGGTCACATGTCTTTAAATATTCATCATAAAGTCCTCTTTCTCCCTCAGTGAAATTCTTAGTGGAACCCTTTTTAGAGCAGAAGTGGTCACAGTTCAGCATTTTCTCATTCCCTCTGAACTCCCTGGTCTTTGAAAGGACATTGTTTTTATTCATTCATTTCCTTGTTGCCAGTTCAAGATGGTGGTTGTTTGGTTCACCTCTTGGAACCATTGCCTTTTGCCTGAGGCATACATAGAGCGAGCCAGCGGGTATTGATGGAATGAATGTTTGTGTATTTGACTCTCTAACTTGACTGTGAGTTATGGCGTGGGAACAAGTTCTTTGCAAATATCTGCAAATTGAGAATGATTTCTAGTGAAGTTCAATGTTTCTTTACCTGTGGTGATCAGGGGGCACTGTAATTCTGTGAGGCCTCGGTAGACTTGGGCCCGAGGGTCTTCATTTCAGTCAGTCTCATTGGATTTGTTTTGACTGAAAATCCTATTGCCTGTTTCTAGAACATTCCCTTGGGCGCTTTTGAACACACGAGAACTCTTGGCAGGCAGACATTTCATCCCCTTCAGGAAATCTCATCAAAAGGATATTAGGTTTGCACATCAGGAAAATTAAAAATATTTCTACCAAGAAGACACTGTTGTCCTCCAGCTTGGCTTTGGATATAAACACTTTTCAGCTCATTCAGAAAGTACTGTGACCACATCTGAGCTATTAGGCCAGGCTTAAGTAGCAGAATTTTCAGAAACTACAAAAACAACCGATGACAGAAAAAATAAAAGGGGAAAGGAGACTTCCCTCTTCTGCCCTGCCCCCTAGGAATTTCTCTAGTTACAGACCAGAACAACTGAAGGGAAAAGCAAAACACTAGCTGGGAATAAGACTTTCATTTCAAAGAGCCAGGCAAAAACAGGCTGCGACATGCCCATCATGGGCAGTGTCTAGTCCTGAATTTTTTAGTCTAATCTACTCCGGTCTTCCTCCTTGGAAATGGTACTAGGAAAACCACATAATGGCAGGTCCACTTTGATGGGAGGTTTCTGGCATCTGTCAGGTGTTTTCACATAAGTCAGTCTAGATTTCCTTCCAGAAGAAAGATGCCTGGTTTCCTTCTCTATGGAGGTTGGGGTGGAGGTGAACAGTTCTTGAAACTCTGGGAGCTCTGTACTCCAAGTCTTTGTACATGAGGCTTGGACTTCTGCAGTGTGGTATGGGAGGTCCTAGAAAGGTGGGAGATGGCAGAGTCTGTCTTATGCCAATAAACTGAGGTGAGGCCTTTTTAGTAATCAGGTCAAGGATTTTTTTCCATTTTCCCCATTTTTCTGGACCTATGCAAACAACGGCGATTGCTACTATCACACCTTTACTTTTTTTTTTTTTTTTTACTTTTTTCCTTTAAGGAAAATAAATACAACTTACTGAACTTAAAAACAATTGTAGTAGAATGCCTGTCTCGAATACAGGCAGGGAATGGGAAGGGGGAAGGGGGTAATGTTACACTGGTGAAGGGGGGTGTTCTGGTTATGACTGTAACCCAAATATGATCATGTTACTTAAAAAATATATTGAAAAAAAAAAAAAAGAATGAATGAGGGGACTGGAAAACCTGTCTAGAATACAGCTGGGGGCGGGGATGGAGGGAGCTTTGGGACATTGGTGGTGGGAATGTTGCACTGGAGATGGGAGGTGTTCTTTACATGACTGAAACCTAATCACAATCATATTTGTAATCAAGATGTTTAAATAAAAATAAATAAATAAATAAATAAAAGAAAGGTGGGAGATGGCATTTTGTGAGTTGACATGAAACGAATGGGGTGAAGCTTCACCAAGCCCATCTCTTCTTTGTCACCCTCTTTTGGGGCCAATAGGGTTGGAGTGGGGACTGTTTCGCAAACTCATGCATGATTCTCTTTCCCCAATCCTCTCTCTTTCTGCAGAGGTGTGAACATGTATGCCATGCTGACAGGGACCCTGCCCTTCACTGTGGAGCCTTTTAGCCTGAGAGCTTTGTACCAGAAGATGGTGGACAAGGAAATGAACCCTCTTCCCACCCAGCTCTCCACAGGTAATATTTCAGGGTCTCCATTCCACTCCATGAGGCAGAATTTGATCTGCAGTCAAGTCCTGGGACTCCTCTTTCCCTGTTCCTCAGTGTTGTCTCCCCAATGTACATATGGTAGGGGTCTTTTCATAACTTAAGAAAATGTAGATGGTACATACATGTCACTGAAAATGGATTTATTCCTGAGTGTGTGGGTTCTTGAGATTTGCCACTCCATATGCTTAATTAAGTTAGAGTTTATTTTAATATAGTTTTAATTATTTTGGGGGGTTTAAAGGACTACTCCTGGCTCTTCAAGATTCACTCATAAAGGGCTTGGAGAACAATATGGGATGCCAGGGACTGTACCTGGGTAGGCCTTGTGCAAAGCTAATGCCCAACTTGCTGTACTATGAGCGGTAGAGTAGTGATAGGGCACTTTCCTTGCATGCACTAACCTAGGACAGACCTCGGTTTGATCCCCCAGCATCCCATATGGGCCCCCAAGTCAGGAGCGATTTTTGAGCGCATAGCTATGAGTGACCCCCGAGCATCACTGGGTGTTGCCCAAAAACCAAAAAAAAAAAAAAAAAATAGTAGCTTATAGAAGCTGAGTACAGCCCAGAGATAACAATTAGCAAAGGGGTGTGTGTGTGTGTGAGAGGGGGGGGGGGGGAGGGAGGGAGAGAGAGAACGTAAACAAACCGGGGTTGGCCCTGTGCTGAGCAAGAGCCTTAACTCCTCTACTCTTCAGCCCTAAAACTGCCTTATGGTCTCTAGGCAGGGAAAAAAAAAAAAGAATTGTGGTCTTGGATTGTTTTCAAATGCACTCCGTTGTAATGTTGACTTTGGAAAGCTGATTCAGGATCCCAGGTCTTCTTTCGTCACTGTACAATAGTACAATAGTAGATTGGTTCATATTTGGTCTTGATTCAAGTTTCGCTATTTGAATTTTGGAGTCTGTTGAAAACAGCTGTTTACCTTTCTGTCAGTTCAGTAACTTGAGTCTGCTGAATCACCAGGTGTGTCTGGAAAGTACCTGCAAATTTTAGCTGGTTCACGTTTCAATAAACGCAAGTGTGCTCAGGTTTGGTTTCAGATCTAGTTAATTTGTACGATTTGTTCTTTTGTTTCCTTTGCCTCTTTAAGTTCCTGGCCTCAACTTTGCCTTGATGAGCATGTAATTGGCTCATTAGAATTAACTTCACTTCACTGGTACATGGTAGATGCCACCCACATCTGATTAAAATATAGATTTAATTACTTAATTCCCACATCTGATTAAAATATCACACTTTTATTTTACTACTGTTTTGTATTTTTTCTCTTGCTGGATAAAGCAGCTGCAAAACTGATCCTGCAGGTATGCTAAATGGAATCCAAGCTGAAATGTGTTTTTGTTTGCAATTATCCAATTGAGTCCAGTCCTCACTTTTGTGAGGGAGCAGAGACTTTCTGGTGGCTAAAAGCAGAGAAGGCATTTTGCACTTGCAAAGAGAAGTTGCAGTTCAGTCAGGATAAAAAGAAATCTTGCCACCCTGAGAACCATTACTCTTGGAGTTAGAAAATGTGCAGCGTGTCGAACAAATTGTTATATTTGGGTTTTAGGGCATTTGGAGATATTGAAAGCTCAGTGGAGCACCGTGAGCAGAGCTCATTCATTTCTTTATTCATTCACTTCAAGTATCATTTCATATCCATTCATTTTTTTCCAGGAATATAGTATGTGCCCCAGTTATGAGCTAGAAAAATGGTAGGTACCAGAAAGAGAAAACAGGACAATTTTCATCATTGAAAGCTTACACTTTACCTGGGGAGACAGACAAAAACCCACAAATAAACATGTGTGATGTTTGATCATAAAGAATAGATATGAAGGGTCAGAGAGATGTATAGGGTTAAGGTAATTTGCCTTGCATGTAGCCAACTCTGATTCAAATACCTGCAACCACATGTGCTTTCCCAAGTACTGTCAGGAGTCACTGTTAAGGACAGAGCCTAGAATAGACCCTGAACATTATCATGTGTGGCCTAAACTGCCAATCCCTTCTCCATCAAAGAAGTGAGGGTTATAGAGAGTAGAGATTCTTCACCCTATACAAATACTGCTGGTTCTGTGCTGAGAGCTACTCCTGGTGATGCTTTGGGGGAAACTTGGGTGGTGCCAGTGACTGAACTGTGGTTCAAATAAACAAGGCAGATTCCTTTGTGATAAAAGAAATGTCCAGCTGCAGAGTGAAGTGGAGTGGCCATGCTCTTGCCTGGGCTCACTCACCTCAGTTCAGATCAAAATGGCACCTTTTTAATCCAAACTCCACTAATAGTCACAGTTGCTCCTATAGTCTCTGCTCAACTATTCATTGTTTTCTTTTTTTTTTCTCCTAACTGTACTTTTTTCTGTTTGTTTGTTTGTTTTTGGGTCACACCCGGCAGCTCTGTGCTCAGAAGTCGCTCCTGACAGGCATAGGGGGCCATATGGGATGCTGGGATTTGAACTACCATCTGTTTGAATCGGCTGCATGCAAGGCAAATGCCCTACCACTCCGCTATCTCTCCAGCCCCCAGCTGTACTTTTACCTGAATTCACCCACTTCAGTTCCACAAATTCCTTAATCCTTGTACTATCTCTTAGTATGATGCATTTATTATATTTTTATTGCTGAGTAGGTTTATTTTTTGTTTGTTTGGGGGATGCACTTGGCAGTCCTTAGGGGGTCCTCCTGGCTCTGAGCTCAAGAATTACTCCTGGCTGTGCTGAGGGGACCATATGGGATGTTGGGGATCAAACCTAGGTTGACTGCATACAAGACATACACTCTACCTGCTATGTTATCGCTCCAGCCCAGCTGAGTGGTATTTTATGGAATACTTATGCCAGAGACATTGGTTGTGGCTAGCTATGGGCTGCTTTTTGTTGGGGAGGAGGCTTATATGGAAGTGCACAGGGACTCCTCCTGGTTCTGTGCTCAGGACTGGCCCTTGTCAGTGATTGGGGGACCCTGTACAGTGCCAGGGATCCACTTGGGTTCAGCAAAGCAAGAACCTTTCTCCCTGTACTCTCTCTCTGATTCTGGCTCACAGTAAGGAAAGCTGCTTTCAGCATTCAGGCAGGGTTTTGTGTAAACGTGATTACATTTATCTGCGACCAGTGCCTGTGAGTGAAATTGCATGTATTGAGTTTTGTAAAGTACTCTCCTATTTGGAGTGACAGGGCTATTTCACATTCTAATTAACAATGCATCTGCTTCCTCGCCCATGTCGGATGAACTCTGGTTCTCATTTTGGCTCTCTGAGCATGGCATCATGTGACTGTCAATAAGCTTTAATGTTTACAAATAAATGCAGCTTTTCAAAGCAGTATCTCTGAGGGCTGGACAGTCACAGAAAGTGCCATCTCTCAGAACGATTCTGGGCTTCCCTTTATGGTTCAGGAACCTTTTTTGTCTTAAGTGACAAAAAATAAGAGGAGGAAAGTCTTATTTGTGTGCCTGGAAAAGGCAGATGAAATGGTGGAAATTGCATCTCCTTGTATTAATCAGGCTCAGCCAAGTGTGGTACAGTAACAAATAGTACCAAATCTCCAGGATGTAGGAGCCCAGAGACTCACTATTTCACATTCCACATCCACCTGTAATGTGTCTATGATGACTTGAATCAGCAGTTGAGGGGCTCTGCCCAGCCCAGTCAGTCCTGGTGCTTAGCTGTTGAAGCAATCACTGTCTCAAACATGGGCTGCAGAGAATGAAGGCATGCAGAAAAAAAGGAAGAGAAAGGAGCATACCAGCATGAAATCTTACCCCAACTCATCCCTTCCACTCATAACTCTTATCTTTCTCAAACACATCCATCACATGATTTTGCCCAACTAAATTAGAGAGTTTGGAAGTACAGCCCTAGGGTATATCTGGGTAAAAGCAGTCTAAAAATATCTGTTGAACTCTATTTTCATGAACCAGAGGCCCAGGGGTGCCAGCAGGTGGTTTCTGGGTGGAGATGGACAGTCTGTCAAGGACAAGTCCTGATTTCACTTTAAGAGACTCAATTTCTTTTTTCTTTTTCTTTTCTTTTTTTTTTTGGGGGGGGGCACACCCGGTGATGCTCAGGGGTTACTCTTGGCTTGGGGGACCATATGGGGTGCCAGGGATTGAACCCAGGTCCGTCTTGGGTTAGTCATGTGCAAGGCAAACATCCTACTGCTGTGCTATTGCTCCAGCCCAACAGACTCAATTTCTTAATTTTTGTTTGGTTTTTTGGGCCACAGTTGGTGTTGCTCTGTGATTCTTTCTGACTCTATGATCAGTAATTACTCCTGGCGGGCTCAGGGGATCTTATGGGATGCTGGAGATTAAATCCAGGCCGGTCACATGTAAGACACATATCCTATCTGCTGGGCCTTCACTTCTGTCCCCCTATTTCTTAATTTCTAAACTAATCTTGTTTTTTCCCCATTACAACTTATTTTCCAGGCAGATCAGGCTGGGTTCTTTAGTGTTTTCTGACTGGGGAAATTAAATTTACCTGTAGAGATGGACAAAATCTATACCTGAATAGGAGTCTACTTGACCTGTTCTGCCCTGATGTTCTGACCACATGTGCTATGCTCCACACTCTTTAATATTAGAATCCCCCACCTTCCAACATGGGACCAATGCCTCATCCCTCTATTTTGATCACTTTCACATGTGATCAGAAAGGATTCTATAGATGTCACTTTTCTCAAGCATCCTTCTTCTGCACTACTCAATCCCTGAGCCCATGCATATTGATTTAGTGATTTTGCTTCTTGTGTTTTGCATGATCTGTGTATTCAGCATAGCAGAGTGGTTGGACTAGGTCGAAAGAACTGTGGCCAAGTCGGCATTAGAATAACACTCATTGCTCTTTGGAATCCTCCCATGGAGGACTTGCCTCTCATCTCTGTCACTGACGCTCAGGGGCTTGTGCACAAGATAGTTTCTTCTTTTACTTGTTGGTCTTCATGGTTAACAGGGTCAGATTTGCCTCTCTGGCTTGTTTTTCATCAAGGGCACTTATAGTTTCAAGGGCACTTAAGATCCGTTTCAAGCAATTACTTCAGATTCAGAATGTTGTGTTTGGGGGGGTGGGTCACACCTGGTAGGTTCGGGAGACCATTTGGGATGTCTAGGATCAAACCTGGGTGGACCACTTTCAAGGCAAACACCCTACTGACTATGCTATTGCTCTGGCCCCAGATTCAGAGTGTTAGGATTACCCAAAATTACTCTATCAAGCGGAGAGAGAGATATCTGAGCTGGTGCTAATTCAGATTTTTTTTAGAACATCAAAAGTAATCTTTATACTCTTCTGTCTCTGTGTTTTAGATTTGTTTCATTTGGGAGCAGGGAGTAGGGTTGTCCATAACAACAGTGGTCAGGCTACTTCTGGCTCTGTGCTTAGGGATGACTCCTGGCAGTGCTGGGACAGGTAGATGGTAGTGGTAGGGGAAGCTCATATTCAGTGCCTTGGCATTAAACCAGGGTTGGCAGTGGGCAGGGCCACAGCTTTAACCCCATTCTGTCCTTTCTGCCCCCAGGGTGATGAGATAGTAGCTTTTAGGGGATGGGACTAGATTTGTAACCCCTGAGCTGACCCTCTCCTAAGATGCTAATGTCTCTGTTTGCTATATGTTTGATCTACCCACTGTGTTGGGGCTCATCTACACCTGTCTCTCTCTTTCAGTAGGGGAAAGTAGGGTTAACTTTAGATGTACATAGACCATGTGTGGAGTGGATCACAGAAAGGGACTGCCACCTTATGTGAGTCACCCCTACTCTTTGGCCCATATAGGAAGCCCAAGAGTTGAGAAGAACAAGTAAGTGGAATGTAATGTGGTCACAGCCGCCATGATGCTTCCAGGACATGGGAGCATATTTTAATCCCTTTGTTCATGAGCTGCAGGGATTTTTTTTCAGAGCCCTAATACCAACTTCAAAGAGCTGTACGGATGTTTTCAAAGTGCATTTTGAATAGCAACGTGCTGTTTGTGATGTCCAAAGAAATGAAATTCGTCAGTGGAGATTCGAACTAAAATTACTGTGCTCATCAGCAATTTGGGAAGATGCAGAGCTCTTGGTTCTGAAAATAGAACAAAAACGCACATCCAGTCTGTTCTTAGCTCTTCTGGTTAATCATACTGTGAGAAAAAAGGAAAAAAAAAAAAAAAAGCTGGCTACTGCAAGAGGGTTTGTTTGGGTCCTTTGAGGGTAAGCGACAGAGCAGGTCTCGGCAACGTCATTAACTCAATGGCTTCCCATTTCAATTCATTAAGCCCACAGCTTTTTCCTTTGACCCAGAGTTGTCCTGATGAAGCATCCAAATGACTCTTACAACATGGGGGAAGATAAAGACTGTAAAGTTCCACAAAGAGGAGCCTTTCTTTTTTCATTGAGCTCAATTTGCTTTGCAAACCATTGAAGATCATTTCAAGAAAATTGTATTTGGCAACCCAGCTATGAAACATAATAAAACTTAGAGAAACTTAACAGTGGCTTACTACTGCTTTGGTGCCTACCCATCTATTTTAATACCCATTGCGTTCTTAAAGGGAAATGATTCTTTACTGATATTAACTGCATGAGAACTCTGTTGGAAGAATGAGCTGGTGGAATAACCTAGCAAAAGGGATTTTCTTTTGGGATAATTCTGGCATCAAAATTACCTTGAGATCCTGAATGTCTCGTGGAGAAGTTTAAGAACAATGTCTCCTTGTTGAGTAGAGCAGCTAACCTTGAGAACTAGCATTTTCTCTCTTATCTCCACAAGTCAGTAAGTGGAACCTCCTTTTGTTCACTTTTAGAGGTGGGTGCAACAGAAGTCTCTGGTGAGTGCAGGGAGACTTGAACTGGGTTGTGCTTATCCTTGTACTATAGTCCCTCATGGACATCATCACCTCTCTAGGGATATTTAGAGATCTCAAGGGTGAAGGAGCCCCACAGGGGCTCAGGAGAAGGGGATCATGTGCCTTGATTATCATTGGCATCTGCTTCTAGCCTGTGACATGAGTGTGTTCTTTGTCCCACATCTTCCCAGGAGCCATCAATTTCCTGCGCTCTCTGCTGGAGCCAGATCCTGTGAAGAGGCCCAACATCCAGCAGGCCCTGGCAAACCGCTGGCTTAATGAGAATTACACTGGAAAAGTGCCCTGCAACATTACCTACCCCAATAGGTAAGTCAGTGTGCCTGGGGCACCCCAATCTCAGGCAAGATGGGCTGATCTCATGAGTCCTGAGTAGGTCTTGAATGGAAAAAAGACTAGACTCGGTAGGAAGCTGGTTCTTCCCTTGGTTTTCTCCACACCCCCTGACAAGCCTGCTTTGGTGCACAGTTGGAGTGTTGGCCAGGGTGGCTCTCTGGTGATTCCAGAATCCTTTCAAACTTGCGCCTTAGGGACTGAGGGGTGGGTGAAGGTGGGTCTTCAGTAAGTGGATGTGTTTGTGTGTGTGTGTGTCTGAATATCTCTGTGTATAAATTTATACATGTAGGCATGTGACTGTACATGTGCTGTATGATTTTTGTGGGTGTCTTTGCATTTGTGTCTGAGTCTGTGCTAATGAATATATGCATCTATGTGTGCCTATATGGTAGTGTCAGTGTATCTGTCTTTATGAATCTCTGCATCTGGTATATGGGTATTTATATGCCTATATGTATATGAACATGTGAACCTGTATACATCTATGTGTATAAATGTATATAGGTTTATGTATGTGTCTGTTGCATTAAATAACGATGGATCTGGATGGTGAAGGATGGAGGTGGAATCTTTCTCTGCCATCCCAGGCCACGTGGCTCCGCAACCCCATTCAGCTGGCGGGTCCCAGGTTTAGGTGAACGGTGGAATCAAACTCATCCAGAGACAGGCATCAGGAAGCATCAGCTTTATTTATGCCTTATTCACCACATGTGTCGCCTATATCATAACCTTTTAAGCATTTGCTATTCTTAGCTAGCCCTGCATCTTAACTCCTTTCAGCCATCTTCCCTTTGACCTCCATGCTGGTCAAAGACCAAAAGGCCAAAAGCCTAATCCCCTGGGTCAAAGGCCTTATATAACCTTTCAAGACCACTCCCCGGAATGGGAGGGTCTCAGGTAGGTACACCTAAATCCAGGGTGGAGTTACATGTGTCAATATGTATATTTGTGTATGTCTGCATGACCCATGATTACTGTGCACTGTTAGGTAGGATTACTCCCTTCTCTTTTAAACCAATATGAGGCTTCTCTCCTGACCTTTTCTTTTGGAATTTGGGCCACACCCGGTGACACTCAGGGGTTACTCCTGGCTATAAGCTCAGAAGTCGCTCCTGGCTCAGGAGACCATATGGGATGCATGGGGATCAAACCCAGGTCTGTCCTGGGTCAGCCATGTGCAAGGCAAAAGCCCTACTGCTGTGTTATCACTCTGGCCTCACTCTCCTGACTTTTTTGGGGGGGTCCATATGGGATGCCAGAGGATTGAACTGCAGTTCATCCTAGGTCAGTGCATGCAAGGCAAGTGCCCTATTGCTTGTGCCACTGCTCTGGCCCCTCTCCTGACTTTTTAAAATGAGCTTTACCTCATCTCCAAGTCCTTGCAATGTTGGGGTTGGAAGAAAGGGAATGCTTCAGTCACTTACAGCTGTGCATCCCTTGTACTTCCTTTGAAGGCCTCACCTCAGCCATTTCCTCAAAAGGAATCATTTGGGAAGCTGCCTCCATAGTCTCCAGGCTGGGCTCATCTGTAGACTTGAACACAGGGACAAATAGCATTTCCTTTTTCCTACTCCCTGCACTGGTCAGGAATAAAGAGGGAAGGAGGGTCAGGCTATGGGTCCTCTAGAACAATAATGGAGCTTCCATCATGATGACCCACTGTGAGAGCTGTTTTCTTCACATTTGACCAAGCTCTGCTGAGGTCGAGAAGGACTGACAAAGAGGAACAAAAGGGAACCAGTGGGTGAGAACAGAGAAAAGGGTGGCAGGCATCTTCCATGATGGGTCTTTCAAAATGCCCCTGAAAGTCTGGAAACATCTGCCATGCTTTATAAATAAAAGCGACAAACCCCTGGGAAGCTGGAGAGGTAGCATGGCGGTAGGGTGTTTGCCTGGCTTGAAGAGGATGGTGGTTCAAATCCCAGCATCCCATATGATCCCCCGAGCCTACCAGGAGTGATTTCTGAGTGTAGAGCGAGGAGGAACCCCTGAGCGATGCCGGGTGTGACCCAAAAACCAAAAAAAAAAAAACAAAAAACAAAAGGCGATAAATCCAAGTCCTGCATGTCTGATGGGCAAGCAGTGCTTTATTTTGTGGAGAAAGTTTAGAAGAACTTAAGGGTGTGGGTAGACATTTCTGGAGTCTTCAGCCAATTTCTGGGACATGGTATGGGAATGTGAGGTTCCCTCTTGGCCAGGTACAGTTCTAGCATTTGACTTCTGGGGACTGGTTTGAGCAGAAAAGGTACTAAGTTTATCATGCCAGGGAAGCTGTAACTAGACCCCTGTGTGTCAAGCCCAGCTCCATTTGGGCTGGTATCTGAACCCCAACGTGAGGTGGAGAACAAAGTTGAGGAGTCCTGCCTCTCCAGAGTTTAGACTTCCCGAGGGGACACACACAGTGCTGCCTTCTGTAAAAGGTGAGATTACTGGGGGTAGGGGGGGTCACTAAGCTCATAATCACTGTGGAAATGAACATAATCAATCCACTCAAGGCAACAGCTGGTGATGGAAGTGGAGGTTCCGGTTTTATTGTTTTATTTTATTAAAATTGTTTAAATTGAATTACCGTGAGATGCACAGATACAAAGTTGTTCATGATTGAGTTTTAGTCATACAGTGTTCAACATCCATTCCTTTACTAGAGCACATTTTCCGCCATCAATGTCCCCAGTTTTCACTTCCGTTCCCCTCTACCACCCAGTTTGCCTCTATGGAACTCTCTCTCTCTCTCTCTCTCTCTCTCTCTCTCTCTCTCTCTCTCTCTCTCTCTCTCTCTCTCTCTCCCCTCTCCCCCCTACCCTCCCTCCTTTTCCTTCTCCCCCCTCCTCAACTCCCCCTCCCAGAGCACATTTTCCGCCATCAATGTCCCCAGTTTTCACTTCCATTCCCCTCTACCACCCAGTTTGCCTCTATGGAACTCTCTCTCTCTCTCTCTCTCTCTCTCTCTCTCTCTCTCTCTCTCTCTCTCTCTCTCTCTCTCTCTCTCTCTCTCTCTCTCTCTCTCCCCTCTCCCCCCTACCCTCCCTCCTTTTCCTTCTCCCCCCTCCTCAACTCCCCCTCCCCTTCACCATCCTCCTCCTTCTGCTCTCTGGTTTACAGTACGCTGTTACTGAGATGGTACCACACATATTAATTTTCCTCTTTTTAGCACCTAGTTCTTGTGCAGACTGATTATTTCCAACTCTCATTTTCCCCCTTGAGCCTTGTCATTCACTAGGTTTCACTAGGGACCTGCTGGGGGCCTCAAGTCATAGCTTCCACAGGCTATAGTCAGGCTTTCAGAGATGAGAAAGTCAAGGAACCTAGGCTGGTTTCCACACTTAGCCAGAGGCATAAAGTTTGTCCTTTGTGTGTTTGGGAGTATAGGGGTGGGTGTAGGAGGCCACATCTGGCAGCACACTGGGCTCTGCACTCAGGGATCACTCCTAATGGTGTTCAGGGGACCATATAGAATTCCAGGAATTGAACCTGGACTGGCCACATACAGGGCAAGTGCCCTTCCTACTGTACTATCCAGCCCATTTGAGGCCGTCATTGAGAGCTGGGTATATGGGCAAGTGGCTGGAATCTTGTATGAGAATGGAAACAGTGGCTCAACTCTACCTACTTCTATACAGCCCCTTCTTCTTCTATACAAGTAGTACATCAGTGCTTGGTGTGAAAGACGGGAAGGCTGGCACTTGCCATGCCCAGTCTTGACCTTGGAAAATGTCTATGCTTCTAAAGTGAGTGCTCTTGATGATTACTATTCTGGTTCTGCCAGCACCTAAATGAAAGAAATAAGGATGTGTGTGTGAGCAGAGAAAGATTTTCTTAATAGCATTTATCTTATAGGGGTTGGGAGATGGTTCAAAATGCTAAGTGCAGACAGGATATCCAGGAGAGACCCTGTGTTCGATCTCTGGGCCCACATTGGTCTCCTGGGCACCACCAAGAGTGACCCCTCAGTGCCACGTGTGCAACAAAGCAAAATAAAGCAAATAAGTTTGATGTATCTCCACATGCCTAGCTCCAATTTTTATTTTTTAGAAGTTGTCAAGGAACAACTTTTGGGAAAAGAAAAAATAAAATAAAAGGTCATGTGCTGGGGCCAGAGAGATAGCATAGTGGTAGGGCATTTGCCATGCAAGTGACCGACCCAGGATCAACTGTGGTTCAAATCTCGGCATCCCGGGCCCAGAGAGATAGCACAGCATCGTTTGCCTTGCAAGCAGCCGATCCAGGACCAAAGGTGGTTGGTTCCAATCCCAGTGTTCCATATGTTCCCCCATGTCTGCCGGGAGCTATTTCTGAGCAGACAGCCAGGAGTAACCCCTGAGCACCGCCGGGTGTGGCCCAAAAACCAAAAAAAAAAAAAAATCCCGGCATCCCATATGGTCTCCTGTGCTTGCCAGGAACAATTTCTGAACAGAGCCAGGAGTAACCCCTGAGTGCCACTGGGTGTGGCCCAAAAACAAAACAACAACAACAACAGCAAAAGGTCATGTGCTTTATTCTTCAGTTAAAAACAATTTTTCTTTTTCATTTTGGTCCATATTTAGCTGTACTCGGGCTTATGCCTGGCTCTGGATATAGAGATCATCACTCTTGGTGGTGCTTAGGGTACCATATGGGATGTTTGGGATAAAACCCAGGTTGGCTATGTGTTACACAAGCACCTTACCTATATTAATATCTCACTGATCCTTTTTTTAAAAAATACATCTCATTGATGTATCATTTTTGTTTATTTGTTTTATTTGTTTTTGTTTGTGGACTACCACTAGTGGTGCTCAGGGGTTATTCCTGGCTCTGTGCACAGAAGTTACTACTGGTGGTGCTCAGAGAAACATATGGGATCCCAGGGATTTAATCTGGGTTAGGCACATACAAGACAAGCTCTTTTTCTGCTGTACTACTTTCCAGCCCAGATTTTGGTTTCTAAAGCTGCACACAGAGGTATTTAGAAATGAAACTCCATAAGGTGTGAGATTTAAAATATGTTAGTCAAAATATATGTGTGTATATGTTGTGTGTGAACATATGATTTCACTTCTCTGTGGTTTATAGAGACACCCAGTAAAGAAATGAGCTAAATAAAATAAAAACAGACTTTTAGCCTATTAGAACAAGTTGGTGGTTGCAGAATAGCTGTGGAAAGGGAGAGTTGAGTGGGTAGATCATTAAAAGGGTCAGTTGAGTAATGAAGGGGAGGGAGTTGGAGTCAAGAAGGGGTACGGAGTATGTTAGTACTTAAGGCCTATTCCAGCATTCAGGGGACCGTATGTAAGTGCTGAGAATTAAACCAAGATTTGACTATAAGGCAAGCACCTTACCCACTATACTTTATCTTTGTGGCGTGAAAGTTGTACTTTTCGCTGTGAATTTAATTTAAACAGACACTGATTTATAATTACTCATATTTGAAACTCAGTGTTATAATGCAATGTTATTTTAGTGAAAACAAAATTAAAACTGAAGAAGCCACTATGGCCCACTGTTGGCAATGAGTAATGGCCAGGTGTGGAGTCTATCTGGGTTTTTTTTCCATAGGTGTGCAACTTCCCATGGTGAAAGTCAAATGAGGAGTTAGAGAGAGCACAGAAGTTAAGGCTCTTGCCTTGCATACAGCTAACCTCAGTTTAATGTCTGGCACCACCTAGGTTTTCCCAGAACCTCCAGGAATGATCCCTGAACACTAAGTTCAGGAGTACTCCCTAAATATGACTGGCTCCCAAACATATAATAAAATAAAAATTAAACAATTGAAAAGTCGGGGCCGAAGCAGTGGCACAAATAATAGGTTATTTACCTTGCACATGCTGACCTAAGACGGACCATGGTTCCATCCCCCAGCGTCCCATATTGCCCTCCAAGCCAGGAGTGATTTCTAAGTACATAGCCAAGAATAACCCCTGAGCATCACTATGTGTGGCCCAAAAACAAACAAAAAATTTGAAAAGTCAAGTAGCTCCCAGCAGCCCTACCCACATCTCACAGCCATCTATATAAGCTTATTGTTCCAATTCTACAAATTCTGGAGCTCTTGAAGCACAGAGTCAGGTATAACACCTCCAAATTTCACAATACAGACAGTGGAGTAGGACCACAGCAAATTAGATGGGAAAGTAGCATACAAGCCAACAAAGCTCAATAAATGAAAACAATAACACACACAGAAAGTCCAACTAGCAACAAACAGCCCAGTAAACCCTCAATGACTTCATGACCCATGGTGAGATACAAAAATTTTTCACAAATTTTCTTTCTTATTTTTTCTTCTTTAGTTTGAACCATTCCCAGCAGTGCTCAGGGCTTACTCCTGGTTTTGCACTCAGGTGTTAATCACTTCTGGCAGGCTAAAGGCACCATACTTGGTGCAAATATTCTATCTGTATACTATCACTCCAGCCCTAAAGTATTTTTTGGATAATTCCATTAACAGCAACAGAAAATAAATTATTTTGTGCTTGTTAAGGGGGCAGATTTGGGTGGTGGGTGGGAACTGGAATTAGTGGTGGCGGGAAGATCACACTGGTGGTGGGGATTGGTGTTGGGACCTTGAACACCCGAAACAACTGTGTAAACACAGTGTTTAAATAAAGTTGAAAAAGAAAGTGGTTGTTGAAGGAGTGAGTGCGTGGACAGACCAGATGCCCGTGGAGAGTAAGCTCAAGTCCTGAGCCTTTCCTGGGAGGTGGAGCCGTGACCGTGTCTCTGTCTTTCCTGCAGGATTTCCCTGGAAGACCTGAGTCCCAGCGTGGTGCTGCATATGACCGAGAAGCTGGGCTACAAGAACAGTGACGTGATCAACACGGTGCTCTCCAACCGCGCCTGCCACATCCTCGCCATTTACTTCCTCCTGAACAAGAAACTCGAGCGCTACCTGTCCGGGGTGAGATGCCCTGCCTGAGGTCTACTCTGCTCCTTTCAGCAAGGAAAAAGGACCCCACCTCCCAGGGGTATTCTCAGCTGCTGGCAGTTGGTCAGAGCAGTTGGTTCATTGAAATGAATGTCAGGGGAACCAAGTTTCCCTGCTTCTGGGGAGAGCTTTTGATGGGAAGTGGTTTTCAACTGTTCCCCTGCAGAGTGAAGTCCTGGGCAGGTCTGTTAAGAGAGTTCGAACTCTTTTCTCTGAGGCTTTGTTTTTAATCTGCCATCTCTTAACTCTGCGGGTTCCTGCATATCTGGGGAGTGACTGGGTTCATAGAAGTTGGGGAGCAATGCATCTCCAGCATTCATCTCTGAGACCTAGTGAATGAGAATGCCACTGTGTGTGTGTGTGTGTGTGTGTGTGTGTGTGTGTGTGTGTGTGTGTGTGTGTGTGTGTGTGTGTGTGTGTACTGCTTTAAGAAAGGAAGATGCATTTACAGTGGACTCTGGCTCAGTCCAGGCATTAAGAAGTCCAGAGAGTCCAGCATAGAGGGGGTGCTCCCCTCTCTGGACTAGATTCAAGTCCCCTCCAGCCTGGGCCTAGAACACAAATTCTGAGCCTCTGAATTCTGAGGTTGTTACTTCCTGTCTCTGGGACTCGGAGCAACTAACCTAATCTGTAAAATAGGAATAATGATGGATTATCAGCTTGATACCACAGCCTTTGTTTATGTGCCTGGGTGAGGGAATGTAGGCATGAGGAAATCATGTCACTGCACATGGACAGTGACATAAAACATTCTGCAAGGAGAGTTGGTAGAAAGGCAGTTAAGATTTGTCATTCCACTATTGTTTCTCTGATTTCTGATGCTCAGGGCTGACCCAAGAAACCAGGGAATTTGCTAGAAAAATTCAGAATTCTCAGGAGTTTTGAGATTTGAATGCATGTTCATCCATCTTGTTTATACAAACCCTTGAGATTTGAGTACATTTTCATCCTATATATGTGGCATTTGGGATTTGAGTGCTCTTTCATCTAGTATATGTGGCACCTTTGAGACTTTGCTTTCATATTCTATATGTGGGACCTTGAGATTTGAGTGTGCTTTCATCCTGTATATACGGCATCATCAGATTTGTGTTCATTGCTAGTTAGGAAGACATTTAGAAAACATAGAAAAGACAAACTGTTGGTTTCTTTTTTTTTTTTTTTTTATAAGTCTTATTTGAAGTTGTGACAGCCCAATACATCACAAAAGTCTGCTAAACAATAGGCTTAAAAGCCCTAGGTGAGATGTCTACATTAAAACTTTTTTTTTTTTTTTTTTGGTTTTTGGGCCACACCTGGCGGTGCTCAGGGGTTACTCCTGGCTGTCTGCTCAGAAATAGCTCCTGGCAGGCACGGGGGACCATATGGGACACCGGGATTCGAACCAACCACCTTTGGTCCTGGATCGGCTGCTTGCAAGGCAAACGCTGCTGTGCTATCTCTCCGGGCCCTACATTAAAACTTAAGACAAAAAAAAAAAAAAAAAAGATACTCCTTCTGTTGGGCAGCTTTCCCAGCTCTGGCAGCTGGACCAGAATAATGCACAGAAGATGAAATGGTTAGAGAGTGTCTTGGTAGCAAGGAGACTGTGAGACAGCTAGAAACATTGCTGAGTAGATAGAACTCACAGGTTTGTTAAGAGTTGGACGAAAGACAGATGTTTCTAAGCTGATTCAGCATGAGGCAGCTGCAATATTTTGCTTCCCCAGGAAAGGATCCTCAAAACTTTGAAAGATGAAAAAAGTTTTCCTTTCACCAAAGGAAAGAGGTAGACGAGAAAGACTTGAAAATAAGAGTCTTCTAGGTTCATGGTGGTCCTTGTAAACAGTGAGGGGAGAGCTGTGCTGGGGACAGACAGGCAGCTTTATATTTTGGCTCATAATAACAGACAAATGGCCTTAGATTTGTCTTGGACACACAGTGTATTATTTATAGCATGGGATTAAGTGATAAGGAGGAATTCAGAAAATCTTGGGTTCTCTGTGTTTGCAATGAGGAGTTTACAAAAATCTGTTGTTGCTGAGCCTTTGCTAAGTGTTTTTTTGGGGGTAGCGTACCTGGCAATGCTCAGAGTTTATCCTGGCTCTGAACTCAGAGCCCACTCCTGGTAGGCTCAAGGGGCCATATGAGATTCTGGGGATAGAACCCAGGTTGGCTGCATGCAAATCAAGTGTGAAGCCTAGAGCAGAAGAAACTCCATTTTGTTGACCTAATTTTAAATGTCCATTTAAGGCTAACAAAGCTAATTTTCCATTCCAACAATAATGATGTAGATCCCAAGACCCTCTAAACCACAATATACCATCCTAGACATCTAGCCATAAAAGAACATGAAACACCCTAGACAACAACCAATCAACTTAAAGATCAAGACTTCCTGCTTCTAGTCCTATAAAACCTGACTTGTTACCCGAGGGATGGGGAGTCACTTCTCTGGTAGTGACCTGGCCAGTCAGTTTGTAGCTTGTTGGTAAATGGAATAATGCTTTGCTTTATTTCAATTATGTGGTCTCTTCCTTTGACTATGGACCCTAACACAAGTTCCCTACCCAGTGTATTATCTTTGTGACCTCATTTATTTGCTCATTTTCCTTTTCCATGAAAGCATGAGGTGCTGTTTCTTTCTTACTGTTTCTTTCTTTATTTCTTTCTTTCCATCTTGCCACTTCTTTGTAATTTCTGCTTTAGAATATATTTTAGAATAAAGAGCATGGCACATGTTTACAATTTCTAGACAGGCCGAGCCTGTTTACAATCTTCCCACTCCTGAGTCACCCTCAGAGATCGCCAAGCCAGAGGACATTGCATTCAAAATGGAAATGATCCTCAAGGAGACGAGAGAATATGGGCAGCAATGCTGGATTTTCTTTTTCAAGTAATGTTTGATGTGTTAAAAAAAAAAAAAAAAAGAGGTTTCTAAGAAATTCTTTTATGTCCTTTCCCTTGGTGGCTGCTTTTGTTGTTGCAGTATCCTGGGCTCACACACATGTGCTGAGGATCATACTGAAGGCACCAAGCATCAGACTTGACTTGGAATTGCAGTGGGAGGAGGGCAATGCTGAGGAGCAAACTCTCTCAACACTTGCTAAGCAGGAGCTCTGTCATGGAGCCACATCTCCCCACCACCACCACCATCAATGAGTTTTGTAAAGGGTTCTCATGAAGTTATCTGCCAGGTTCACAGTGTCACATATTTCAGGAATGAGCTGTTGTTCCTCTGCTGAGTAACTGAGAAGATGCCAAAATTCTTTAGGCAGATTTGCAGCTTCAGTTTAGGGGCTCATAAGATGGAGGGATTCGGGTTTTGTTTTTTAATTGATTATTATTTTAAAAAAATTTAAATGTAAAGAACTGTAACTTACAAAGTTATTGATAGTTGAGTTTTAGTCTTATATTTTTTTTGGTTTTATGCCATTTTTTATAATTATCTTTATTTAAACACCGTGATTACAAACATGATTATAGTTGTATGATTACAGTCATGTAAAGAACACCCCCCTTCACCAGTGCAACATTCCCACCACCAATTTCCCAGATCTCCCTCCTCCCCACCCCCCTTATAATATTTCAACACCAATCCCACCACCAGTGTCCACTTCCATCACCAGTGCTCCCAGACTCCACCATCCTCCCATTCCTCAACCCACCTGCCAACTCATTGAAAGACACATGTATTACAAAGTTTGGTGGTTGCAGCTTAAATGTCATGTTTTGGTGTTGTTGAGTCTGAGCTTTGAAATTATAATTATAACACTGTCCCTCTTCCCCAGTATAACCAAAGCCCTGACCCCTGATCCCCCCATTACTTTCCTTTATCATCTTCTTCCTTCCCTCCGTGATTTCTTTCCTTCTCCCTAAGCTCTGGGGTCAAGGGTGATTTCAGCATCTCTCTTTGATATTATATTACTTCTCATCCAGTTATTTTATACAACTACAGATAAGTAAGATCATCCTTTGTTTGTCTTTCTTCTGGTTTATGTCATTCAATATGAGATCTTCTAATTCAATCCAGGTCACGTGATTTCATTGTTCCCTCTCATCATGCGTGTGTGTGTGTGTGTGTGTGTGTGTGTGTGTGTGTGTGTGTGTGTGTGTGTGTGTGTATCTTACATCTTCATAATCCATCTGTGTTTGGGAATTTGTATTTTTTTTATTTTGGGGGCCACACCTGGCAGTACTCAGGGGTTACTCATGGCATTGTGTTCAGAAATTACTCCTGGCAGGCTCGGAGGACCATATGAGATGCTAGGGATAAAACCCATTCAGGCCGTGTATAAGGCAAATGACCTATCTGCTGTGCTTTCAATCCAGCCCCAGTTTTTAAAATAGTATCTTCTCTCTGCTTCTACATTCACAGATGCTGACTTTGGTCATTTCCTAACCAGTTCCAGTGTTCATCCCTGGCAAGAAGCCTTGCCCAGGAGCTCTTGAGCCCTACTTTGATTTTGATTGAAGCTTTGCCCTCTTTAGTGCTATCTTTCACTTCACCCACATCAGGCAGGTAGAAGATATCTCAGGCTTGCATGGCTTTGTCTACAGATAAACTCGGTTTCCCTGGAAACTCCGTTAATGCTAACTGGAGACAGTTCTTGTTTGAGCCTATGTATTTTGCACTTAACCCTTCGCTCATAGTTTATATCTGGTTTAAAAGCAGCATCTAGACAATGGCTGCTGTTGCCTAGAATGAACTGGTCTGCAGACAGCTGTGCAGCCTGGTAGTGCCCACATACAACTAATTTCATTTTCATTGCCCCATCTGCTTGTTCCCAGTCAAGAACCACATCAACCCAATTTAGCATGATCCATGTCGAATTTCGATCTTCAACACTGTATCACTCTCAATTCTTTGTTCCTTTCTCTAAAACCAAGAAACACTGGGGAATCCTTGGAAAGCCTATTAGAGACATTTTCTGGCAGATGAATCAATTAATGTACCCGTTTCATTTTATGTCTCAAAGGATTATATTAGTTTATTTAGTCAGGGCATCTTTGTCTTCTATAAGTTGTCATATGAACCCCATGACTTCTATTTGATGGGGCTAGCAGGGTGGGCAGGACGGCCCGAGTTTTGCTAAACCCACAACTGTGTAAGCTCTTCTGTCTGCTTGGTCATTGAATAAAATCAGCTCTTCCCTGCCCATTTCTTTTGTTGCCTTCTTTGCTTCTTGAAAAGCTCATCCTTGCTCTGATGAGATACTGACCTGTCCAAGCTTATCTGGCCAGGAAGAAAGTGGATCCCCTAATATAGGCTAGGTGCTCTGTGCTGTACTCAGCTGAGATTTTGTTGTTTGTTATTATTATTTGTTTTCCTTTTTTATTTTTATTTTTTTTTGAGGCCACACTGGTTGTGCTCTATGATCAGGAATCATTCCTGGCTATGCTCAGGGGATCATATAGGGTGCCAGGGATCAAACCTGAGTTGTCTGTGTGCGAAGCAAATTCCCTACTGGCCCTCAGACCTCATATGGCAACACTGCTTGGCAAGACTTTCTCAGCCCCATGTGGTTTAAGCATGAATGAATGAATGGATACCTCTAGTTCCCATGAATTAGCCAGGTTTTTTTCTTTCTCCTTCTTTTGATAGAAATCCGACCTCCAGGATGGTATTTGCTACAAGACTCAGCTCTACCAGATTGAAAAGTGCAAGCCCACTTCGGAGCCCTATGAGGTGAGTCACCCTAAAGCTGAGCTCAGAATTATTAGGGGAACATGGATTACAGATTGTTCTTGTTTGGTTTCATATTTATGTCACATCCAGCTGTGCTCAGGGCTTATTCCTGGCTCTGCACTCAGGAATCCTCTCTGTCAAAGTTCAATAATAATATGGGGTGCTGGGGATCAATCCCAGGTCAACTTCATGTAAAACAACTTGCCAACTGAAGGATTTGCAGATTTGGAAGTGGGGTGCAGAGGGGAAAGAAAACCAATAACTGCGAGACATCCAGGTACCAGCAGACAAGGGCATTCTGCTGAACTGAGCCCTTGAGAAAAGAATGATTTATGGTTTCAAACCAGGGTTCTCCTTAGAATCACCCTGGGGGGTGTTTCAACATCTGAATGCCTCATACACTCTTCACCTTCTCTGGGGTGGGGGGAGGGGAAGCTTTGGGGGGCAATCTTTGCAGCTGCCTGGCTAATTCTACAGTGCAGCCAAGGTCGAAAGCCACTGTCAGACCTGCAAAAGTTAGGCAGGCTGGAGAATCCTGGAGAGGAGGGGGGGAGGAGGGAGGGAGGGAGAGAACACAACTGCTGCCAATTGCATTTCAGAAGAAGATTCAGTGAAAAGAACGAGATTCTAGTGTTCCCTGAGTTCGGAGTGTTCGCTCCCCTTTAAGGTCTATGGAGGACGCGGGGTGGGGTGGACAGAGATGCCCCAGGGTATATCCAGAGGCTTCAGGAAAGAAATTTAATATGAGACAAAAAGTAGCTCCCACCTCCTCACTCTCCTCACAGAAGGACTTTAAATCCACTTGGGACTCGCACTGGCTAGAAGTACCTGCTTCGAGGGCTTCTGTATGCCGAGAGACATGTTTTTGGTGTCCAAGTTCTAAGCAGAGCTGGACCTGAGCCACAGGGCTGTGGCTGGGAAGCCAGTGGTGAAGCATAATGTCTCATCATGCTGCAAACGCTGTTTTTCACAGGCATCCCTGGACTCCTGGACCCGAGAGCTAGAGTTACACACTGTGCAGGTAAGGCCTGCAATGGGTTCCAGAGAAACGTGTGTTGTGTGTGTGTGTGTGTGACCTGAGACTGAGAGCAGAAATTCTGTACTGTGCAGGTAAGGCCTCATGCAGAAAAACACTGAGAGAGAGAGGAGAGAGAGGGAGAGAGGGAGAGAGAGAGAGAGAGAGAGAGAGAGAGAGAGAGAGAGAGAGAGGAAGAGAAGAGAGAGAGAGAGAGGAAGAGAAGAGAAGAGAAGAGAAGAGAAGAGAAGAGCAGAGCTTAGACATTGGCCTTGCACATGTCTGACCCTGGTTCATCCCCCAGCACCACATATAGTCTTGACCAATGCCAGAAATGATCCCTGAGTACTTCCCAGTATGGCCCCACTTAACCCCCAAAATAAAATTAGTTTAGGGAAGCTTCATCTCTTCCCCTTTGGGGGGGGCATACCTGGTGGTACTCAAAAATAACACTTGGCTCTACATTCAAGAAACACTCCTGGCAGTACTCAAGGGACCATTGTGGGATGCTGGGGATAGAATCTAGATTGGCTTCATACAAGGCAAATGCCTTTCCCACTGTACTATTACTCTGGCTCCTTATTTTTCCTCCTGCCTTATACCTTTCTGAGAACAAGCCACTTTAAGTCAAGGCTCAGGTTTTTCAGGATTCACTGCCCTGAGGGTGATTCTCAAGCCTCAACTGGGCACCCACCCACACATACACTTTCATTCTTCTCCACTGGTGAAACCAAACAGAATGAGGGACCATCCCATATGGTCCCTGAGCATGGCCAAGAGTACTTCCTAAGTGCATAGCCAGGAGTAAGCCCTAAGTATTGCTGGGTGTGGCCCTAAAACAAAATCACACCCAGATAGGTAGAAGCCCAGTCCTTGTAGGCTTGGGGAACCTTTTTTCTAAGGGCTTGTGCCCCTGCAAGAGATGTTTCCTGCAGAAACTTTTCAGCAGCCTCAGTGAAAAATAAATGGGCTGCTATAGAATTGCCAGTATTCTTCAAGTCGAAGGAAAAATGTACAAATCTGCCTATCTCCTCACCACCTTTTTTGGTGAGGTCTGGAGCAGGATTTCCCTTATTGATGCGAGTCAGTGTGTAAATGTTAAACAAGAAACACAGTCTGACACTCAAAAAGGTCCTCTCATGGCCATGGCCCTGACCAGACCCTCAGCCTCCATTGACCCTGCCTAGACAGGCTCTCCCCTCAGCCTCCATTTGTTTCATTTCAACTCACTTTTGGTTTCAACCTCTTGCTGCTCACCCCACACTCATTTCAGTAATTATTTATTAAAGTTGCTTTAAGCGCCGGACCCTGATACTAATAACTGTGGCAGTCAGGGCAGGGAGCCAAAGTGTTGGCTGAACCCATGGTGGTAGGACCCTGGTCTCTGGATTCTCAGAACCTTGATGACTAAGCACATGAAAAGGGTTTAAGAGGAGCCAGTCATTGTTCAGGTTTCTGCTGCCAAACCCCTAGAGGACTCCACCTCTGACTTATTGATTAGGGGGAGAATGTAAGGGAGAACGTTGGGGCCATAACTTATGGATAACTGGCCACCTCTGGCCATGACCTTGTGCTCCTTGGTGCATCTGGAATCCCTGGTGCCTCCTTTCGGGTGCTGTTGAGTGCAGTTCAAAGCAGGAACGTGCCCACTCTCTAGACTTGAATGGTCTTGTCTAGGCAGATTCTTTTGGACAGAATGAAACCCATGTGGGGCTAAAGAGATCTGCTTGCTTCTTTTTGGCAGGATAAAAAGCCCAAAGAACCAGAGAAGAGAGGGGATTTTCTTCATCGACCATTTTCCAAGAAACTGGACAAGAGCCTCCCTGGGCACAAGCCACCAGCGGCCTCGCTCATCACACAGATCCAGAACACCAAGGCACTGCTCAAAGACCGGAAGGGCCCCAAGGCTGGCTTCCCGGACAAAGGTGGGCATCGGAGGTGTTCTCTGAGCGTGAGTGTCTTACCAGGGTAGCCTTGAAGTACCATTCTTGTACCCCCTGAGAAAGCCAAATTAGACCATCTGAGTAACCCAAGAGGAATTGGACCTCAAGAGAATGGGAACCTGATGGGAGAACTTTACCCAGAGCAGTGGATATTGGATGGCATTGGACACGTCTGGGCGGTGGAGCTTGGCCTGACAGAGAGCTCTCCCTGCCCCGGGGTAGAAGCCTAGAGGTCAAAACAGGCACCTCACCTGTGAGAGGTAGTGTAGGTGTCTGAATTGCTGTGTAGGGTAATCGACACCTCATTAAAGGAAGTGTTCCTCATTGTGTGATGCAGAAAGGGCACACACACACCACACACACAGAGAGAGCACACTTTGACAAGAGAAGTGGGCTGCTCCAGCCTGGGAAGAGATTTATTTTTTTTTGTTATATTTTATTTGTGATTGGGAGGCCATACTTTTCAGTGTTCAGGGCCTTCTCCTGAGATTATGCTGGAGATCAAAGCCTGGGCTCCCTCATGCCAAAATCTGCCCCAGCCCTCAGTCCTCAGCCGGGCGAGCTGTCTCGGCTTGGAGGAGACTCCCACTGTATCCCACACCCGCCCTCTGCACTCCAGCTCAGTCTCAAGAAGACATTTTCTCAAGACTGTGTCTTCAGAACAGATTTCAGGGGGTACAGACTGAGAGAATGGGATATGGAAGGCAGTGAGAATCTTCCAATTGGCGTTAGCTCTTGGTTCCCATCTCTACATCCAGTTGTATTCTCTGGATTAGGGTCCTCACAGAGACTGCAGGATTCCATCTGTGCACACTAGGAAGAGATGGTTTCCTGCCATTGGCCAACTGATCACTGGAGAAAGTTTTGAGGAGGATTCAATCAGGCCTGAGTTTTGGGGACTCCTGGTTCTCCCTTTGAGAGGAAGAATTCTACTGAGCTGGGTTCCTTTGGGTTCAGAAGAGTAAGGGGGGTGTTGAGTAGAGACCCTCTCCTCTATGAATTTGCCTTGCTGGCTTTGCCACCAGCTACAAATTTGGGGGACCCAGCCCCTACTTCTATTTCCTTCTCACCTGGGGACCCTGGTGGGTTGACAGTGCACTCTTTGGGGTGGGGGGATTTGGGGCTACACATGGCTGCTCAGGTGTTACTCCTGGCTCTGCACTCAGAAATCACTCCTGACATGCTCAGGTGACCATTTGGGATGCCAGCAATGGAACCCTGGTTGTCAGTGTCTAAGGCAAATGCCCTCCCCACTGTGCTGTTGCTTTGTCCCCATATCTCTCTCTCTCTCACTCTCTTTTGCTCTTGCTCATGGTTTTACTCTCTTGCTCTCTCTCTTTCTCTCCCCTCTACACACTCTCTCTCTCTCTCCCTCTCTCCCTCTCTCCCTCTCTCCCTCTCTCCCTCTCTCTCTCTCTCTCTCTCTCTCTCTCTCTCTCTCTCTCTCTCTCTCTCTCTCTCTCTCTCTCTCTCTTTCTCTCTCCTCTCTCCTCTCTCCTCTCTCTCACCCTGACTCCGTTTGCTTCTTGGCATTTCAGATCCCTTTGGCTGCCGCAACCTTTTCCGAAAAACCTCCGACTCCAGCTGTGTGACCTCCTCCTCCATGGAGTTCATTGCTGTCCCACCCCCACGGACGCCCCGGATTGTCAAGAAACCCGAGTCACCCCCACAGGGGCTGGGAAGCCCCAAGGAAGACCCCTTGATGCTGGATATGGTGCGGTCCTTCGAGTCGGTGGAGCGTGGGGACCCCACGGAACTGCCTTCCCCCAGCCACCACTACCGGGTGCTGAGCTCGCCTGGGGGTTGGTCGCGGCCCCCCTACAGCGAGCGGACTCTGTCCCCAGGGCTGCCGCTGCCAGGAAGCCTGTCACCTCTGCAGCCTCCTCTGCATCCCACTCTGCTCTCCTTTGCTCACGAAGAGAAGCCCAGTGCCCCTAAAGAGGAAGGCGTGTGTCCCCTGCCTCCAGCGCCATGCACCCCGCTGCCCCTGGGGAGTCCGAATTGTGTGAAAAGCCGTGGCAGGTTCCCCATGATGGGCATTGGGCAGATGCTGAGGAAGCGGCACCAGAGCCTGCAGATCGGCCTAGACAGGCCTTTGGAGATCAGCTTGCCTCCCCTGCAGCAGGTGGGCCCCCCGAACCTCTCTTTTGGCCTGACCGACAGTGTCCGAGGCCAGTGTTAACCCTGGCCCTACCCCCCAGCATTCTGGACATATCTGGGGAGTCATGAAACAGCACTCCCCAGGGTCAGGGCATGAAGAATCTAGAAGCACCTAGATGATTGGGCCTCATCTCCAACCCCTGAAATGCACCCCAAAACCTGCAAGACACAGTCTCAGAGTGGAGGTTCCCTACATAGACTGGGGTGTACATTTGGTTCCTCCTTCCACCTCCCCACTCACCCTTCACCCCTGCCCACTGCCCCAGAAGTGCTGGGTTTCGGGGTGAAATGGGGGGCTCCTGCTAGGCTGCCCAGACCACAGACTGTTAGATCTTTGTTTCCTTCGTGCTCTGTGCTGCTCTCTTCTTTCAGCAACTGGCCATAGGATGGGGGAATCCTATAGCATCACACAGGGTTTATCTAGGCCCCACCCAATGCTGTTTTTCTTCCTGTGGGAAGCTGGTGAATCCTTGGAGGAGTACCACACCTTCCGCCGTCTATGCCACCCTCATCCTCACCCCAACCTCTGAGAAAGCTGGGTGGGAGCCTGAGTCCCCAACACCGGCACTGGGCAGCAGTGGGACTCTTAGAGGGATGCCTACTACAAGCCCCATGCAAGGAAAAGAATCTAGGGGACACACCTCTCCCAAACCAGGTTTAAGCATCATTTGTGCAAAGGGGGGAGGAGCTTGGAACTCATTCATGATTGAACTCTCTTCTCCAAAGATGCTTCTTGCTGTAACATCTGTTCACCGGAGTCACTTCACTGTTAACAACCAGAATGGAGGGAAAGACGAGGTTTGGCCCAGGGGCTGAGCACTTGCCCCACACTTGTAAGAAGCCCTGGTTTGCTCTCTGCACCCCACAGCAGCTCAAAGGGGGAAATGAATCCCTCAAACTCAAGTTCTCAAGAGAAGAGATAGGTGGGGGCATAGAGCTTTCCCAATGATGCATGCTCTCAGAGGCTGGGGGGCTGGTAGGAGGTCACGCCCACCAGTTGGGATCCCTCAAGGTCAAGCATATCTGTACAGTTGGGCATTTGTAAAGCAAGGGAAAAGGGGGTGAGTGGGTGGATGTTTGCATTTGCAGGTGGTGTGGTCCAAGCTCTGTTCACTCATTTGTGATGTTAGTGGCCAGCCTTAGAGCAATGCAGGCTGAGTCCACACTCTACTTTGACACCTTGTGCCAAGGATCCAACCAAAGATACTTCTCTGGTTCTATGTCTGTGCCAGCACTGTTTGTGCCATTTGTGGACCCTAGTGTTGTTTTGTGTGTCTCCATGGGGGTGGGAGTGGGGGCTAGCCCCATAGGAGCTAGCTTGGTGGAGCAGGTCATAAGCAGAATCAGAAGAGGAACTAGCATTGGTTGGTCAAGTGGTAGATCAGAGTAGAGCTATGCAAAGGGAAGACGGGGGAGGGACGACCAGAAACTGGCCCCGAATCTTGAGGACCTTCTCTACACCACAGCAACAGGCCGAAGTGAATCTTCATCTTTTCTCATCAGTCCGTCGTGACCTGCCTCACCCGTCAACTGAGCAAAGGAGAGTGAACATTGGACAACCTTCAGGGGGCTCAGTGTTTGCTGCTTCCCCTTTGGGGAACTTCCCCACAGCTGTAGATCTGGGATGTTGAGAGTTTGAGTGTCTCTAGCTGTTGATGTTCTTCCAACAGCTCCAGACTGACTTCCAGAATTTTCCATGGCAAATAGAGCCTTTGAAGAAGAGAGAAAAAAATCTCGTGTATAGTTGGTTGGAAAGGCTTAGGGGTGAGTGATGGGGACAAGACCTGTTGTTTGCAGTTGGCTTCTGGCTGTCATGTCTCATCTCAGATGGTCCCCCCAGTGCCTTGGGAATGTCTTCAGCCCCTTGTGTCTCTTGCTTGGGTCTGATGCCCCTCCAGTCCCTGAGTGTTTGTGGGTCATGGTTAGCTTCTGAGCAGATGTTCCCTATTTATGAATGTTATGTAACTTGCTTCCACCCGTCTTCAGTCCACCTGTGGGTGAGGAAGCATGTCTGTCGCTATTGGGCACATAGTGGGGAACTCTCATCACTGAGAGTGGGGGCTGGGGAAGTAGAGAATGAAGTGTGTTTTATGTGTATAAGAACACCTGGAGGATCTCTGATATTGAAAATGGATGGAGCCACGTTGAATCCACTCTTATTTTATTATATTTATATGGAAAAATGCGACTGTCCCTGTCCTCAGGGTAAAAGGGTTTGGTCTTCTGATGGCGATGAGTCACTGCCCTGTCCCCCCATTGCCCACAGACTCAGACTGTCATTGGCCGAGTGTCCGTGTGAGTTGTCCAGTAGGGAGAGTTGGTGCCCCCATGTATGCTCTGTTCCCTGGGAAGGGCTGTATTTCTGTCCCCTGCCACTAAATCCATGTACTTTTATAATGACTGTGAAATACACCTTCCCCCACTAAGTTGGCTTCTTGTTTTATTGATGAATGTAGCAGGCAATTGCTCTGTCTGTTCAATGATGGTTCAATGACTATTGAGCATTGCTGAGTTGGGGAGGCCTTTGAGGGAAGTGGAACCACATTTCTCTGTTTTATCTCACCTGGAAAGTGTCTCTCTATAAAAATCCATCTGATATGGACCACCTGGTGCCAGGGATTGGCCCTGGGTGATTAGAAATGAAGTAGGGGTACCATGAGAATTAAAAAGAAGAAACAATGGGCCAGACACTTTTCTTTCACACTACCTACCAGGTTCAATCCCCAGCATCCCATATGTCCTCCAAGTACCTCAGGAATGATTCCTGAGTGCAGAGCTTGTAGCGACCACCAAACACCACTGGATGTGGCCCCCAAGAGAAATTAGAGAGTAAAAACATGAAGTCGGGCTCACAGCCTCATAGACAGAGAGCCTAACTATCCTTCACATGCATAACAGAAAGAGAACATTCTTTTGTCAAATGCCTATGTTTATCTGAATTTTGCACATCTGAAGCCTTAGTTTATCAGGGTAAATATCTCTTAATGGGCTTTCTGCAAGGGCTGTTCTTCTGAGGAAAGAAGCAGCAATAGAGCAGTCACACAGCTCCCAGTTGGGACAGCATTCTGGGGTGAAAGGTCTCAGAAACTACTATTCCTCCCTCTTTTATCTAGTTCCTAACAATCCAGAAAGGGTGGTTTTGGAGGAATCTCCCATTTCTTTCCCAGGCTCTCCCTGAAGTGGCCACAGAGAATGAATTCTTGGGGATGTAGTTGGAGCCTTTGGGAGGGATGGACAAGAGGAGTGATGATGGGGTGGAATGGGAGTTTCATTCATTGTGGTCTGGTCTGATCCATTCATAGTAGTTTATGGGCAGGGCCTGTATGGCACCCAGTTGAAAGGCTAGAACCCTCTCTACCTGTGGCTCAGAGAGAGCGTAGCCAGGAAAGGTAGATGGGGTTCTCTCTGTTGTTTGGGCGTCATAATGATCATTGAGTTCTGATGATTATTGGGAAGGGTTTCTTGGTAGTATAGGGGTGAAGCCTTCCTTTCCTTCCTCCCTTCCTTCCTTCCACCCCTCATCCCTCCCTCCCTCCCTGCCTCCCTCCCTGCCTGCCTCCCCTCCCCTCCCGCCCCGCCCCTCCCCTCCCTCCCTCTCTCCCTCCTTCTCTCCCTCCCTCCCTCCCTCCCTCCCTCCCTCCCTCCCTCCCTCCTTCCTCCCTCCATCCCGCCGTCCTTCCGTCCGTCCGTCCTTCCGTCCTTCCGTCCTTCCTTCCTTCCTTCCTTCCTTCCTTCCTTCCTTCCGTGGTGTGCAAGGTTAACACCCTATCAACCATACTATTGCTCCAGCCTCATTCAGATTTTCTTTTTTTTCGGTTTTTGGACCACACCTGGTGAAACTCAAAGGTTGCTCCTAGGCCAGGGGTCTCAAACTCAATTTACCTGGCGGCCGCAGGAGGCAAAGTCGGGGTGATCCTTGAGTGCAAAGTCAGTAGTAAGCCTTGAACATTGGGGGTGTGACCCAAACAACTAAAACAAAACAAAACAAAAAAAAATTCCTTTAGGGCAGGGCCACAAAATGTACGAAGGGCCGCAAATAGCCCGCGGGCCACGAGTTTGAGACCCCTGTCTAGGCTATGCATTCAGAAATGGCTCAGAAATGGCTTGGCAGACCATATGAGATGCTGAGGGATTGAACCTTGGTTCGTCCTAGGTTAGTGCGTGCAAGGCAGGCATCCTACCGGTTGTACCACCGCTCTGGCCCCCGTTCAATATTTTTGTTTGCAGTGTTCAGGGGTTACTTCTGGCTCTAAGCTCAGAAATCGCTCCTGGCTGGTTCGGGGACCATATGGGATGCTGGGATTCGAACCACTGTCCTTCTGCATGCAAGGCAAACACTCTACCTCCATGCTATCTTTCCGCCCACCCCCTTCAGCATTTTTAAATATTCCCAAAACTGAGGCTCATTGAAATTCTAAGCCTCACACTTTCTCCCAGTGGTGTTCCCCCAGACTGAAGGAAAACTCAACACATGTCCCAAGCCAGCGACAACATTGGACTCACTACAGCCTCACTTCTGCAGTCATGACACTTGGGCATTTGATCAAATCAGGAAAATCAGGAAAATGTGTCCAACAAGGTTCTGTCTTGAACGTGAGACTGATTCAGAGAGAATGCAAGGCGGATTGTTTTTAGTGGGGCTGGAAGCCACTCAGTTATTGGATTTTTTTTTTTAATTTGTGGGACCCTCTCTGGGCTCCAGGCATTGATGGAATAATTCCGAGCAGTCCTGGGAACGAGTTCAATTGTGTGTCAACGCCTCGCTTTGAAAGGGGCTGTATTTCCTGAGTGCTAAATGAGTGTATTCTTTGTGGCAGCTTTTTTGTCAAGGGAGCTTTTCAGACATCTAGTTCCAAAGACAAATGGGGTTATGTGGTTGTCCTTTCTTCCTGGACCTCTGTGTTTGAGGGAGAATGTGATTCCCAACAGTTGATATGAGGGGACACTCAGGGAGTGGAGAAGGGCAGGGGGCATGCTAGTGTCACCCTCACCACAAACCCTGACAGATCTCTCTGTGGTCACCTTGGTATGTGGATAAGGAGACTTCGGGGGTGAGGGAGGGAGTGAAAGGACAAAAACTAGGATGTGGACAGGTTGTGAACTGGTTGAAACTGACACTGGAGTATTAAAAAGGATGTGATATGATGTGGGTCAGGAGCACAGCAGCTGTGGAAAAGATTGAACCAGTGGTTGGGACAGGGAGATACTATAGGGGCAAGGGGAGGGCCTTGCCTATTTCATTCCTCAGCAACTCATCCCCTCCCCCCCCCAGCACTGCCAGTTGTGGCCCTGGGAATCCCACAAGTCTTACCAGGGTGACCCCAGCACTTCAGGATGTCTGAGCACCCATTGCATTCTCTCACTAACCCACCAGCCTGATTGGTCAAGAATCTTGGTCAAGGACAAGAAAATGGCTTTGGCCTTTTTTGTTTATTTGTTTTTGGGTCACACTCAATGGTACTCAGGGTTACTCTGGGCTCTGAGCTCATAGGTCAATCCTGGGAGGTGCTCAGGACCATATAGGATACCGGGGATTGAACTCAAGTCTGCCATATGCAAGACAAACCCACTACACATTGGGCAACCACTCCAGCCACTCTTAGGCCACTAGAACTCCTCTTGGGAGACCCCCCCCCCACAAAGTAAAATAAATCTGTGAAACTTAGCTGGAGCTAGTTATGCCCAACCCCACTCTGAAAATGCCCATAGACTATGTTGCTTAAACTTTTTGGTTTGAAGTGCACTGGGGGCAGGAGGATTACTTCTGGCTGGTGGTACTTTGGCCCATGTGGTGCTAGGGATCAAACCTTTGCCTCCTGCATGCAAAACCTGCACTCAAGTGTTTTTGTTTTTGTTTTTTTTTTTGGTTTTTGGGTCACACCCAGCATTGCTCAGGGGTTACTCCTGGCTGTCTGCTCAGAAATAGCTCCTGGCAGGCACGGGGGACCATATGGGACACCGGGATTTGAACCAACCACCTTTGGTCCTGGATCGGCCGTTTGCAAGGCAAACGCCGCTGTGCTATCTCTCCGGGCCCTGCACTCAAGTTTTTGAGCCATTGTCTCAGCACTGTTTTTAAGGGATAGTATATGGATGATTTTGGAATCTTCAAGAATACTATGGTCATTCTTTCTGGGCCTGCCTGTGGCAGGATCAGGCTCTCTTTGCAGGTAAGACTGTGAGAAAAGGTGGCCCTGAAACAGGAATGCTTGCTCAAGACTCCTCAGTGTCTATTGCCTTTGGCCCTGCATATGTTAGATGATTGGAGATTTTGAGGACCACAACATTTTTGTTTTGTCTTGTTGTTTGTTTGTTTTTTTGGCCACACCCATTGACACGCAGGACTTACTCCTGGCTCTGTGTTCAGAAATTGCTTCTGACTTGGGGACTATATGGGATGCCTGGGATCAAACCAGATCCATCCTGGATCGGCTGCATGCAATAAATACAAACGCTGTGCTATCGCTCTGACCCCAACCACAACATTTTAAAAATGACTTTATTTAAACACTGTGGTTACAAGATTGTTCATAATATAGTTTTTTCACAGTTGCAAAATTGTTCATGATTGAATTGCAGGCACACAGTGTCCAACACTATCAGTGTACATTTCCTGCCACCAATGTCTTTATTTTCTCTCCTGCCCTCCTCCCTGCCCTCTCCTCTACCTGCTTCTGAGGCAGACATTTCCCGCTACTTCCTTTTTTATTTTTCTTTAGACTCTGTGGTTTCGAATACTGTTACTGAAGGGATATCAGGCTTATTACTTTCCAGTAACCAATTCTCAAGCTCCAAAACCAAGGCATTGGAGAGACATGAGTCTGGAAGCAAACATCAATGTAGGGAACAATCTACACATACTGAAGGGGATGAAATTGATTCAGGAACCCCAACATGCAAGCCTTCTGCTCCTAAGAAGCAGGCAGCTAAGTGGGGGAAATCCAGAAACATAAGAGATCATTTTCCTGAAACCTGGATATTTATTAGGAAGAATCAGACCATATCCTGGGGTGGAGAACAAGTGGTCCAACCACCAATCCAAGGTGCTACATTCAAAGATATTTCTAACCAATGAGTAATAAGGCATATACTGAGTAGGGTAGCATCAGTTAATTCAACAACTTTTCCTCCTCTCAGCACTCAGTTCTTGTCCAGCTCTCATTGTCACAGTGGTCCCTTCTCTGTGCTAACTGCGAGGACCACACATCTAACTCAGACACTCCCTTCTGCCCCTTTCAGGGTTGGATCCCCACACTTGCATTTCACAGGCTTATTTCCTGTAAGGACTCTTGGTTTCTGGGTGCCACTGAATATTGGGGACCTGATAAGTTTGGTCTCACTTTTCTCAGATGAGCTACAGGCACAGGGAAAAAAAAATCAACAAGGGTTGTTCAGGAAAGACAACTTGTTCAGTGTGTGTGTGTGTGTGTGTGTGTGTGTGTGTGTGTGTGTGTGTGTGGCCTCATCCTGTAGCACTCATGAACTATCTCCAGCCCCTTTGTTCATGCTGTGTGTGTGTGTGTGTGTGTGTGTGTGTGTGGCCTCATCCTGTAGTACTCATGAACTATCTCCAGCCCCTTTGTTCATGCTTTGTTAATTTTTGGATTCCATCCGGCATTGCTCAAGGACCATTCTATACTCAGTGCACAGGATTCACTCTTGCTACATTTGAGGGACCATATGGTGCTGGGGGTTGAACCTGAGGTCTCCACATACAGAGCATGTGCTTTGTTCAGCCTGTTGGAACATCCCTCCAGCCAGGACTAGTTAACTTGCAACATTTTCTACTGAGGATGAGAGGTTGGTGCGTCATAGAGCAAATGGATGATCATGGACATACATTTTTTTTGGGGGGGGTCACACCCAGCAGTGCTCAGGGGTTATTCCTGGCTTTAAGCTCAGAAATCACTCCTTGCAGGCACTGGGGACCATATGGGATGCCAGGATTTGAACCACCATCCTGCAGGCAGGGCAAACGCACCACCTCCATTCTATCTGGTCCCAACTTTTTTTTTAACTTTGTTTAATTGGGGGGGGGGGTATTGGGGCCACACCTGACAGCACTCAGGCTCTATGCTCTATCACTCCTGGCAGGCTGGGAGGACCATATAGGATGCTGGGGATTGAATCCAAGTTCATCCAGGGTTGGTCATGTGCAAGGCAAATGCCCTATTATTACGCTATCACTTCAGCAGCATCCAGTGCCACAGCCTGAGATCAAAAAGCTATGTTTGGAAAGAAGTTTCTTGATGCATCTTAAGGTACCCCTAGAGACATGAGGCTGCAGTCCAGCTTTTGCCTCCTGCTGTTCCTTCTAGCACTCCTTAAGCTTGTCAGCCTGAAATTGCAGGCTTTCTCCCTTGCTTTTCTACCTGGTGCTCATGAGCACAAGGCAAAGACCAGTGTCTTGTTAGTTGCCTTCAGCAGCCTTGGAGGTGGCTGGCCAGGGAAGGTATATATTTCCAACATAGCAAAAATGTGGACTCTTAATTTTAAAGGGAAATCCCATGCATGTGATTCATCGTGGACTCCAGTTCATTGAGGACATGTGACTGGATCACACTGGTTTGGGGGGGGGGGGAGCTGGCCACTCTAAAAGGACTAAGACACTGGCCATTCTCAGCCCTATGGGGGCTATAGGGAAATCTGTGGATGTAGGGAAATCAGCCATAGGGTATTTTGGTTTGGGGACCACATTCAACAGTGTTCAGGGCTTACTCTTGGTGGTCCATATCATATGCTGGGGATTTAACCCAGCTCTGCTATGTGTGCAAGGCAAGCCTTCCTTGATGTACTATTGCTCCAGCCTCACAGAACATTTTGTTGACTTCCTCCTGACTGATTTCCTGCCTGCTTGAGTTCATGTGGGCCCTAAACTTGATGCCTCATTTTCCATGATTTCCCTTTGTGAATGGTCTCTCACATGGGGCTCGAGCTTGCTTCTGAACAATGACTTTGGAACAAATCTAAATCCAGAGGAAAATGATGCCTCTTGGACAAGTCAAAGTCATTACTCATACAGAGTGACGCAGTGTCACTGTAGACCAGGACAGCGTCCCCTCCACTTTGAGATGAATGGGTCCCCCTGTGAGTCAGAGCTCCTGAGAGCCTTCTCACTTATCCAGTTCCATGAGCTGTTGGCACTTTCAGAGCTTGCAGACGTCTTGGTGCGTCACTCAGCCCAGAGCTCACATGACCATTCCCCCACCTCTAGAGTTTGGATCCGGCCTCAAAAAAACACTGAGAAACACAGGTGCTCGGGATAAAAATGAACCACTCACTCACTGCTAATTTAAAATAAAACTTCTTTTTTTGTTTTTCTTGGTTTAAAACTAACATGTTGTGTATTCACATGCAAAATCAGTGTGAATCTTGAGACTCCAGCCCTCATTAATTTCTGCTCTAGGATGTTTCTGAGAAGAATCTAAAGAATTAGAAGTCTAAGTCAACTCACATTTGCAGGTTTAATGCCAGTAAAGAAATAATGCATCAGGAATTTAGAATATGCCAGTCACAGTTACTGCCTCCAAGATGAGTTCCCTGCCCACTGCTCCCAAAGTGAACCAAAAGGGACACTGGATGGTGCTTAGAGTGTCATGAAACCTGAGGTTTTTGCACTCTTGCAAAGTTGGGGTCCCAGAGAGAGAGAGAGAGAGCAGATACAGTGATATGACAAAGTAAAGAAGGGATGTGATTGGTGAGGGGTGTTTGAAGGAAGAGAGCTGTTGTAAGTGCTCTCTCATGCTACCCAATGTGAATCTTTTAATTTTCCCTGGGTAATTCCTAAGTAACTATTTAGCATTAAGTGTACTGTGTATTTATTGTTAACATATTTCTGTGTTTTTCCAAAAGTTCTGCAAGACTGTCTTGATGCTTGGATGGATGGGTGCATGAGTGGATATGACAAATTGATAAATAGATGAAGAGATGTGTGGGTGTATGTTTGGATGAGTGGATGAATGGATAGATGAGGGTTGGATGGAAAGGCAAGTGGGTGTAGGAATGGAAATATGTATAGGTGGGTGGGTGAATGGATAGTACATGGATGGTTGAGTGGACTGATGAATGAATAGGCTTGGAGTAAGTGTTGAAAGGAGTTAGATGACAGAGATGGATGATTGCTAAAAAGCACTTCAGGGAAAAGAAAATATTTCCCTAATCCAGAGCATAATCCATCAAATACACCATATACAGAAATATGTAGCACTTGGAGAATGAATAAGATTCTAAATTGGGGTACCAATAGCTTTCAGAGGGCAGCCAAAACACTTCCATCTCTTTCTATACATTTATTTGCCATCCTAAAAACATGATCACAGACCTTGCTTTTAACTGAGGCCGTGTTCTCATTTATCCAACACATATGTGTCCAGTTGAAATGATTTTTGGTGATTTTGTAGAGATTGGGGCAAGAAGTTGGGAGAGTCACCTATATTAGCCCTCCTCTCTCTACACATCAGTACTCTGAGCTCCAAATACCCCTCAGTCTCCTAATCCTGATTCTGAAATACTTGATTAACCTCATTTCCATGTCTAAGCTTCAAGTCGTATTGTGTGCTGACTCAATGCTCTATACAGAGAATGCATTTTTTATAGCAGATTTAGAGTTAATCAGGACAGCACTTCCACAATGCTCTCACCCCAGTTCACCTATCTCTTTCCCTCTGGGATGGACTAAATTACATCTTCCCCAAGTTCACATATTGATACTTTAATAGTACCTTAAAAGTAGATTTTTGGTTTTGTTTTGTTTGTTTTGGAGTCACACCAGCTATGCTCAGGGCTTACTCATGTCTCCTTACTCAGGGCTCACACCTGTGGGGCTTGGAGAACTATATGGAATACTGAGGTCAGATGCAAGTTGGCCTCATGCAAGACAAGTTGTCTTTTGTTTTGATCCTGTTGTTTTATTCTACCTGTTGTCTTATTGTTCTGGTCCCAAAGGCAGAACTTTCAATATATTATTAAGAAAATGTAAAGGTGGGGCTAGAGCGATGGCACAGCAGTAGGGTGTTTGCCTTGCACACGGCTAACCCAGGATGGACCTTGGTTCTATCCCCCGGTGTCCCATATGGTCCCCCAAGGCAGAAACGATTTCTGAGTGCATAGCCAGGAATAATCAACCCCTAAGCGTCACCGGGTGTGCCCTCCCAAAAAAAGAAAATGTAAAAACACAATTGATCTGATTGAGTCTTTTGACAAGAAAGTGGAATTACACAGCACATGAGGAATATCCACATAGGGTAGAGACCAGACCTCATGAGCCCTCTTTTCCTGTCAAGAGGGCTAAAAGCTTGGCATGTCTGGACCAGACAATGGATCTTGAGCACAATGGGAGACTCAGCTCCAATTTTGAGCTGTCAGGAGCAGTTAGAAAGTAATCCTTTGGGCAGGAAATTTAGGTGCCATGAGGCAGAGAATAGAGAGACCCACATAGATTCATAGAAATTCATGGATTCATGAGTATTTTTTTCATAATTTAGATTCCAGCTTACTTCTGTATTTATTATTTGTTTTGCTGCTCATTTGTTCTAGCTTTGGCCATGGCCAGAGAGCTGTAGGTTTGATTCCTGCTTTCTTTTGACAAGTTTCTATGTTTTGTTTGTTAGTTTGTTGTTCTAGCATTCTTTATTTTCTGGCATTCCATGTCACTCCAGACTCCTCTTAGATTTTCCCTGACATGGACTTAGAATCAGCCATGTCTCCTAGGAGCCCTGGTTCATTTTTGGGAATGCCACCAAGAGTGGTAAGTTCAATTCCTGGGGAAGTAAAGGGCCTTAAACAGTATGTTTGTAAATAGCTATTGTTTGGAATCATATGTGGTAAGAAATATTATTCATCAAGTGAGCTAGATGACACCTTTCCTTCAGAAGTCACATGAGAGAGTGTACAGCGAGACAAAACATCATCAAAATTGAGAAATAAATCCTCTGGAGAGTTCTTTAAAAAAAAAAACATTTTGCATTTCCTTCCCAATCACTTTTAGGTTTCTGCATTAAAGGATGATCAATTCTCTTCTTCTATGGGAGGCAGCAAGTGTGTACAATACCACTGGTGTTAAGGGAATAAGAAAATCCCTTCTTGGCATTTGCTTTAGAAAGGGCTGTTTTTTCTAAGTCATGGGGACATTGAAATTTGCCACCACAAACTTTAATGCTTGGCTTCAGGATTGTCAGAGAAGCACTCTGTTCCATGATACCATTTGCCTCAAAAACATGTGCTTTCAATTTTTTTCCATCCCCTCCCCACTCAAAAAAAAAAAAAAATTCAGAGCAAACGCCAAAGCTTTTGAGTTTTAAGTTCATCTTTCAAACTCCTTGGCACAATTTCAAAGAAATTTCCCTGGTGTTCCTGTCTTCTTCCATTGGAGGCATCACACTCTCAATTAATTGTCCAGCAGGCTGACCTTTCCATGTTCCCTGTGGTCCTCTGAGTGACAAGGCAATTCTTTTGTGCTCTGTGGCCAAACTGTCTTCTTCCTTTCTCAACTCCCCTGTGACAATCGAGCTTTCTCTTTGCCACCTGTCCTTGGCTTTTCCTCCACATGTTTCTTTTTCATTTGTCAAAAAAACTAGCTGGCCTGTTGTGTTACTTTGAACAAAATGGGAGGTTTTCTGCTCCTAGAACTGCTCTGATTTTGACTCCGGCCTGAACCAACATATCTTCCTCTTTCTCTCTGGCTTGAACCTGCCTGTTTGATGGGAGAATTTCTGTGGCTTTCAGGCAAGAATAAGTGAAGCAAGTCTATCTAAAATTTGTGCTTGAATCTCCCCAACTTCTCTGGTTGGGGGCAATGTCACCATAATAGTGGATGAACAGATATTCACATGCTAGGAGTTTCAGTTGTTTATACCAATGGTGGGTATTTGTTTCAGTGGGATCTAGAGAGCCCAAATTCAGAACTATTTCTAGGTGTTAGCATGTTCCAGATAAGACGATATCTGAATCAGGAAAGCAGATGGCCATATCAACATGGTAGCCATCATCCATTCCCTGAAATGCCTGAATGAAACAAAAGGCAGTGGGAGGAGAAAGTGGTCTCCTTGTTCCTATCTCAGTGATTGAACTGGGATGGGACATCTTAGTGGTATTTAGTTTCCAGCTCTTGGATTGTATTTATTTTGTAGGGACTCAGATTTTTTAGATTCAGAAGGAATTATTTTATCAGATTTCTTGAGTCACTTGTAAGTATTTTGTGGAACCTCTCAGCTTCAGTAGTTACTTGAGCCAATTAGTTCTCCTCCCCTCCTTCTCCTCCTCCTCTTCTCTTTTTCTCTTCCTCCTCCTCCTCTCCTCTTTTTTTTTTTTTTTTTTTGGTTTTTGGGCCACACCCATTTGACACTCAGGGGTTACTCCTGGCTATGTGTTCAGAAATCGCCTCTGGCTTGGGGGGACCATATGGGATGCCGGGGGATTGAACCACGGTCCGTCCTACGCTAGCGCTTGCAAGGCAGACAGACACCTTACCTCTAGCGCTACCTTCCTGGCTCCCTCCTCTCCTCCTTCTATCTACCTCTTCTCCCTTCTTCCCTTACTCCTTCATCACCACCATCATCATTTTCTTTTCCTCCCCCCATTACCTTCCTCCCTCTTCCTTCTCTATGTCTCTTCCCCTCGCCTAATACATTGTTCTTAGAAAGACTCGTCATCTGCCTAGGAATAAAGCACTCCTTCCTGTCATGAGTAACTCTGACCACACCCAATTCTCAATAGAGTCTGTTCGCTCCCTTCCTCATCCCCATGTCTGCAAATGAACTCAGAATGCTCTCACATATGCTGCCTTTGTCTCTTCATATTGTTGCATCTCCTAGCCCTGTGGTATTCTGGCATCTTCTCTGACTACTTCATTGAGATTGTCCTCTAGCAACAGCAGGAACTTCTTTCTGGCCACACATAATGGACTTTTGTCATCTATTTCACTGAACTCTTTGTTGCAGACTGAATTGTTTCCCCACCCGTGCCAAATTTATGTGTTAAATCTCCAGTGTGACTGTATTCAGAGCTGGGATCTTTCAGGAGGTCATCAAAGGCAAGAAACTAATTGACTGTATGAAAAGAGAAAGATTCCGTAAGATATAAGTGCACAGAGCAAAGACGATATGAGGACACGGGACGGAGGTGACCATATACAAACCACAGAGGTCCCAAGCCTGCCTGTACCTTAAGCTTAGATTTCCAGCCTCCAGCACTGTGAGTAAATGATTTTACTCTTGGGCCACTCAGTCTTGATACTTTATTATGACAGCTTTCACTTCCAGAAACTCGTAGTTCTACTGGTTCCTTTCCACAACTCAATTCACTGCATTTCTTTCTCTATTTCTTGTTGTTGGTACCTCTGTTTCTCCTCTCCAGACATTTCACTCACCCCATTGTTTTCAATGTCTACTTATAAGCCAAAGTCCTCCACATGTCCCTGAGTTTCAGATGTGTGGTTCACTGCTTGGAAATCTTTTAACTACTAATAAGACCATTTCAAGGTTCACACTTGCAAAGTTCAGCACGCCCATTTTTCTCTAAATTTGCTATTGTTCCTCACATGTCTTTTGATTTGCCTAACTTCCTCTAACCCAGACACCTGGTTTCCCAACATGCTTGATTCTTCTTGCTCAGTTTCCAGATCTGAGCCATCTAAGGATTATGCAGTTTTACATCCTTTCTTTGAAGGCATTGCTCTTCTGCAGATCACTCACCAGCCTTTATGATCTCTGGTCCAGCTTAATGCAATGAGCATGGGCCTCCCAAATTTCCTTTGCCCAACTGATTTCTGCTCTTAAATTAAAATATAACCATACTAAATGCCAAGAAAAAGTAAAAGATGTCTACCGACTCTTCCCAGGTAGTGTGGTCCAGGCCAATACCTTTTCAGAATGGGTGGGGGCAGATTCTCCTTTCTGCCTGAAGACACAGTAGCCCAGCACCACACCCTACACCCTCTGATGGAAATGGCCTAGCTCAAAGAACTTCAGAGAGGAAAGGAAATAGTAATTTTCTTTTTAAACTTTTGTCTCTCTGCCACTCTGATCCCCAAGAAACCCAGAGAAGTAAAATATAATTTTCCTTATCCCCCCCCTTTTTACACACTCAGAATTGTTCAGGGCTTACTCTTGCCTCTACACTCAGGAATCACTTCTAGTGACCTCAGGAGACCATATAGGATGTCAGGAATCAAACCTGGGCAAATGCCCTACCTATCATACTATAGCTCTGGTTTCATTTTCTTTCATTCCTCCTTTCTTCCCTGCTCTCCTCTTCCCCATATCTCCCTCCCTCCTTCCTTCCTTTCTTACTTTATTCCTTTCTTTTTCTTTCTTTCTTTCTTTCTTTCTTTCTTTCTTTCTTTCTTTCTTTCTTTCTTTCTTTCTTTCTTTCTTTCTCTCTCTTTCTTTCTTCTTTCTTTCTTTCTTTCTTTCTTTCTTTCTCTCTCTTTCTTTCTTTCTTTCTTTCTTACTTTCTTCCTTCTTTCCTTTCTTTTTTTTCTTACTCTCTTCCTTCTCCCCTTTCTCTTTCTTCTTTCTTTCTTCCTTCTCTCTTTCTTTCTTCCTTCTCTCTTTCTTTCTTTCTTTCTTTCTTTCTCTTTCTTTCTTTCTCTTTTTTACTTTCTTTTTCTTTCTTACTTTCTTCCTTCTCCCCTTTCTCTTTCTTCTTTCTTCTCTTTCTTTCTTCCTTCTCTTTTTCTTCCTTCTCTCTTTTTCTATCTCTCTTTCTCTTTCTTTCTTTCTTTCTTTCTTTCTTTCTTTCTTTCTTTCTTTCTTTCTTTCTTTCTTTCTTTCTTTCTTTCTTTCTTTCTTTCTTTCGTCAGTGCTCAGGAACTGTTTCTTTGCCCACAAACATTCTCACTGAGTCGTCATTTAGGGGTGCACAGGCAGAGTAACCCTGAAAAACCAGAATGAAAACAATCTTTGAGAATCCTTCCTTCCCACACAAGGGAGATTTGAGGCTTCAAGTTGTTAGTATTGCCAGTTTTCCAAGTTGCTAAACCACACAAAGTTGGGGTTGGCGATCCCATTTGGATGTGCCAACCTCGTCCCCTTTCCCATCATAGATGCTGTGTGTGGGCTGTGAATTTCCTTCATTCTGTGCCAAACCTTAGCGGGGACCTCCCAGGGTGGGAACCTGGCACCCGGCTCTGGAACTGTGCCTCTTCTCTCTTCTGACCAGGAAAAGGCAAGTGGGTGTCAACAGTCACATGTTCTTCTAACTTTCAGATGCCCCACAAGGCTGGTGTAGTCCGTATTGCAGACTGCAGCCAGGTAGACTGGGGAGGAGGCAGCATTAGGGACTGGTCTGGGCAGCAATTGCATGATTTGGAAATAATAAGACAAAGGGGTCAGAGGGAGAGAACCCACTCACTGGTGTCTTTGTAGTATGGATGGGTAAAGATCCCTTCTCAATGGAGTCTGAGAGTTTTATTAAATCTCCCAGGACTAAAATCAAAGACAGAGAGGGGAGTGGTCTCTGAGTACTGCTGGATGTCACCCCAAAACAAAAACAACAAAACAGATAACTGAAAAAAGTGAAGAAAACAGGGTGAATCCTTGGTCATCTTGAAGGAGACTGAGGAACTTGAGTTTGCAAGTCACTTTTCAACACTCCCATGGCACTACTTTGAGGGACTTCTTACAAGTGAAATTCCAGGCTCCTTTCACATTTCTTTGTAGGCAGTGCCCTGTTGTTCCCATATGAGTGCTCCATTTCCATTCCACCGGCAACACACAGGCTTGCCGCTTCTCCACCTTCTTGCCAATACTTACAACATTCGACTTTTCTTTTTTCTTTGTTTTGGACAGCAGCCTTCTGGATGGATGAATCCAGTGGTTAACGTCTCACATACCCAGAGTACAATGGTCAAGAATATTTGTTCTTAAGCCATATTTTTCTTTTCAAATGCCACATGCAATCTTTCTACCCACCAACTTTTTTATTTTTTTGTTTTGTTTTTTTTGGGCCACACCTGACGATGCTCAGGGGTTACTCCTGGCTGTCTGCTCAGAAATAGCTCCTGGCAGGCACGGGGGACCATATGGGACACCGGGATTCGAACCAACCAACTTTGGTCCTGGATCGGCTGCTTGCAAGGGAAACACCGCTATGCTATCTCTCCAGGCCCTACCCACCAACTTTTTACTTAACCAAATACAGACACAACAAAAGTAGTTGATCCTGGCACGAAAGGAAAGCAGAGAGATTTGGGGTTGGCTTAAGGCAAAACGTTTGAGTCAATAATGCTGCATTTTCAGAGATGGAGTTGCCTGGAGAAGGATTATGTTTGACCTAGAGGTCAGGAATCTGGAGCGACTGGACTTCAGGAGCTTTTCTTGCAGGTCCCCATTCCAAACACCCAGGAACTGCCCAGACTTCAGGGTCCTGCAATCAGACCTTGTAATCTCCCTACTCACATTATGTGCTATTGCTTCAGAACAAAGTATAGCAGATCATCTTTCCTATTGATAAAATGACAATGGAAGAGGGGGCAGATCCTGGCTAAGGCCACTATTCTCTTCACTTCTGTGGGGTTTCCTCTGGGGGCTCTGGTTTCTCCTGACATCCCAAAGGGTTCATTGGCAAGTCTCTGCTGTCCCAACAGAGTTGTGTGAGTGTGTGTATGTGTGTGTGTATATATATATATATGTATAAACATGCATGTGTGTGATGGAAGGTCAACCCTGAGCTTTCAGGAGAGTCTCTGGTGACCTGAAACATTGAACCAGAAGAGGTAGCCTGAAAAATGAACAGATTAACAAATGAATAAATGGAAATCATTGTTCCTATTATAACTGTTTTGCTGGTTTACTTAGAAGGTCACTGATGTTTTTGTGAACAAGAACTATGTCACGGACACCAAATTCTTGTCCATATCACTGAGCTTATGTTTTTTAAACAAAAGGTGAGTTTTCTCATTTCTTATAGTAGTTGAAATGTCAGCATGATATGAAGTAAGGATTTAATGGATCCACAAAGTGAGTGGCTTTAAATAACAAAAAATTGTTGTCTTATGGTTCTGGAAGTCAGGTGTCTGAAATCAAGAGCTGAAACCAAAGCTAAAGCTCATTTCTTTTCTTACTTTGTTTATCCATAAAATGGGTCTGTGGAGCTAAAGAGATAATATAGCAGGTAAAGTGCTTTCCTTGCATGTAACTGACCCCACTTCTACCCCTGGCATAACATATGGTCCCTAGAGCATCTCCAGGTGTGACACCCTCCACCAGTGCAGTGCTGGGATGTATGGCTGTTGGATTTGGACATGCCCCTTGGATGCCTCCATTGTAATGATTGTTGAACATGGACACATGTTGTTTTAATATATATAGACAGTACAGGTGTGTTGGGAGGGCAATGGTGAGACCTTTCTCAGCTAGAACCGGCTCCTGCAGCCCCTACAACCTGGCTGGTCGAAAGTTGTAGGGTGATGACGGAGAAATCCACTAAGCAGTCAGATGAAGTTCTAGAAGTCAGCCAGCTTTATTTCATGGTCCTAACCACCATGTTCATTTTTTCATATGGCTTCTATGCTAAGCTTTTTTCTAGCAGCCATTTCTCTGCTCCTTCTCTGGCTCTCTGCCTCTCTCCCTTTCAGCTGCTCTTCAGGCTTCCTTGCTGACTGATTCCCCTTTGCTGATTCTTCTTGTTGATTCTCTCTCTGCTAGCTGTCCTTGTTGGCTCTCTCTGCTAATTCTCCTTTCTCTCTAACTCTCTTTCTTATCCCCTTTCTCCCCCCAAGCAGACACCTCTTCCCGCCCATTCCAGGTGTGGGTGGTTCTGATCATTCAGGTGGGATAAACAAGAAGTTGAGGGAGAAGGTACCCACAGACAAGCCCCATGGGCATGCCCCTTGGACTGTTGGTGGGGTTAGTATAGTGACCAGAGCAGCACCTGCTGGTTTGTGGGGGCCACAATAATGTGATTTTAATTGTGGCACTAGGAACACTCCTGGGGTCTATCCAAGTCTCAGAGTTCCCTTTACCCACCCTGGTCATGTGTCTTCCAGCCTCTATGTACTTGGCTTCTTTTTTGTGGGTGTCACAGAAACACAGTTGAGTCTATTCTACCCACTCACGAAGCTTGGGGTTGGAACTCACACCTGCCTGGGGCCCCTAGAGTCTGACCTGCACCCTTGGCTGATAATGTCCTAATCCCTGGTCCCACTATGGGAGGAGGGAGTCTGCATTACACACACTTGGACAGTGCTGGGTTGAGGGGCACTGAGATGGCTTGTCAGGGTGACTGCCTTGTCTTGGCACTGAGATCTGCCATGGGGCTCAGTGCAGGCTGAGGAATTAAATAGTAATGATGGGCGGCTTCACCATAGCATTTCTTTCCGTCTATTTCTGCAGGCTGAGGTCCCAGCTCAGAAGCTGGTGGGGCTGGTTTCTGGAAGAGTTCTTGTCAATGTGTAGAAAACTTTTGGCTGTTCTCATTTGGATTCTATGCAAAGATCGCTGCTTCTGGGACCTCTTCTTCCTATGACCGGAGGCCTACAGGAATCAACACTCATTTTTTTGTGGGAAGGGGCACACCCAGAGGTGTTCAGGGGTTACTCCTGTCTCTGAGCTCAGGAATTAGTCCTGGTGGTGCTCAGAGGATCATATGGGTTGTTGGGGACAGAACCTGGGTTGGTGGTGTGCAAGGCAAGAGCTCTACCTGATGTACTATCAGTCTCATTCTTCAACCTTGACTCTTAAGACCTGATTTGGCCATAAGTCACCTCCTCCTATGTTCTATCTCAAAGCACAGTCCCACCAGTGGTTAGGGTAATCTTAGTATAAGAATATTGACAGAGTGGTGAGTGCAATTAGCGAAATAACTACCCTAACAACTATCATGACAATGAGTGAGAGATGTAGAATGCCTGTCTTAGATACAGGCAGGGAGTGGGGAAGGAGGGAGATGGGGGCATTGGTGGTGGAAAGGTTGCACTGGTGAAGGGGAGTGTTCTTTACTATAACTGAAACCCAACAACAAACATGTTTGTAATTATGGTGTTTAAATAAAGATATTGCATATATGAAAAAAGAATATCAAGACCTGAGACATGACTCAACAGTAGAGCACTTGCTTGCATGCATGAGGCCTTGAGTTTGATCCCTGGCTGTACAAAGTACCATACTTTTGTACCATAAGACACACCCATTTCACCCCCCAAAATGGGGGAAATGTGCATCTTATGGAATGAATACCGCTGCCTGGAGCTGAAGCATGAGTGCAGGGGAGAAGAGCGTATACTAAACACTTGACATCCGCAGTGTTATGCCCCTTTAAGAGCAGACATAACACATAGTATAAGCAATCAGGTCAACGTGCTCCCATGTCACATATAGAGCTTTTATTTAAGGGTTGTTTTTTGTTTTTGTTTTTGTTTTTGTTTTTTTTTTTTGTCACAGCCAGCAGTGCTCAGGGGTTATTCCTGGCTCTACACAGAAATTGCTCCTGGCTGGCTCTCGGGACCATATGGGATGCTGGGATTCGAACCACTGTTCATCCTGGATCAGCTGCTTGCAAGGTGAATGTACTTCTGCTGTGCTATCTCTCTGGCCCCTCGTTTAAGACTGTTTGATAGCTGCTGTGACTTTTATTTTTTCATGTTTTCCTTGTCTAAAAACTATATGCGTCTTATGGTCAGATGAGTCTTATAGAGCAATAAATATAGTAATAATAACAAACTTAGGGAGACTTGTTGCAGGCAGGGCAAACTCCCTACCTGCTGTACTATTGCTCTGACCCAAGAGTTTTATTGCTCTCCCACCACCTTTTAATAAAAGTCACTTATCTTAGGTACACTCTCTGCTTTTTGTTTTTCTTTATGGGCCACACCCAGGGCTCAGGGGTTACTCCTAGCTATGCACTCAGAAATCACTCCTGGCTTGAGGGACCATATGGAACATCAGGGGATGGAACCCCTGGTTCATCCTAGGTTAGCATTGCAAGGCAAACACCTTACTGCTTGCACCACAGCTCTGGCCCCACATTCTCTGATTTCTTGAGTCACTCTCATCTCAACCTGAGCTGTTGAATTACTTTGTTTCATTTTGTTTTAGGGGCACACCCAGTAATGCTTAGGGGTTACTTCTGGCTCTACACTCAGAAATGGCTCCTGGTAGGCTAGGAGTACCCTATAGGATGCTGGGGATCAAACCCAGGTCTGCTGCGTGCAAGGCAAATGCCTTCCCCACTGTGCTATCACTCTGGCCCCCTGATTCCTTTTCTTAGGGGGGGCACTCTCCCTTTTGAGGTTTGCTCATGTCTGATGAGATATATACACAGCTTCCCACCCATCCTGTTTGGAGAAGCTTGTGTTCTCTCTCTCCTGTCTCTCTCCTCATCCCCTCTCACTTTCTCTCTCTCCTCCTTCACTCCTTCCCTCTCTTTTCTTCTGTCTTCCTATTTCTCTAAATCAAATGATTTTACCTCACAGTTGATGATTCATGTCGCTCCTGCCCCAGGGCTGGGTCTTCCTGACCTTCTTTTGCTTCCATGGTTCCGGAAAATAGTTTTCACCTTCTCTGAGAAGACCAGACTTGGGCTGTGTTGAGTGAATATCATCATGAGAACACGGTGTCAAGAACTGACAAGAAAGGGCTGAGCAGCAGAGTGGTTTCTGAGGAAAAGCAGCTTCCAGTGTCTGCTAAGGATTGATTCATTCACTGAGCACAAGCACTCACCCTCAGCAGCAGTACCATCCACCTTCCTACCGACTCAGAAGCTCACAACCACAAAGCCATGGCTGGCCATGTTGGCATGCTCCAGCCAGAACCACTAGCTCATGGGTTGGCCACGGTCATTGAAATTTTCTAAGCAAATAGTCATTTGAGAGAGTAGAGAATCTTTATTATTATTATCATTACTTTTTTCCTTTTAGTTTTTGGCCATATCTGGCAGCGCTCAGGGGTTACTCCTAGCTCTGTGTTCAGAAATCACTCCTGGCTGGCTTGAATGATCATATGGGATGCTGGGGATTGAACCTGGGTCGAATACGTGCAAAATTACCTATTGCTCTGCCCCCAATTATCATTACTTTTTGAGATGCTTTTCTGAGAAGTCAATATAAGCAATTTTATATTTAGCTGAATACATTTTTTAAATTAATTTATTTTTGGGTCACACCCAGTGGCACTCGGGTTACTCCTGGCTCTGTGCTCAGAAATCGCACCTGGCAGGGAGAACAACATGGGATGCTAGGAATCAAACCACCGTCCGTCCTGGATCGGCTTCTTGTAAGGCAAACGCCCTACCGATGTGCTATCTCTTTGGCCCTGAATACTTTTTTTTTTGGTTTGTTTGGCTTTTGGGGGCCACACCCAGTGACACTCAGGGGTTACTCCTGGCTATGTGCTCAGAAATCGCTCCTGGCTTGGGGGACCATATGGGACACCAGGGGATTGAACCGAGGTTCGTTCTAGGCTTGCACCAGCAAGGCAGATGCTGTATGGCTTTATGCCACTGCTCCAGTCCCCTGAATACATTGTTTTGGCTTTCATAAACAATTAGAAAATAAATCTAAATAACATAAGAAAACCATTCCATTCACTTTTTATATTTTAAAAGTAAATTAGTCTTAAATGATAACTATAAGCCCACCCAGCAGACTAGAAACCTACCAGATTACCTTATTTCACTGCATAATCATTGTAACCTGTTTTTAATCAGAATTGACACAATTTTATTTATTTATGTTGGTTTTGGGGACACACCTGATTTCTCAGCAATCACTCTGGCAGTGCTCAGGGGACCATATGTGGTGGCAAGGATCAAAGTCACATTGTCTCTAAAGCACCATGTAATGGTTGCATCCTACTAAAAAAATTGGCATAAGGCTGGAGAGTTATAGGATTAAAACATTTGCCTTGCATGTCATCTCCCTTGTAAACCTCCAACACTGCCAATGGTCGTTCTCCCCCGCCCCCCCCCCCCCCCATTACCACCAGGACTCACTCCAGAGCACAGAACCAGGAATAAACCTGAGCACAGTCAGTTGTGGTCCAACCATCCACCCCTCTCAAAAAAAAATGGCAGAAAATCTGCTATAGTTGTGCTGTAAAATGCAGTTGCTCCGTGCCTTGCCTCTGATGAGTCCAGAATCCAGGACACTGAAAGGGAAGGAGGGGTGAAACTATCTTTAGAAGTGGGCCAAGGTCAGGTCCACTGACAAACTGTCATCAGAATCTCAGGATAGCCTTTCGACTTAGGGCAATGGAGAGAACTGAACACAGATTCTGCCAACCTGCCAGTGACCCCATGTCTTTCTGACCCGGAAGGGGCTCAACTTTCTCTTCTGGATCCACTACCCACTTGAAAATGGCTCCCGAACTGCCCTCATCCTCAGTCTCACCTGGTGGGGCTCACATTTACCCCTACAGGCGGTTGGCACCGTCCCTAGGAGCCCTTTCACTGCCCCCTCAGACAGGGTTGGGGAGAGACTGTTTTAGCTCAGGGAATCTCAATGGCTTGTGGGAGTGGATTCTCTATGGCCACACCCTCTACCCCAGCCTGGTCCTCCATCAATGGGGCTGGATTCCCCCAACCTGCTCCCCACTCCTGGCCTCTCTGGTTCCTCTCTTTGTTTCCTCCTGTGGCCTGGATAGTGTTGGCTGGAGAGAACAGGGGTGCTGTTTCGTGTCTTGCACACAGCAGGTCCTGGTGCCATTCCCCATACTCCATGGTCTCCAGTCATGGGTATGGTTTGTGTCACCACCAGCCCTACAGGACCTGAGTGGCACCCCATTCTTGGGCCCTTAAACTGAATTCACAACCTGGCTGGTCAAGAATCACTGAGGCTGGGACAATAATAATAGCACAACAGGTGGTGCATTTGTCAACCTGTGTTTGATCCCTAGCATCCCATTTGGAACTTGGGCCCACCAGAAGTGGTTCCTGAATACAGAACTAGGACTTACCCATAAATACATCCAGATGTGACCCAAAAGCAAACAAACATAAAAGAATCCATGGTATCCTGAATACCACCTAGAAGACCCCCCAAAATAACAACAGCCAAAAACCCTTTGTTGCTGCAGAGAAGGGCAAACACATTCATAAGTCTGCAACTAGCAGGTATTGATCTGGTTGTTACATCAAGCCAGTCCTCAACCAGAGACAAAGGTAAATTTATGGACCTGCTTTTTTTTTTTTTTTTTTTTTTTGGTTTTTGGGTCACACCCGGCTGCGCTCAGGGGTTACTCCTGGCTGTCTGCTCAGAAATAGCTCCTGGCAGGCACGGGGGGACCATATAAGACACCGGGATTCGAACCAACCACCTTTGGTCCTGGATCGGCTGCTTGCAAGGCAAACACCTCTGTGCTATCTCTCCGGGCCCCATATGGACCTGCTTTTTTGACAGGTGAAAAACTGAGGCATAGAGAGGTTAAAAGACTTGGCTGGCGATACTCAATAAATCTGCAGTGGTACTGGATGGAAATGATATTTATTAATTTTTTGAGGCCCACATACAGCAGTGCTCAGAGCTTACTCCTTGTTCTGTGCTCAGGGATCACTCTTGGTGAGGTTTGAGAGACCTTATGGGGTGCCAGGGATTGAATCCAAGTTGGCTGTATGCAAAGCAAATGTCCTACTCATTGTACTGTCTATTTCTCTGACCCTGAGTCCCATTCTTAGCCATCCTGCGAGGCCGAGTCTATTCATAACATTGACCAGTCCAGCCACCAAATAGCCCCTGAAGGATGGTAGCAATGATGCAGCAACAAAATTGAGATGTGGAATGTTTCCACTCAGCTCCCCAAGTTGCTACTCTAGTCCCCCAAACACCCAAGTGTAGAACCAGAGCCTGTCAGCACGAGGCTGGCTCCATCCCATCAGGAAGCAGCCTGGGCTCCTGCTGGCCTGGTGTGTGCTGGACATTTTGGCCCAGAGAAGCTCTGGCACAGAACAATCTTCCTGAGGCCCCAGCCGTAAGGTTCCAGCAGAGGCTGTAGAAAGCCAACTATTGAGCCTGGAAACTTGCCATCTCATCCTCTCTTCCTTCTCCTCCCTTATTGGGGAGGTAGAAAGTGGGATATCCCAAGCAGTTCCAGGAGGCTCAAGATCTGCAGATCCAGGCAAGAGCCTGAAAAACAGTGCTAATGGGACCCTGTGGGGTGCTGGTGATAAATCAGGCCACCTGGGAAGTGCTGGGGACTTCAGGGCTATAGCCAGCAGTGCTCAGGGGACCTTGTGGAAAAGAAGCTGGTGTATATGCAAAGTCTGCACCTAGGAACCCTATGCTGCTTCTCTATCTTCTTCTTTCTCCTTAGTCGCTATCATTCCATATGCTTCCTTTATTTCTCACTAATTTTTATTGTAACATCATGATTTACCAAGCTGCTCATAATACAGTCATTTCAGGCAATAATGTTCAAATACAAATACTACCTCCAGCATGAACTTCCCTTCACCAGTGTCCCCAATTTCCCACCCACCACCATAGCCTGCCCCTTTGCAGTCACAAACAAAATGACTTCATACTGTTTGTTATCATACAAAGGCAAAGGGAGATATCAAAACTTAGATCAACAAGGGTCAACTTGAAATGTTTGTTCTACCTCTCTATGGTTTTGCTAAAAAAAAAAAGTCAGTGTCTAAGGACTTCTGGGCTGTGGTTGGTGCTAGCTGAGCCTTCTGTTTTACTGTTAGGACACACTGAACTTATTAGATTACTATGGCATTTACTCATCAGGTTTCCTGGGATCCTACTGAAATGACACTACTATAAGATATTGCAGTGTCCAGGATTTATAGATTTTAAATAAATTTGGTGGCTTGGAACTTGGATAAGGTTAAGTTGTGGAGCTGGTTTTTTGGGGGGAGAGTAGAGGGTGTAGCCCTGGGCTGTTGTAGTTCACGCAGAAAGAGGAATCATCATCCCCCTCCCAATTTCTGAGAATATCACAGGGGTAGCACTTCTGCTTTTTATTTCCTGTCCTTGTGCCATCCTTGAACAGAGGGGCTGTGGGGCTGTGGCTGCATGGGATTGTTCATAGAGAACAAAGAACTGCCTATAGTATGCTCAAAGCTCCATAGATGACTAAATAAGTGGACAAGAAAGAACAACACTTTCTGTCTCTGTCGGTCTGTTTGTCTCTCTTTCTCTCCATCTTTTCTCTGTCCATGTGCCTTTGCAACCTGGTCTAACTGTTCCCCATTAACTTTTCCCAAGCCCCAGTATTCTGTGTGTGTGTGTGTGTGTGTGTGTGTGTGTGTGTGTGTGTGCACGTGCGCGCGTGCGCGTGCACTCTATTATCGTTTTTAATTTTAGGGCCACATGTACGTGTAAATGATGCTGGTGAAGTCGGATCTCAAGATGTATAAGTCACTGGTGAGGTTGAATCGTGGGTGAGTGGAGTACTCACAAATATCCACCAGCCACTACACGTAGTAATAATGCTCAGGGATTACTCCTGGTTTTGCTTTCAGGTAACACTCTTGGCAGTGTCACTTGGGGACCATAGGAAATGCCAGGGATATCTGGTAGCCAGGTTGTCTGCAGGCAAGGCAAACGCCCTCCCTGCTGTACTATCTCTTGGGCCCCATGCTAGTCTTCTCATGTCATGTCTTTCTGCACCAGAGGCAGCAGCACCCTGGATGGGGTGCACTGTCAGACTACCAACCCCACCCCACTCCATCCCCAGCCTGGCCTCAGACTTCTCTTCTGCAGGTCAGGGCTTCTGCCTTCTGGTTGATAGATATTGGGAACGTACATCTCCTCCATTCCTTCAAGCTGTGTGCTCTCCCACTGGGGCTCTGGAGGACATGGTCCAAGGCTGCCCTACTTCCTGCTGGACTAAGGCTGGCTGGTGCTTTGCGCATGTGCACGTGTGACTGAAAGGTCTTAACTCAGGAGCCGAGGATGTTTTTGGAATGGGGCCCAGTTTGCCAAACGCTCACACCTCCTGCTCCCTGAGTGCTTATACAGTAACAGCCCATGCTCCATGCCCTTGGTCAGCAGCTCTGCCCCCGTTAGAGTCCAGGCAAGAGCGTCCCAGCCTGCCTGGGAGGCCCGGCGGTGTTTCCCATGTGTTACCTTAATTTCTCCAGCCCCGGGGTGACCTCCGTGTCTGACTAAGGTTGAGTTTGGGAAATGAAAACCAGATGCGGGATGTCTCAAGGCCGCGAAGGCTCTTTTAGAAACACTCTTTCCCAGCAGCACAGGCTGCTGGGGGCTCTGAGAGCCCAGAAGCCCCTGCTGCAAAAATCATGTGTCAAAATATTATTCTTTAGCAGGGTTCCTGAGAGTCATTTTTCTCCGCCCGCGGCAGCTCAGACACCCTAGTGACAGGTGATGATTCAGGGAGCTGGGACCAGGGTGTGCTGTGCCTCGATGATCTTCCTTCAGATCCCCTGGGTCTGGGGGACCTGGACTCGGGGACCTGGTCTGGGATTCAGAGATGCGTATGTCATCAAGCCCCTGGGTGGGCGAGTGGATTCTAGAGTTTTAACTGTAGGTTGGTGGGCGCAGGAACTCAGCAGCACACAACTTTATCCTTTCCGCCCACTTTGCCACTTTGCTTCTTGCCCGTGTGTAAAAACAAATTTTCATATGTCTCCAAACAACCACCGGGGCTTGGGGGCAGATACACAAGTATGGGGGTTCAGACAGGCTTTTTCTTCCTTCCTTCCTTCCTTCCTTCTTTCCTTCCTTCCTTCCTACCTTCCTTCCTCCTTCCTTTCCTTCCTTCCTTCCTCCTTTCTTCCTTCCTTCCTTTCCTTCCTTCCTTCCTACCTTCCTTCCTCCTTCCTTCCTTTCTTCCTACCTTCCTTCCTGCCTCCTTCCTTCCTTTCCTTCTTTCCTTCCTTCCTTCCTTCCTTCCTTCCTTCCTTTCCTTCCTTCCTTTCTTCCTTCCTTCCTACCTTCCTACCTTTCTTCCTCCTTCCTTCCTTCCCTTCCTTCCTTCCTTCCTTTCCTTCCTTCCTTCCTTCCTTCCTACCTTCCTTCCTTCCTTCCTTCCTACCTTCCTTCCTCCTTCCTTTCCTTCCTTCCTTTCGCCTTCCTTCCTTCCTTCCTTTCCTTCCTTCCTTCCTTCCTTCCTACCTTCCTTCCTCCTTCCTTCCTTTCCTTTCCTTCCTTCCTACCTTCCTTCCTGCCTCCTTCCTTCCTTTCCTTCCTTCCTTCCTTCCTTCCTTTCCTTCCTTCCTTTCTTCCTTCTTTCCTACCTTCCTACCTTTCTTCCTCCTTCCTTCCTTCCCTTCCTTCCTTCCTTCCCTTCCTTCCTTCCTTCCTTCCTTCCTTCCTTCCTTCCTTCCTTCCTTCCTTCCTTCCTTCCTTCCTTCCCTCCCTCCCTCCCTCCTTCCTCCTATTATTCCTCCCATCCTTCTTTTCCCACCCATATCTGGTGGCACTCAGGGGTTACTCCTGGCAGGCTCAGGGGATGCTGGGTTCAAGCCCAGATCAGCCACACACAAGACAAACGCCTCCCTGGCTATACTATCATTACGATTCCAGAGACATTTTCTTTTTCTTCTTTCTTTCTTTCTTTCTTTCTTTCTTTCTTCTTTCTTTCTTCTTTCTTTCTTTCTTTCTTTCTTTCTTTCTTTCTTTCTTTCTTTCTTTCTTTCTTTCTTTCTTTCTTTCTTTCCTTCCTTCCTTCCTTCCTTCCTTCCTTCCTTCCTTCCTTCCTTCCTTCCTTCCTTCCTTCCTTCCTTTCCTTTCCTTTCTTTCCTTTATATTTTTTCTTTCTTTCCTTTCCTTTCTTTTTTGTTTTTGTTTTTTTTTTGGGGGGGTCACACCCGGCAGCACCCAGGGGTTACTCCTGGCTCTATGCTCAGAAATCACTCCTGGCAGGCTCGGGGGACCATATGAGATGCCAGGATTTGAACCACCGTCCTTCTGTATGCAAAACAAATGCCTTATCTCCATGCTATCTCTCTGGCCCCCTTTCTTTTTTATTTTTAAGCATGAAAAGCTGTTTTATTTCTGTTTGAGTAAGTTGTAGTGACAATGACCTGCTGGAATAGTCCCCAGAGACATTTTCTGAGACTGCCTCTACCAATATGATTCTCAACTGTAGACATGGCCTTCCTAGAGCCAGTGTCTGAACCTTGGTTTACCCATTTATGTGTTCAACTCAGCATTGAGGTTCCAGAGGAGAATCAGGCATCACTCATATGCTCTGGGGGATCAACCGTAGACAAATGTGTGTCCTGGATCTCACCAAAGTGGGGAAGCAAGTCAGTGTTGGAGCTTTTATTTAGTGGTGTCATTAGTTGTTTTTAAGGGTCGAAGAAGAAGATAGCAATACTTTGATCTGGTAGGGGTGGCTTCTAGAAAAGCAGTCATTTTAACATTTGAACAGATTGAATACACGCAGTGTCAAATGAGAGGTGGAAAAAAGGAGTAAAATATATAGTAAATCATCCCTTTTTGGGTCCCATTGAGTTTAAGAATTTTAATAGAGGGGAATAGAAATGACATGGGTGATTTTTATTGATGTACATTTCTAGAGAATTGCTAAGGTAGTCCTTAAGAACAGACTTGAAGAGACTGTTCCTTTGGTGGTCCCCAGTGAATAATCCATGAAGTCCCTTTCATAAAATCTGCACTGGCTTTGACTTGCTTTTGTGAATAATATATAAAAGAGATGCTGGGCCAGTTCTGGCCTATGCCAACACTTCTGCTTCAGGGCTCAGGAGAAGCCAACTGCCAGGTAACGATGGGTATGCCAGGAGGAAGCCCTGACTAGCCATATAAATAAATCCTCTGAAGGAGAATTGGAAAGCCTGCCCCCAAAGTGAGTACTGAAGTTCTGTATCTGTTTTTTTTTTTATAATTTTACATATTTTTATTTAAGAAGAGGTTCCATATCTGTGAGCCCACATTGAGCCCTTTCTACCCAGCATTCCTGGCTCGTATGTATCCATGTCATTAGAGCAGAAGTGGACTGTCTGCCTAGCCAAGTCTCAGGGTTTATAACTTTGTAGCTACATAGAATAGAAGCGTGTATCCCTCTGCCCCCTTTAATATACACAGAATGTGAGAAATTCATGCATATGAAGGGTTTGTAAAGGATTAGTTGGGTTATTTTGGAGCAGCTGGTTAACTTTATCAAGGGAGGAGGGGAATATAGCAAGAGCCTTTGCTTCAACCTAGATGACAATAAATTCCTGACAATATCTGGACAGTCCTCTGTAGAATGCTATAGGAGACTAAAACAAGATGGGACATTCATCAGCTTTTGCTCTACTTTGTCAGGGAACAAGGGTGGGAAGGAAGAAAAGGCATCAACAAGGCATGCATGAGAATCCAAAGTCCAGGGGCTAGAAGTGGAATGCAGGGGTTAAGGCACTTGCCTTGCAAGCAACTGTTTTCAGTTCAATGCTCAGTACTGCTGGGACTGAGCCCTGAACACAGAGCTAGGAGTACCCCCCCACCCCCGGCACCACTAGCTGTGCTTTCCAATCTGTACCTCCTATACAAAATCCAGATAAATAGAAAAAAGAAATTAGGAGTGGAGAGATAGTACAGAAGGTCGGGCACTTGCCTTGCATTGGGCAGACCCAGATTTCAATTCCTGGCAGCCAATATGATCCCCTGAAGCCTGCCAGGAGTGATCCTTGAGTGCAGACTCAGGAGTAAACTTGAGTAATGCTAGGTATGGGTCCTCCCCTCCCTCCCCACCCTCATCAGATACTAAGACATACAAGAAATGAAGAAGTTTACTTAGAGAGATGATTGTCTGGGAACAGGGGTAGAAAAAGGTGATTTAGGGATCCTTAATTTCTAATTACATGAACTCTAGCATCTTTGGGGAATGGTCTATTGTTGGGGGTCCTGCATCTACTCTTTTTTCTGCCCCTCTCCCAGAAGAAGACAATCCAGAGACTTTGTGTTAGCTTCCCCTTTGATAACATTCTTTTTTGACATGTAAAGACCCACTTAGGTTTGATTAGCCTAGATATAGGTAACTGCCTTTAGCATTTGTCCTTCTCCCTGTATTTATTGTCCCTGAACAACAAATGCATTTACATGGAGGACAGGGTGCTCTGTCCATGAGGCTGGGAGCCCCTTGACCCTGTGCTTTTCACTCTAATGTTTGTCTTGCTTTCATAATCCTTGCAGGGTACCTGCTTTTGGTATGTTCACCCGGGGCTGGTTCCTGCCACCCACCACCCTCCCTATCTCCCCCCCTAAAAAAAAAAACAAAAAAGGAAAATAATTATTGTACATTCTTCAAAGGGTTTTCCTAGGCACTAGAAATAGACCCACACCCTGTCATTGTTCTCATAAATTTTGTTTTAATCTATGTATTTTCTTTCTTGTCTATCATGGCATACAACACATTTCTGACTCCTGGGTACTGAAGGTGGATCCAGTTTCTCCAGTAGGGATCATCTGTCCTTAGATCTTTGTGTACCTGCATAATGATTTTCTTAGAATAAATTCCAAAAGTAAATTGGAAGTGCCAAAAGTAAATCATTTGCATATTGTGCCAGCTTGAGAAAAAAAGAGGTTGAAGATATGCACTCTCCCTACCCGTGGGATACTGACAAAGGGCTCTCCCAAGCTACTTCTCAGAGCACTCTATTTCCAAAAAATAGCCATATAATTTTTTTTTTGAGAGAACGGGGGTGGACTACATCTGATGGTGCTCATGGACTACTCCTGGCTCTTTGCTCAGAAGTAACCTCTGGTGGTAGTCCATGGGGACAGTATGTGGTGCTGGAGATTGAACCAGGGTCAACATTACACTAGGCAAGTAGATACCTTACCTTTCTACTATTTCTCTAGTAGAAATAGATATTTATTAGATTCTGTTTAGAATTCATACCTGACAGTGCTCAGAGCTTACTTTTGGCTCTGGGTTCAGGAATTACTCCTGTCGGGATTCAGGTGAACTATATGTGGTATTGAGGATGGAACCCAGGTTGGCCACATGCAAGTCAAGTGCCAGACTGGAGAGATAGCATAGCAGGTTAGGCACATAATTGGTGTGTTTTTTTAAAAAGGATTATTCATAATGGAATAAAATAAATTATGTGCCAAGTCCAAAGAGACAAAGGCCAATTTAGCTAGATACAGGTTGTGTGTGTGTGTGTGTGTGTGTGTGTGTGTGTGTGTGTGTGATGGGGGCGGTGAATGAACAGAACCTAGCTAGTTGAAATATTAGGCAAAATTGCAAGGCATTGGTACTTACAGAAATAGTATCAGTACTTACAGAACCATGACAATGAGAACCACTTCTGGCTTATGATCCTGCTCTACATCCGATTCCCTGAACTGAGGCTTTTTATCTGATTGTTCTTTTACAAGCTAGAGAGGCAAGTCCACACTGGGTGACATTCAAGGAGGAACATTCTATAAAAGGCCTCTCCTGAAGAATTTGCTAGAATCTCAGGCTGCCAGCATTTCTGGGCCATTACAATTCTGCTGAGCTGAAAGTTGGTAGGTCAGGTCATTTGAATATGCTTCTGGGCTGCCATCAAGAGGGATCACCTCCCCAAGAGAATATGGATTTCCTGTGAGGTATTTTATAACATGAAGGGAGGTCTTCTGATCAAAGAAGTATTACACCCTTGTAAAAACAGAAAGTAAAGTGTGACTACATCCATCTTTCAGAACTAACTCCTATTGGGGATGGAGCAATAACACAGCAGTAGGTCATTTGCCTTGCATGCGACTGACCTGGGACAGACCCAGGTTTGATCCCCAGAATCCCATATGGTCCCCCAAACCTTCTGGGAGCAATTTCTGGGTGTAGAGCCAGGAGTAATCCCTGAGCACTGCCAGGTGTGGCCCCAAAAATCAAAAACCAAAAGAGAGAGAAAGAGAGAGAGGAGAGAGAGAGAGAGAGAGAGAGAGAGAGAGAGAGAGAGAGAGAGAGAGAGAGAGATGCAAGAAAGAAAAAGAAAATGAGAGAGATATTCTAAAACCTGGGATCATATTTGTGGACAGCATGACCTAGCATTTTATTCACCTGCAGTCCTGTTATTCAGATTGCTGGTGAGTTGATACCCTATTCCAGGGGTCTCAAACTTTCGGCAGCCCGCAGGTTGTTTGCGGCCCTCTGTACAACATTTTGTGGCCCTGCCCTAGAGGAATCTTTTTGTTTTGTTTTAGTTGTTTGGGTCACACCCCCCAATGTTCAAGGCTTACTACTGACTTTGCACTCAAGGATCACTCCGACTTTGCCTCCTGCAGACCCCAGGTAAATTGAGTTTGAGACCCCTGCATGGGACTACCTGTTTCAGATGAATTCTTAGCAGAGAAACATTTGGGCATCAACAACATGCCCAGTTATTACTAAAGCCACAGCTGACAGCTTTTTACATAATTCGGCCAGATTCCCAAGACGCAGGCACTGAGTCTGCCTGAAGAGTGTATTTGCTGTGTCTGGCACACAGCTGCCTCTACTTAAATTTGCAGAGCAGGTGCACTGAGGTAGGACATTGCACTCAGCTGATTGTATTTACACCCTGAGAAATGACCATTTTGAAATATTTGTTGATTTCAAGACACAAAGTGATATTTTGTTGGGGCCTGAAAAGATGCCTTCATGGTTGAAAGCACCCAAAGCCAGCATAAACCAGGGGTTCACTTCTCAGTGCTGAACAGCTCTAATGTATCTGGGATCCCCCAGAAAGGAGGTGGGAAAAGGTTTTGATGTGGATGGATGTAAACAAAATTTGTTCCAGTGTATGTGACCAATTGGTAGTTTTTTTCTTTTAATGGCACTTTTATTTGCAATTTTTGAACCATTGAGATTTTTTCCACAGTTAGTTTCTTTTCCAATAATTCATGAAATGGGAGTATTACTTCTGGAATTTTCTGCAAATCATTTGCTACACGCCCTTCTGCTTGCATCAACACAGTTCTGTGTCTCTGTACTCAATCTAGCTGCCTTTTCTCTGAGACTCCTTCCCTCACTTTTCTGTATAGTAGTTTTATCCATGGAACAATCCTTTCAGCATAGCACCTTTAAAGTCTGGTGTGTGTTTTTTTTTAACTAGTTCTATTTCATATTCTAGTTTCATATTTCATTCTTCAAACCATATGGAATTCATTTCAGTCTTGGTTGCAGTGTAGACTTTTGCTTCCTCCTCCTCCTGCCCCCACCCCCACCCACCCCATGGCTGACCATCTGATCTGACTTATTGACTAATCCTTGCCAAACTCTGAAGGTACCTTATTTTCTCCCACACTGCAGAACTGGAGGAGGGGGCAAAAAATGGGAGGGAGAGAAGGAGAGAGAGAGAGAAACTAAGAGATTCTCTGCATCAGTCTCAAAACTTGTTCTGTGAGTCCTGGTGGGAGTATGTGTTTGTGTGTGTGTGGTGGTGGGATGTCCCTGCCAGGCACGAAAGATCCTAATGACAGACCTGAAATTTCCAACATATACACCATTCCCCCACCCACCCACCGCACACACATGGGCCAGCCATCTGCAGACGGACAGAGATGCATCACTAGGCTCTAACTCCAGTGGTTCTAACATAAATCACTCTGGAGCTCAATTAGCAGCTCTGCTATGTGTGGTGGGGGCTAGTCTACTCAGTCCTTGGCAGTTCCCACAGGGCAGGATTACACAGACTGGTTTGGACCCGGGCAGGTCTTGGGGAGAGAATGCCCATCCCTCACAGGAGTGAAAACAGATTCTTCCATTACTTAGGAATTTGCACACATGTTTCTGTCTTATCATGTCTCCGGGAGACCAGGCCCTGGGCCACCCTGAGGCTTGCCTTGTTGGTTTCCCCACCACCATGTTTCTTGCCTAAATATTTACTATGTGGACAAGGCAGTTAGCCAGCCAGCACACTGCCTTTTAGGAAACTGCTGTCTACACTGCATGCAGCTCATATATCGATAGGCCATACAGGAACAGTAGGAGACTCCTTTTGGGACACTGACCTGATATCTAACCCCCTAAATCCATAGTCATACACTCAGCCAGCATTTATAAATGTCTTACCTGCCCAGGCTCTGGGATAAGCAGATACTTGCCCCAAATCACCTTCCAGGAAATGGAGACTTCGGTGTCAACCCAGAGTGCCAAGCTGTTCATATCTTTTTTTTGTATATATTTTATTTAAACACCTTGATTACATACATGTAACCAGTATTTTATTGATTACATACATGTAGCCATATTTTATTTAAACACCTTGATTACATACATGCAACCAGTGAAACATTCCCATCACCAATGTCCCAAATCTCCCAATCTGTTCATATCTTATCTCACTTTCCACTTCGAGGTTCCAGGGCCTTAACCATAGTGGGTCATTGCATCATTACTCAGAGTTTATCCTCTTCTCCCAATAGAAATGTGTCTATGTCATGTGCCACACACAGATTGGTTTCTCCTCATTGGTAACATTGGTACTAAGGGAAACATTGGTACTAAAAGCTTTTGTGCCCCCAATCTGTCCCATTATCTCTAATGATAATTGAGTGTGGGAACTGTTCAACGGAAAGCTCTATAGAGACAGAGATAGGAGAGAGGTCAGATGTGCTGAGCTTTGCATGTTTAGACTATCAAGAACTCTGACAAATGCAGAGTATTCTTCCTGGATTTTCCTCCCTTGCTCGAACTGATATCCAAAGCCAATTGCTTTTCACCAAAAAAAGACCTGTCATCGAGTTAATAATCTACCTAATAGAGCAGTTCCACCGACTTTGTATTCCACCCGCCTTCCCAAGGTCATGGAAAGTCATGTACTCATCTACATCAGTGTTCTTCACCTCCTACATCCATGGAACAGCTTTTGTCCTGCATACAGACCCACATACCTGTAGTTATACCCAAGGCACCCGAACAATGGTTTCATCCTTTCTATACTTGTGGATCAGCACCACCTGTGGATCAATAGTTGACCACTGATCTGCACATTGCGTCCATATTCTAAAGGGCCTTTTTGTTTGTTTGTTTGTTTGTTTTGGGCCACACCCATTTCACACTCAGGGGTTACTCCTGGCTATACACTCAGAAATCGCCCCTGGCTTGGGGGGACCATAAGGGACACCAGGGGCACCTTCCAACATAGTAGGAACCAAACTATGAAAATTACTTGTGAAAATGGGTCTTGGCAATTCAAATTGTGGAGAGCGGAGGAATTCTTCACACAGACCAAGAACAGTTGCCTTATCTTTGAGTTAATCTACCTCTGACCTGGGCCCTGTTTGACTCTTTGTCCTTCCTTTAGGGACATGGATTCAGCTGTCATCCCTAACCAGTCACCAGTTGGTGCACATTCTTTTTTGCCCAGGTGGGATTATGACCCCTGACTACCAAGTTATTTATTGTGGTACTTCTGACAGGTCTCTCTGATGCCTGTTGTGTATGTGCCTCCTACAACTGGCCTCCCTTAGAGGACCTGAGGAGTTTTCTGCTTCTGGGACATGTGGTATGTAACTATCACAGGATCCTCAATCACTCTGACAGAGATGGCAGCTGAAAGTCAAAGAGATAATTCATAGTCAGAGAGAGGAGTGAGAGCTGGGGGTAGGGAAGGATCCTGGAGCAGAACAGAGGAGATGTCTATGGGTAGAGGCTCTCTCAGTGGCCTAGAGTAGGGTTGGAGGGAATCCCTAATTTGATTCTCTGTCTTAGTGTAACTCACATCCAGGTCCTGCCACATGACCCGGAAACATTTGGAAGGCAGCCAGTCCCCCGATCCCAAAGTAGCCTCTGCAGCTCTGGAAGGCACCTCTGATCTTCTCCCTGCAGAGTGAGTCTCTGAGCCAGAGGCTGTCTGTCTGCTAATCACTTCTGGCTGGGTCCAACTAGTTCACCAGTGGGAACCGTATGAGCTATTATAAGCGCACCAGGTACTTCTGAGCATTGTGAGTGATGATGAAAAACAGACTCCCTGTTTGCCTGGGAACTTTTTTAGTTTGGTCACAGACAGTAATCCACTGATCAAACATGCCTGCTGCAGATTCAGTGGAGAGATGGAAGAAAGGAAGATTCTTGTATTTACTCCATCATGTGTTCTGCAGCTAAATACAACCCCATGACAACCCCATGCCAACATCTGTTCAAAGTGCTTTACTTGCTTAATTTACTGAGATCTCACCACCCATTGATGTGTGCTTGTATGTGTATGGTGGGGCACTATTGCATTCCTGTGGTATGCATAAGGCAACTGGGTCAGAGAAGGTGGGCAATGCACCTTGGACACACAGCTCTTAAATAACAGAACTGGATCAGAACCCAGCTCCAGAACCTTCTACCTGGTGGGTTTGAAAGCCTGTTGTTGCCTACAGTGAAGCCTGTCCATGTTGAGCAGGGGCTGTCTATAATTCTGAGCTTGCATGGTGTAAAAACAAAGAAAATTGCACCTGAAAACTGGCCTAGAAAACTGAACTTACTATGGTGGGAAGATGGTGGAGGATTGAGGATTGAAGATGGATACTCTGGTGGAGAATGTGGTATAGGAACACTGTATATACAAAACCCTATCTCTAACAGTATTGTAAATCACAGTGCCTAAAATTAAAAAAAATGTAAACTTTGTGCATCTATACAATTCCAATTCTTATCAATCCAACAACCCCACCTCTCCATATTTCCAAAGAAGCTAGATTTCTAAAGGAAGTTAGATCCACACAAAAACTTGCACACACAAGTTTGTGACTTTTTTATGCACAGTTGCAACTGAGCTGCCCTTCAGGAAATGAAAGAGAAATCAAAGATGATTCATCCATTATGGAATATTCCTCAGCTTTCAGAAGAAATTAGCCTCCGGGACATGAGCAGACAGGGTGGACTCTTTAGTAAGTAACCAAACTCTTTAGTAAGCAAACAAACCAACCTAAAAATATAGAATGTTTCCAACTATAAAATCTTTGGAGACTGGACAATGAATAGAGGTTACCAGGGTTAGAGAAGAAAGGTGTAAATACAGAAAAAAAAAAGTGAGGGCATAAGAATACTTAGAGTATTTTAATCATAGAGTATTATCACTTTCATTGGTCCAAATCTATAGACTCTACATCACCAAGGATAATCTGGGATGTGATGGACTTTGGTTGATAATGATGTGTTCAAATAAGTTCATAGACTGCAACAAAAATTCTATTCTGAAAGGAATATTGACAATAGGGCAGCGAGATGTATGTGTGAGTTAGAAAAATGGAGGAAATCCCTGAATTTTTCTATGGATTTTGCTATATATCTAAAGCTTTTCTGAAATGTAAAGTTGACTTAGAAAACCCCATATTCTAGTTATTCTAGGCTCATCAGACATTTGCCTACCCTCTAAATGGGGCAGCATTATCTTTTCCAGCCCTGTAAAAAGGTCCTTAATCTACTGGGAAGCACTTGGCCCTGTGAGAATTTGATAAAAGGGTGGGTTTTCCCCACTATACAAAAATACACTTATGTACTCAAATGCATATAAAACATTTTCTATCTAATATCAAAAATTCTCAGGAAATCTATGGACTCCTTACGGAGAATCCCAACCTCAATAAATACATTAATCTTCCATTTAACATGCCCCCAGCTTCTCTGCTGCTTGTCTCTTTAAACAATCTCAAGTTAGAGAGGCTACCTAGGAAAATTATTTGGCTGGAAGCAAATAATTAAGGTACAATTTTACTTATCCTTGGTGCTTATAAACACTCGTCTTAATTAAAGTGCTCATTTATGAGACCAGGAGGCTGGACTGCCAGGAGGCTGGAGAGAACAGAAAACTCTTGGGGTTGTAAAAGATCATTGCTAGTTGAACCGAGGACTTTTATTACCAAATAACCCTCTGCTTTGGCTAACTTGACAGCAGCAGACATGGGTTTTATTTTCTTTGAAGTCAGCTCTTGCCATAAATTATAAACTTATTTTACTGCATTCTCCTCAACAAATGTTCTCTCCTGGATACTCTCCCTTGAATAAGTAAACTACAGCATTTAAGAACATGCTGTGAAGGTTAGTTTTACATGTCAACTTGGCTAAGCTAGAGTAGCCCGTTATTTAATCAAACACTAATCTGAGTGTTGCTGTGGAGAAACTGTGTAGGAGTAGTTAATATCTATAATCAATCTACTTTAAGTAAAGAGGTTATCTGAGATAATACAATTGGGTTCTGTTCAATGAGATGAAAATCTTTAGAGCCAAGCACTAACTTTTCTCAGAGAAGACAAAAGTTCGTCTCTGGCTTAATTTGAATTTCAGGCATCAATCTCTGCCTGAATTTATAGTCTTGCCTGATCTACAAAGTTTGGACTTGGAATCCTTTCACAAAATTACACGAGTTTATTCTTTAAAATAAATCAGATAATTAGGGGCCAGACTATTAGACACAGTAATATCAGACTATTTGGCGCTTGCCTTGTACATGGTCAACCCGGGTTCAACCCCTGGCACCCCCATATAGACCTTTGATCCCACCGGAAGTAATTCCTGAGCACAGAGCCAGAAGTAATCCTTGAGCGTTGCCAGATATGCCCCCAAAACAAATATATCTGATAGCTATATGAATATGTCCATGTATCAATATATTACCTATGGGAGGTAGGTAGGGAATGAATGGATGGGAGAATACTGGGATGGATGGATGGATGGATGATAGATGGATGGATAAATGGATGGATGTATAGGTGGATAGATAGATAGGTGGATTGATGATGGATGGTAGGGGGATAGAAATATAGAGAGGTATATTTGTCAACCAATATACATATGGATATGAATATTCTTTCTTTTAAAAATTTACAATATTAATAACATCAGGCTTCATACATAAAACATTCCAATACCACACTCTCTACCAGTGTCAGTTTCCCTCCATTGTGCAAGCATCCTCTCCTGCAGTACTATCCCTCCCCATTTCCCTTGGTTTCCTACTAAAAACAGTTCTCAGTTTCTGTTGCCTTTGGTTACATGCCTTTCTTTCTGTTTCTTTATATACCAGAAATGAGGGAGATCATTTTGTATGTGTCCCTCCTTTTCTGGTTATACTTCACATAGTATAATTCTGTTCAGATCCATTCACATATCAGCAAATTGCATGCTTTTATCCTTTCTGACAGCCTAGTAGTATTCCATTGTGTGTATATACCACAGTTTCTTAATCCAGGCATCTATTTTTGGATACTTTCACTGTTCCAGATTTTTGTTATTGTGAAAGGTACTGCAATAAATTTAGGAGTAAAAATGTCGGTTCTGTATGGTTTTTGGGTCCTTGGGATAATTGCCAAAAAGAGAAATTGCTTGTTCATATTGGAGGTCAGTTCCCAAATTTTTGAGGAGTGTGTTAATGTTTTTCAGACGGCTACACCAGTTGATATTTCCACCAGGAGTGAATGAGGGTTCATTCCCCCCACCCCCGCACCCTTCCAACAGTGGTTATTTTTGTCTTTGTTGTTTTAGTGGTTGTTTTAGTCTTTGTGATGGGTGCCAGTCTCACTAATGATCACTAATGATGATAGTTTATTGATTTTTTTTTAATGTTCAGAGGTTACTCCTGGCTCTTCACCCAGAGATCACTCCTGGTTGGCTTTGGAGACCATAAACCAATTGGTTAACCAATTACAAAGCAAGTGCTCTATAGACCATGGTGCTAGCACTTCAGTTGTTCTGAGTTTCATTTCCCTGATGATGAGTGATGCAGAGCATTTTTTCATATATCATTTGGCCACCTGCATCTTTTCTTTGAGGAGGTTTCTGTTCATTTTGAATATGCTTTCTCCTGGGAAACAGGTATAAGAAACTAATTTTTTTACTCCAGAATTGGAATGTCAATAATCTGAGGTCTGTTTATTCATCCATTCATCCATCCATTCATTCATCCATCCATCCATCCTTCCTTCCATCTATCCATCCATCCATCCATGTACACATTCAATAAACTATACATCCATTTTTCTATCTGTATACATCTTTTACTGGTCCAGTTTCTCTGAAGATCTTAAATAGAAGCACATCCCAAATATCCTATACGAATGAAAATTACTTTAAAAAGAAAAGTCTCTATTATCCAACCTAATCTGCTTATTCACACCCTTTGCTCCAAGATCCTGGGCCTAGGAGGAAGGACAGAGTTGGAAGTACAGAGTCTACTGTGTGCTTCTCCATTCTTTCTGTGTAGTCATATTGCTGTGATCAGTGTGGGATAAAGTGGGCTATGGTGAATATGTGAAATCACAGACCCTCACAGTCCCACTGCCCAAAGATCTGGATCTCCAGATCTGTTCCCAGAACATTATATAAGACTCTTAGCCAGGGTCGGCGAGGTGGCCCTAGAGGTAAGGTGTCTGCCTTGCAAGCGCTAGCCAAGGAAGGACCGTGGTTCGATCCCCCCAGCGTCCCATATGGTCCCCCCCAAGCCAGGGGCAATTTCTGAGTGCTTAGCCAGGAGTAACCCCTGAGCATCAAACAGGTGTGGCCCGAAAAACCAAAAAAAAAAAAAAAGAGAAACTCTTAGCTATCCAACAAAGTCATCACACAGCTGGTGACACAGCAGGTAGGCAATGGCACTTATCCAAAGGTTTCACCGCCTCCAGACTAGACCAAGATCCACTTCCCTTCTCCAGAACTTTCCTCTCATGACACTCACAACCAAAGCTGGAAGCTTGAGGTCTGACCTTTACCTGTGTGTCTAAAGACAAGTTTAGTGGCCTGACCTCTCACTAAGGCCAAAACCTTACTGTCAGAGAAGACATACTATAGTCCCAAGAATTTACACTAATGAGCTGAACTTTCAGCCAGACCACCCAGAGTTCAAACCCTGACTTATACTGACTTTAATTTCACATGCCACTCCATTTCTTTTCTCCCACAGTCATTTTAACTTGCCAACAGCAACTTAATCAGTACATCCTCAGGGAAAATAGGAATATCTTGGTTTTATGACCCCAATGACTTCAAGGAGTGAATCTCATGTGCAGTTTCCCTAAGGACAATAAAAACCAGAATCATGGGGGAACTGACCTGACTACACCTCATCTCAGACTTTGGAACCTCCCTTTCATGTACAGCCTCTCCAGGTACACCCAGAACAAGCCTGTTCCTCCTTCAGTCCTGGGGTATGGTCCTCCCCTGTCCAAGTTCAGGGTGAGTGTTCTTCTGTCCAGTGTGAAGGTTGTTGGCTTTGCCTGCATTTGAGATTGATGAATGGGGTTGACCTGACTTTTCACTAGAGTATTATTATAGAATTTCCTGGGAAATATGCCATTAGGATTATGAGAGTTGGGGGAAGTTTCTTTGGAAAAAGAGATGAGAAGAGTAGGGGTGCTGGTCATAAAGAATAAAGATAAGAAAACCCCAGAAAAATATGTGTTGGGTGATAGGCATTTCCCTCCCTACAGCCAGAGGTATTCAATATTAAACTACCCTAACCATCCATCCCTTGCTTTCTCCCCCTCTTTTCTGTCCCATCTTCCCATTCCTTATCTCTGCTTTTTCCTAGAAATAAGCCTGGGTAAGATATGAACAGACAGTGCTCAACTGGCTTGACCAGGGAAGGTAACCTCATGATGTCTGGTAAGTTTTTCAGTTGTGATTTTATCTTTTATAAAATCCATCTGGAGAGAAAAGGCCCCAGGAGTTTCTTAGGGATTGCTATAGAGCATATAACCGCAAGTTGCTTCTTGGGGAATTTGGTTTTGGAAGCTGTGGTGTGTCTCTGGAGCCCAGATTTTGTTTTGTCCTTTACACTGATCACAGCATTTCCTTGGGACAGTCTGGCTGCTTATTGAAGAATAGATCCTGGGAGGCACTGAGTTGAAGCAGTGGCTGAAACTCCAGGCTTTCATGCCAGTACTGGGATTGCTCCCAATTTAATCCAAGTTCATTCTCTCTCATCTACCATAGAGACTGAAGAGGGGCCTATTCTCGAATGGGTTTTGCAGATCTGCTCTGATCTCTATCTTTTTCTAGTTTGTGATCCTAGATCTTGACCTCCTAAAGTCTCATCTTCATCATCCAGATCATGGAGCTGAGGCCTTCATAAAAACTGGTGATTCCAAAGATGGTCAATGCTTGGTGACTCTGATAAGACAATTTCCTATCTTGTCATGGTTCCCCCACCTTCTCAGATTGTTGGAGAATTGACTATTAGGATTCTGAGTCGACCTTGTAAATGTGAATCTTTCACTGCTTTCACACAAGCACTTTCTTGCCCAGCACTCACCATGTTGTTGCTTCCCACTGCTTCTTTATCAATGCCTTTCCTCTTTTTCCATTTCCTGCCCAAATAACTCAAATTCAATGACATGTCTTTCCTACGAGGGAGTCCTCTCCAATCCCCTCAGGACTTTGGTTATTTCCCTTTACAGAGCACAGGTAGTTGGAATTTCAGGTTTTCAACCTGATGCCACCACTAAAATCAAAGTTCATCTAAGAGTAAGGAGCTATGTCATATTCATTCATTGTTCTAAAATTCTAATAGAATACTTTAAACCAAAGGAATGAATAAATAAATAATAAAATACTTTAAACCAAAGGGATTGGCTGGATAGATGGACCAGGATAGGGGAATGGATATAAGATGGATGGATTGTTGAATGGTTGGAGAATTGAATGAAAAATAAGTTAATGGCAAAATCGATGGGTGGATAGATGAATGGACAGATGGGCTGACAAATGAGTAGTTGCGTGGATTAGGAGCAGATGGATGAAAGGAAACACTTTGTGGGCACGTGTCCCAAGCCTTCAATTTTGATATATGATAGCATTGTCTCTGAATATTGTGCTAAAATTATTTCTTTATCTTCAGCTACTATTAGCAATTGCCTTAGTAAGCACTGTAGACTTTTAATAAAGGTTGAGTTCACTCCACTCCACACTGACAATGAAGCTCTGGAGGAGAGATTTCAACCTGAATTTTGTCTCTCTTAGGGAAGTCTGCCTACAGTGCCCCACTTTTCAGACTCCTATGGAACACCAGCCATAGTGAAATCAACCAAAAATGTCATCACTTTGGTGATTGGAAAGGGTTTCTTAATTCTCTTTGGAAATCGCTGGGTCTGGCAGGACTGAGCCCTCTTGGTCACAATGGTGCTTAACAAAACTGCTGATCAGAAACTGGGACATTGGCCCTTGGCCTGGTTCTGCCACTAATCTGCTCTGGGATATGAGGCCAGTCCCCTCTCCTCATGAGACCTTAGCATCTGTGAAAAAAAAAAAAAAGAGAGAAGTCCCTGAATTTCAAGGTCCTGGTCTGCTCCCAGTGCAGAGTGATGAAGAACCTGGACCAGGTCCTTAACCTCACCTCTCTTAATTTTAGTGGTTTGTCCTCATCTTCCTGTTGTGCCTACTGTGTGCCTCAGGACTTCCCACAGCCAACAGAGGGAGCTGTTCAGTACAGGGTGTACCGAGCTGGGTTCCACCATCTTGGGAGTTTCTGAGTTCATCTGTGCCTCTGTTTCCTCTTGAGAAAGATGGACTAATTCCAGAACTCACACCAGAAGCCCATAGAGGATGAAGAAACCTACTATCATGTTTGATCATGGAAAAATGTGAGCTTCTGAGGATCTGTGAGATTAAGTAGTGGAGGCCATGACTTCCTCCTCACCCTCTGGGTCCTTTCTGACTGGACCACACAAAAATGCTTTCAGTGGGTCAACTCTGGTTTTTAAAGACACATTCCATCTAGATACTATTGGGATGTGCCTGGGTCAAGAACAGGAGCCTTTGTAGCATGAATTTTACTTTTCTCTTAAATGAAAAACGAGGAGCCTTGTTTTAAAACTGGTCTTTCCAAGGTGAGTAGGGAATTTTTGAGTCTCTTTAGCCTGCCCACTTGCCTCTTTGGTCTCTTTGCCATTTTCTTCCCCTCGTTCTTATAAAGGCAACTCTTTTCTTACATGGTAGCCATTAAGATAAAGTTCAGAGTTGGAGCTTTCTGGATTCCCAAGGCTTGGAGGAGATGGTTGAACAGATTCAGATCCTGTCTGAACAGATCCAGAGCAGCTTTGTGTTCAACCAGCTAGCCTCAGGGTTGCCAGATTCCAGTGGCAAAGCAGCCAAGTGGGCATCCACCCACATAGAAAACACTGCAGCCACTCAGATATAGGGAGAGAAGAAGCTCTAAGTCGGCCTTTTAGTCTGCAAGGTTGTTGTCACTTAGTTTCTTTTTTTTTTTTTTTTTTGGTTTTTGGGCCACACCCGGTAACGCTCAGGGGTTACTCCTGGCTATGTGCTCAGAAGTTGCTCCTGGCTTGGGGGACCATATAGGACACCGGGGGATCGAACCGCGGTCCGTCCAAGGCTAGCGCAGGCAAGGCAGGCACCTTACCTTTAGCGCCACCGCCCAGCCCCACTTAGTTTCTACAGATAGTCTCTCTCCTACCAATCTTTATCTCACAGTTCTGGAGTGGTATAAAGCCAAGGTCTGGGCAGGGCAGCTTCCTCCTGAAGTTACGAGGATCTGCTCTGAGCTTATCTCTAAGAGGCAGATGGCTTGCTCCCACTTTCTGGAGTTCCTTGACTTGTTAGTGATATTGCTCCATGGCAGCCTTCATCTAGCACTGCCTTTTCCCGTTTGTATCTGTGACTAACTTCCCTCCCTCTGTGTTGGGTAAGCCACCATCCTGTTCTGTGGGGACCTCCTCTTAACTTATCTCACCTGTAATGACCTGGTTTATAAATGAAGTCACATTCTGAGATACAAGGAGTTAGGACTTCAAAGTGTGAATTTGGTAGATAGAAGTCTCTATATAGAGGGGGCCAGTGTACCTCATTAAAAAAATCCTTGGTGAGCAATTTCCAAGCTTGTATACAGTGAGGAACCTGGGAGATTAAGACAAGCTGGCTTCTAGTGATGTAATATCTTTTGGGCTGCCATATTGGTCCAAGTGGCCAAGGCTTCAACTTATACACATAGCTTGATTCCAACCCCATGAAGGGCCTCATATTCACACAAAGATAAAGCTACTACAGACTGGGTCTCTTTAGCTAAATTGTTCTAAGAAGGACTAAAATTAACTTGGGACATGTTTCCCAGTCTATGATCTGATAGTAGCTAAATCCCAAATACCTAAGACCACAGCACAAAATCTTCACTTAGTGACTATTTCCTAGTGAAAGTCCTAATATGAAACCCCAAACTGCTGATCAGTCTTAACATTGCTGCTGATCACTCGTAACAATCCTAAAAGAAAAAGGAAAATAAAGAGATTTCCCCAGCCCAATCAGACAGATCCCTCCTCTGTGAAGGCCCTCCACTGAGTTCCTTTCTGATTAGTGTACCCTTTAATAAACTCTCTTAGCTCTGACCTAAATTTCTCACTAAAAGGTATATTCTTTTACTAAGCCTGTGCTTCTGTTCCTCAGGCTCTCGGCCTGAGAGGCTCCCACATCATTGATGACTGTTGTCTTCAATTTGAACACCTCTGGCAAGAGGAACTTACTCCTGCCTCCCCCACTTTGGGGAAGCTCTTCACTAGAGCTGAAAATTTCCACTGGGACTTCAACCATTTTATCCTGTTCCATCATTCCTTGGAATCAAATAGAGCAATGAATACCTTTAACTTTAGCAAATTCCTCAATCCCAATGATTATCATTTATTGAGCATGTCTGGAAGTGTTCTTAGAATTCCATATGAATCCTTCGAACAGTTTTATGAAATAGGCACTCCTACTGTGGCCTTTCTACAGACCAGAAAGCTGAGATACAGAGAGGATCAGCTTAAATATTCACTGAAGGGGCCGGGCGGTGGCGCTAAAGGTAAGGTGCCTGCCTTGCCTGCGGTAACCTTGGACGGACCGCGGTTCGATCCCCCGGTGTCCCATATGGTCCCCCAAGCCAGGAGCAACTTCTGAGCACATAGCCAGGAGTAACCCCTGAGCATTACCGGGTGTGGCCCAAAAACCAAAAAAAAAAAAAAAAAAAAAAAAAATTCACTGAAACTCAGCTGAAAGGAAGTTGAATGTATCAGTCTAAGGTTTACAACTTTGTCTTGCTAACAGGCAGTCAGCAGAGCGCCCGGAAGCTTTCCAGCAGACAAAGGCCTACGCAAGCTCAGTCTTGGTGAGATTTTTCCCAGAGAGCCCTCACCGTTGATTGGCCTGAGGTGCAGAATATCCTGTGATAAGGTTGGTTCACCTCAGTTTTCCTGTAAGAGTGGGTGTTCTCATCCCCTGGGACTCATAAGCTATTGAGAATTGGAAGGGAGGGTCATGAGATAACTGAGAGGGAAAACTTGGGAAGAGAGGTTGAAGAAGCAGGGAACTGAGCAGAGAGCAAAGTAAACCATGGAGCTACAGAGTCCCATAAGTGGCATCTTCCTGAAGGCATCTTCATGCTGCTCCCTGAGGTGAGAGATAGAGGGGCAAGACAAGAGACATGATAGCAAACTGGAAGTGAAGTATTCAAGGCAGGACATGCTAAGGAGGCCCTTTATGTTAAGAAAACCTTACCTTCAGCTTGGAAAATTTCAAATAAAAATAGATAAAAGAGACCAGTAATGTATACCAGTTTATAATTAGCATATAACATCTTACTGGGAAAGTGTTGCTTGACCTGGCAGTTTGACAAAGTTGAAAAAAGAAATAGTATTAAGAACACCTCATTTGAATTAGGAAAAATACATGTTACTATTTCTAGAGCATATTTTAGAGATATCTCCATGAAATCTATAACATATTAGGTATAACTCTGTACTATCTTTCCTCTTTTGATCAAGATTCAAATTTCTCTCTTGAAAGCATGTTATCTTTTTCTAACAAGCACATAAAGATAAAAATACAAACATACTCATTTTGTCATTGTTTATGAGGCCAACGCTTTTGGAAGATCTTCAGTGCCAACAGCTCTAGTGAAGGGAGGTTGGCTAATAAATCACATTAGTAGAATGAATATTATGCAGCTGGAAATCATTAAAACAACCATGACTTATGTATAGATATAGGGTCTTTATAGATGAGGGATGTATAGATGTATAAATTTAGATACAGATCTTTTATACAGAAAATAACTCTATATTACCAAAATTACAGGAGTATGATAACAACCAACATCTATCATGTGAGTTTTGTTTTCCTGGGAGTAAATGTGGGTATTAGGGCCACAATCAACACTGTTTCTGCACATTTATGGTTAGGTGCTCAGGAATGAGCATGGCAGTGCTCGAGGGGACCATATGAGGTACAAAGCATTGAACTGGAGTTGAGCACATGCAAGGCAAGCACATTATTTCCTGTGCTATACCTTTGGCCCCTTCATGTGGTTTCCATAGACTATCTATCAATCAATCAATCTCTATCTATCTATCTATCATTATATATAATCTGTTTCCTATCACTGTGGAATAAATCACACTTTCCTCCCTAATGCATAAATTGAAACCATAATCTATATACCTAATCTCTCTATATAGTGACTATACATATCTGGGACAGTCTATTAGGATAAATAAGCCAAAGTGGAGCCCAAGAGTGGGTACAGAGCTAATCTGTTTTGTCACCCTCAAAGGGCACCACCAGAGAGCTCTCTCACTGTCTTTCTGGGTCACAGGTGGACCAGGGAGAAGATGGGGTCCTGTGGTCTAGGAAACGAGCTCGTCAGGAGCTCATCAGAAAAAATTCTGCTGTTTCAGCCACTAGTCTGCTATTTTGTGAGAGAAGTGTGAGCTGACGCAAACAAATATGCACATGTATCTATAGAAATAGAAAAGGCTACATGGGACTATTTCAAAGTTAACACTCTAGGATGACTTCGAGGAAGTGTTATCTCCCCTCCACTATTATTTGTAATTTTTTTTCATAAGTGTGCTCCGAAGCTTAGGTAATATTATTGAATGAGGAAGGATAATATTTTTGTCCCTTATTCTTTACACATATTATTTTAGAGACACTCCTGGAGGTTCTCAGGACTTACTCCTGACTCTATTTTCAGGGTTTGCTCCTAGTGGACACAGGGCATGATATCTATGGAGTGCCAGGAAGTGAACCTGGGTCAGCCACATGCAAGTAAATGCCCTACCCATTCTACTATTTCTTCGGCCCTGTTCCTTATGTGCTTTTTACAGGCAGTGCTCAGATACTGATGTGGAAATCAGGATGTCTTGGCTTTACCCTAACTTGGCAAAGGTCCATCTTTCACATCTCAGGGATGAGAGGAAGAGAGCAATAAAAGGGCAATCAAAAGAGCTGACCACTCTGGACAAGAACTGGGTTCTGAAAGGAAGGAAAATAATATGCATGATATACCTTGAGAAACAGTATTTTAAACAATATCTAAAAGAGAAAAAGGGGAGAGCGAGAGAGAGAGAGAGAGAGAGAGAGAGAGAGAGAGAGAGAGAGAGATTGTTTCCCATAGAGGGAGGCAGAGGGATGGGCAGGAGGGAAACTATGGATGTTGATTGTAGCAGGCCAATGCCACCAGGGCTGCAAGCTGCAGATTCCCAAGGCTGCCAGGGCCCAATGCCGCAAGGCTCACAGGGGCTGTGGTGCCAAGCTGCCAGATGGGGCCGCGTGCTCACCCAGGGATGCCAACATGTAGTGACTTCCACCAAGAACTACAAGAGAGAGTGAATGAGAGAGAGAGAGAGAGAGGGAGAGAGAGAGAGAGAGAGAGAGAGAGAGAGAGAGAGAGAGAGAGAGAGAGAAGAAACTAAGTATACATTTTTATTCTACCTGGTGTCTGAGAGGGAGAGAGAGTTAGATGGAAATTCATCAACCACAGATGGCCAGGGGAAGCCCTGGTACAAAAAAGAAAGAACAGGGAATAGGTACAGAGCAGGCAGTATTTCCCAGATGTCTTTATCTCTGATTCCTTTGTGAGCTGGCAGGCACTGCTCTCTCTAGTCACTATTCTGGGCCCCTCTTCAACAGTCCAAGTTTTTTCTTTTATACCCAGCATGACAGGGTTTTTGTCCAAGGGGTATGTCCATGGGGACGTGTCCAGGTTCAACAGTCATTACTGTGGAGGTATCCAAGGGCCAAGTCCAAGTCCAGCTGTCATAACTGATGAGGGAAATGTGCACTGGTGAAAGGTGTTATACATTGCATGACTGAAACTGAATCATGAACAAGTTTGTAACTGTATTTCATAGTAATTCAATTTAAAAAACGCCATAGATGGGGCTGGAGCGATAGTGTAGCAGTAGGGCGTTTGCCTTGTACATGGCTGATCCAGGTTCAATCCCTGGCATCCCACATGCTCCACTGAGCCAGGAGTGATTTCTGAGCCAGAAATACATAGCCAGAAGTAACCCCTGAGCATCACCGGGTGTGGCCCAAAAACAAAAAACAAAATAACCATAGTTTACAAAATTGTTCATAATACAGTTGTTTTAGACATTCAAGTTTCCAGCACCAATCCCATCAGTGTGACCTTCCCTCCACCATTTTCTCCAGTTTCCCATCCATCTCCCTCAGGCTTTTCCCCTTGCCTTGTATAAAATAATTTACTTCATATTGCTTGTTACAACAAAATGGTAAGTGGACTTATTAAAAATAGTTCAGTGAAAAAATTTGTGAAAATTGTCATTTTTCACGATGGTGTTAATAAAGTCATTGTCTGAGGGTTTACTGAGCTGTTTGCTGCTAGCTGAGCTGTGTTATTGTTTTTGTTTATTGAGCTTAGTTGGCTTCTGTGCTACTTTCTCATCTAATCTGCTGTGTTCCTACTGGGATGCTAGTATTGTGGAATATGGAGGTGTTGTGTGCTTCAGAAATTCCAGGGTCTGTGTACCTGGGAGTTTTGTCAGCTTGGTGTCTCTTCAGAGATTATTTATAGAGTAGTGAAGTTGGGCCTTTTGTATGGCAATGGCTGTGGCTGCCAGGGCTTTGGCAGCAAAAGGCTGTACCTTTTGCAAAAAGGATCAATGAAGGTAGGGGGCTGGAATTCAGATATATCTCCTACTGGGGCAGTTTGAGTCCTATATGTATATAATATTTCAAAGGCAGTTACATTTCAAGGAGGCAGGACCCTTGGCACAGCCAACTGTTTCCCCCTTCCTTGCTTTTTATGTGTCTGTTTGACAGTGTCTTCATAAACTAGTAGCTGCTTCTTTTTTTTTTTTTTGGTTTTTGGGCCACACCCGGTGACGCTCAGGGGTTACTCCTGGCTATGCGCTCAGAAGTCGCTCCTGGCTTGGGGGACCATATGGGATGCCGGGGGATCGAACCACGGTCCGTCCTAGGCTAGCGCAGGCAAGGCAGGCACCTTACCTCCAGTGCCACCGCCCGGCCCCTAGTTGCTTCTTAACTGATCATTTGAGTCATTCTGTTTCAAGAGTATCTGCCCTATAATTCAGTTGGGTTTGTTAAAATATCAATGCAAATTGTACCTTTTTTATCCCACATCACTCCAAGCTCAGCAACCTGGGATAACTAGCTTCCCTCCATCTTCCACCCTCTCTCCCAAATCAATGACTCTGCCAGTTCTTCCCACTTGGCCAGAAAGAATAGGGATATTTTTGGTGTTTGTTTGTTTATTTGTGTCACAACTGGCTGCTCTCACAGCTTATTCCTGACTATGTACTCAGGGTTCATTCTGGCAGTGCTTAAGGCATCATATAAGACACCAGAAATCGAACCCATGTTGGCTATGTGCAAGGCAAACACCTTACCTGCTTTACTATCGCTCCAGTTTCTAGAAAGTAGATTTCTGGGTAACACTGATCCCTCCCTAGTGATCTCAGGTTCACAAAACAGCAGTGGGGAGGAATCAAGAAAAATTTCATGTGAGATAAAGAAAGAGGGGCCAAGAGGAAAAAAATGAAGTCAATATTAACTTTACAGTTTTATTATTGCACTAAGCTTAAGATATAATAGGATTTTAAATTGTTTATAAGGCTGTCATATATGACTATCCTTCCATAACAAACAAGCAATCTGATTTTTTAATAAAAGGATAAAAGAGCAATATAATATGTCAGAATACCAGTCCAAAACAAAAATTTCACATATTTTTCCCCCAGAATAACAAAAGATAACCTATTTATAGCATGTAGCTAATGGATAGCAAAAAGCTTCCTTCCAGGGAAGTTCATAGCAATGTGAAAAGTCATCTCTGGTTTTGAGAGCAGAGTTAATTTTACAAAGGATGTTGAAAGGGTCATAGGAAATGTCAGTTTCTGACTCAGGGACTAAACAGGCTGGACCCATGGTGTCTTTTCATTCACCCTAACATTCTTTCTGATGAAGAGACTGTGATTCTAGTGGTGACTGGTATCCATCAAACACCAAACCTCTTTCCCTCTCTTTATCTCTGTCTTTTGTTTGCTCTCTCACTCTTGTTCTCTCTGGTCATTTACTGGAATTAAGTGACTTGGTTTACTATCAGCAATACTGGGGTATTCTCAAGTTCTGCTTCATGCTTTGGGCATCTCTAGACCTTGTCTCAGATACAACTACCTTTCATGCTCTTCTTAATAATTTAGATTTATAAGTAAAATATTTTTGTAATAATGTCTCTCACTGTGTTACCTGGTTGATATTTCTCGTGGTTTTATGCTAAGAATGCTCTTTGATCCCTTGTTGATGCAAAAGTTTACCTTTTCCCTTCCAGTGATTAATATTTAAAAATAACCACACAAGTGATGACCAGGGATGTAATGAAGAAGCTAGTTTTATTTTCTCCAAATGGTTAGCCAGTTATTCCAAAACTGTGCACTGAGTGATTCATTCTTTTCCACTTAATTGGAACAGCATCTCATCATATCCTAATTATTTATATCTAATGAGGACTTTTTCTATACTTTTAATTGTTCCTTTTCTGTTTGTTCTTAAGATAGTAGCATTCTGCTAATAAATTTGTCACTTAAAAGTATATATTAATATCTGGCAAAATAAAGATCTTCCTTTGTTATTCTCTCTTTAAAAACTGACCGGCTTCACACATTCTGTCAAAACAACTTTAAAATCATTGTCAAGTTCTAAAAATAATGTTATTGGGATAAGAACTGAAATTCTAATGACTAAATGTATCTATATTTCCATTCAGGATATAAGAAAACCTGTTTAAAAAGAACATTAGGGGCCCGGAGAGATAGCACAGCGGCGTTTGCCTTGCAAGCAGCCGATCCAGGACCAAAGGTGGTTGGTTCGAATCCCGGTGTCCCATATGGTCCCCCGTGCCTGCCAGGAGCTATTTCTGAGCAGACAGCCAGGAGTAACCCCTGAGCAATGCTGGGTGTGGCCCAAAAACAAAAACAAAACAAAACAAAAAACAAACAAACAAACAAACAAAAAGAACATTAGGGGCCGAGAGATAGCATGGAGGTAAGGCATTTACCTTTCATGCAGAAGGTCATCGGTTTGAATCCTGGCATCCCATATGGTCCCCCGTGCCTGCCAGGAGCAAGTTCTGAGCCTGGAGCCAGGAATAACCCCTAAGCACTGCCAAGTGTGACCCAAAAACAAAAACAAAAACAAACAAACAAAAAAGAACATTAAATCTTTCCAACATTATATTCTCTATTTATAAAGTAGATTTTAAAAAACTTATTTAAGAAGGTTTGAAGTTTTCGATGTGTAGAATTCTTCATATTTTATAAGCACTCTATCTCTACCATTTTCCTCCTCTTTGTTCCTCCTTAAAATTTTCAAACAATTGGGCCTGGAGAGATAGCACAGCGGTGTTTACCTTGCAAGCAGCCGATCCAGGACCTAAGGTGGTTGGTTCGAATCCCGGTGTCCCATATGGTCCCCCGTGCCTGCCAGGAGCTATTTCTGAGTAGATAGCCAGGAGTAACCCCTGAGCACCACTGGGTGTGGCCCAAAAACAAACAAACAAACAAAAAAAATGCAAACAATTGCACTAAGGTGTTACCCAATACCACAGAGAGAGCCTTAGGCCTTTCAGAGATCCCCTCCATTAGTCAATGATAGAAGTTCTAAAAGAAAGTTCTTCAAATATTAAAATTTGTTGGAAGCCTCTAGACACTTGTAGAGCATTCTTTCTGAATCTCTCAGCACCTCCAGATGTGACTAAGAGAAATACAATCATTGACTATTAAGAGTAAGTCTACTGGTGATATCCCTAGAATTCATCATTTGCCAGGTACTTAAGAGGTGCTCAATAGATTATCATCATTATTATTGATTGAGGTTCTATGATTTACAATAGTGTTAGTAATGGTTTCTCATGTACATCATTTCAATACCACATTCATCACCAAAGTAGCCACTTCAGAAGTACCAACCTGGGGCAGGAGAGATAGCACAGTAGTAGGGCGTTTTCCTTGCATTTAGTGGACCTGGGAGGGACCTGGTTCGATTCCCAGCATCTCATATGGTCCCCCATTCTGCCAGAGGTGATTTCTGAGTGCAAAGCCAGGAGTGGCCCTGGAGCACTGCTGGGTGTGGCCCCAAAACCAATTAATCAATAAATAAATAAAGTTAAATAAAAGGAAGTACCAACCATATATGAGCTAGTAGTACTGTTCCAATTTTATATGAGTGAGCCCCAATAATGGAAAAGCACCTTGGCTCTATGTCAGACTCTCCTTTACTGGGCTGAGACAGACCCCATTATTCAACTAGCAAATCTTACTGAGGAAGTTTGAATTCATCTGGACTCACTCTCTTCCTAACCCAAAGGGCAAGAGAGTGTCTTCTCTTCCAGAGCCATTTGGAGCTTACAATCTGCTCCAAACCCAGGCCCTGGATCTACCCACCTACACACATGGAACATCAATTGCCTAGACATCATGGTCTTTTCTGCAACCAGGCCAAGATATGTGAAACGATCAGAAACTATCAGGTGCCCTTATTAGTCAGCAACACTAAAGTGATTCAAATCCTTACTTAGTTAGATGGCTTTTTTGGGGGGTGGGCACACCTGGCAGTGCTCAGAGGTTACTCCTGGCTCTGTGCTCAAAATCACTCCTGGCAGGCTCAGGAGATCATACGGAATGCCATATGAATGCCATATGAACCTGAGTCCATCCCAGGCCGTCCACATGCAAGGCATACTCCCTACCATTGTGCTATCACTCCAGCCCTGGTAAGATGGCTTTTAAAAGTTCCAGTGAGGGTCAGAGGATGGTACATGGGCTAAGGCACTTGTCTTACATTCCCCTGCCCCCCCCCCCAGTTTCCATTCCTGGCACTAAGTATAGTCCCCTGAGCATCATCAGGGTCACTCCTGAGCATAGAACCAGGAGTAGCCCATGAACATTGACCCCCAAAACTACCCTTTTCCAAACATAATTAATTCCTGGGGAACCACTGTCATTCCAGACTGTTTTAGTTTTGGAGTCACAATGGTGGTGCTTGGGAGCTACTTCCAGCAGGAATCAGAATCATACCATATTGGGAATTGAACCCAGGCATCCAGCATGCAAAACACATGTTCAACCTATTGAGCTATCTCTCTGGTCCCTGCAGTTCAAGATATTTTTTAAGCAGAAGGACCCACCAACAGATACTAAGCTAAGTGACCCACAAAACCAAGACCTTGGCATCTCAGATCTCATAAGACTCCCCACTTCACATCTGCTCATCTTTCCAATCTAAATGTTGGGATTTAATTTCATCCGGTAATTTTGAGATTTACTCCTGGATACAAAAGTCTTGAGTTTTTATTTGATGTTCTGCCCTGTGGATAAAGCCCCTAATGAGATATGACTCTGAATGACCCAGTACAATGACTCTCTATAGAACAGTGTTTTCATTGCAAGAAAGATTGGTCTGAACCCCACTTCTAGCAGACAACCTCTAAGACCTTGGGATGGTTTACCTGACAAGTCAGTTCTATGCCAGTGCCTATACCAGCCCAATGTGGTTGGTCTACTTTGACAGAGAATCAGAGGGAGGTTTCAGAGAGAAAGGTCAGCCATTCTTACATGTTCACATGGCTGAGTCCAATAAAATCTCTGGCCACTAAGGCTTGAGCTTTCTGAGTCAATAGCATTCTGTGTGTGTTGCTGTATATCTTGCCTTGCAGCATGGAGAAATAGGTGCTTCTGCACTCCTTGTTTGTATATCTCCTGATGGTACCCAATCTCCTCTTTCCTTAGCTATTTATATTTAACCTGGGTCCATGTTCTGTATACATCATAACCAATAATGCGTTCCATGACTTTGCTGAGTGAGTACTAAGCCTTTCTATCAAATTATTGAGCCTGAGTTGGTCTTGGGGACTCTTAACCTTGCCATTGGTGTCCAAGTGAGGGTGATTTTGGAGACCACCAATTGTTACCGAAAGAGTATGTACCCATGAATTTTTCAACCTGAAAACCAAAAACGTTATCCAGCCTGATACGTTATAAAATGCCATAGTGCTATAGTGTTATAAAAATGTTCTAAAACATTTTATAACAGCCTAATGTTATAAAAATTACCCAGCCTGACCACATGCCCTGGAAGAACAATCACATCTTCATCTTAGTCTTTGGAGGTGTTTCTATTGATTCTTACTTCCATGTCTGTTGATAGTTAGCCAACCCAATATTAGGAAGGTCTCTTTCTGCCATTGACCTCCAAGCTGCTCTTTTTAACCTTCCTTATATCAATTCCAAACAAGGTCAAATCAACTTCTTTCCCTTGATCGTCTTATAATAGAATCTCCCTTTCCTCTGTCATTTTTCTTGGGTCTACATCCCAGTACATTTCCAACTGAGATTCTCCTTCTGAGAGTTGGTTCTTGAACCGGTCTGAACTCACCATACCTTCTGGATTAGTAATTGCTTATCATAACAGCCTGCTAAAAAATAATTCCCATTACATAGACATAAGCAGAGCCCTTTAAAAGAATCTGACAAAAATTACTAATATGCAGAACTACACATACAAGTCTTGATGTAAATTCAATGAAGCAGGGGCCCCTGAATTGCTTAGAAAGAAACAGTATGGGAATGAGAAAGGACAGCTCTGTAGCTTTTATCAGACAAATCCATCAACCAAGAGAAAGAAAATTAGATTTCCTATTCTATCTTTTCAATAGAGATCCAATTAATACTTGAGCTGAATGCCGTCTACAGTAGTATCTTGTTTCTTTAAATCTAAGATGAAATGTTAGAGAAATGCAGTAAAACACAATACTTTGGGTCAATTTGCAAAGAGCTTAATATGAGTTAATGAAAGTTAGAATTACAGAATGTAGTGGAAGCAACACAATTATATCCCTTTCAAGTACTTGCATAGATTAAAAAAATAGGTAACCAAGTAGAAGTCTTTTGAGTCAACTGTAATAAGTAGACAATTTTACTATGTCATTTCACATTCTTTTCAAATTGGTGTTGCTTAAATGCTTTAATAATGTGGAAAATAGTTTCCATTCTTAATCAGTTTACATAATTTCCTCTTAGACAACTAAGGTTATTTGGGTAAATTTCATCAACAATAGTTTTTATGTCTCATGAAGATAAAATTGGGCGGAGTGAGAGATAAAGAAGGCAGGGAGCCTAAATTAACAGGAAATTAGTTGGTCTGAATGAGTTGGCATATTATAAAACCAAAAGATTGCTTGTTTCAAGTAGAGTAAAAACAGATAGATACAAGAAAATGTCTAAAGGTTCTATTTGTATGTGGTGGGAACGAATGAGAGAGGGTTATTTGCAGTATCAAAGATGTGCCATCAACTGTCACCAGGAGTCAGAGAAAGGAAAGGCAACAAGTTCTATTGTTTAAACTTTGACTTTTGGATTTGAAGTCCAATGTCATAGTTACTTGACCATCACAGCCCTTAATTTTACCCCTTTGGGAAACTGTTCCTGTTCACCTCAGTTCACATTGATGTAGACATTTAAATAAAGTTCTTTATCCATAATCTACTAAAAAATGGGGGAAGGGTCCAAGAAAATACTGTTCATTTTTGTCTTCAGTTACAATTTCATACATTTATTCATTCATTAATCCACCAAAGATTTCTTTAAGACTCAGCTCATTGGAGACCTAGTTATACTGTTTGAGGACATTACTTTGTTTTGTTTTGGGTTCTTTTGGAAAGGGGTCACACCTGGCAACGCACAAGGGTTACTCCTGGATCTGTAATCAAAAATTGCCCATAGCAGGCTCAAGGGACAATATGGGATGCTGAAAATCAAACCACCACCAGGTCCTGAGTGGCCATGTGCAAGGTAAATGCCCTACTGCTGAGCTATCTCTCTGACCCCTGAGGACATTACTTTGTAATGTAAAGGCGAAGGCTCTGCTCTCAAGAGGCTTACAGTTCATGAGGAATTTTAAGTGACTACATCTAGAGATGTGTTCTGGTGCAGTGTATTCAGCATGGAGAATACACTTCTTCTTAAGAGGTAATGGGTTATCTAAGGTTATAACAGGTTATAAATTGGGGCTTGGGGCTTGGGGACCATATGGGATGCCGGGATTCAAACCACTGACTTTCTGCATGCAAGGTAAATGCCTTGCCTCCATGCTATCTCTCCGGCCCCTCTTTGTACATTTTTTAAGGTGAGTCCTTCACCACATATGTCTTTTGCATATATTTTCTTCCCTTCCTTGTCTTCAGATCTCCTCCTGCCATTTTTATCGAGGTACCTATTTATAATTAACGATACAATATTAATGATAGTTTTTGTGTTAAATGATACCTTTTAAATTTTTTTATAATGTCTTCCACAGAGAAGTTTTAATTTTTATGAAATGTAGTTTAACATTTTTTTTCATAGAATATATTCTGGACTTTGATTTGAAAAATACATCATCCTACCTCAGGCCACATAAATTCTATCTTGTTAGCTCTTAGAGTTTTAAAATTTTAACTGTTACACAGTTATAACCTGTTATAACCTTAGATAACCCATTATCTCTAAAGAGTTTTATAGGTTTGTATTCAAATTAGTTATTATAGTTCAGGCCACATATTTATAATAATGTTTTTTCAGGGCCTTGCAGATGATTTATTACTAAGTTGTCAACCATGTACAGATGCCAGAAGATAAATAAAATATTCTCCAATTACACCAACATAATTCCATCATTCAAGGTCCATTTCTCTCTGCTGTATGTGCAAGATACTAGCAGCCTATCAGCATCATGTGCATGCCTCATGGGATTCCTTACAGACTCAGGTTCATTTTTCTCCAGTGCTGCCTCTTGGAGTTGTACCTGATCTTATTACCAGTTTTCATCCAAATCCATTGAGAAATGGGCTGATTCTGTGTTTGTTTCTTGGCCAGAAACTGCTTGATCCTGAAAGGCTTGTGGGGAGACATGGTGAGGAGCAGCCACGTACGCACAGCAACGATGGCAGAGAAAAGAAGAGAAAGCTATAATAATGTTAATGCTATGGTTTTGTTTACTCAATTGTCTCACCTCGTTACTGCCAAAGCATCCAAGACCCTCCATCAATGTCCTTACTTCCAGTTCACTTCATAATTCACTCCACCCATTCCCTCCTTTACTTGGTATTATATTATAATCCAGGAACTATATTGGGTTTTGTTGCTGCTGTTTTAAAGCAAGGTAGTTTTTATTGAACAAAACTAGTTTAGTAAGAGGAGAAAAAGAGAGGAAATGTGTACAAGAGGGAACATGGGCTTCTCCAGAATGGAAATCATCAGGGAAATACAGACAAGCAAGTGAGATACATATTTAGAGAGAACTTGGTCTTGAAGAGCAAACTAGGGATTATATTTGTTTGCTTTTTTACTTATTTTTGAGCCACATCCAGAAGTGCTCAGGATCCAATTCCAGTTTGGTGTTTGATCAATCAGGTATTTCAGGATTTCAATTCTAGGGACAGAACTTGGGCATCCCCTTAGCATAGCATGGACTACAGCTGTCTTCCTGGCTCTAGAATTATATACTTTTCATTTACGTCTATGCTCCAATTTGAGCATAGAATTTGTTATTCATTGCTTTTTCTGTTTATGATTTGCTTGTCTTGCCATCTCTACTACAGAGGAGGAATTGTACAATAAACTTGTTCTTCCTTATCTTTTTCTCTCCTCCTTCCCTCCCTTTCTTTTTAAGTTTTTCTTTTTTCTTCTTTCTTTCTTTCTTTCTTTCTTTCTTTCTTTCTTTCTTTCTTTCTTTCTTTCTTTCTTTCTTTCTTTCTTTCTTTCTTTCTTTCTTTCTTTCTTTCTTTCTTTCTTTTCTTTTCTTTCTTTCTTTCTTTCTTTCTTTCTTTCTTTCTTTCTTTCTTTCTTTCTTTCTTTCTTCCTTCTTTCTTTCTTCTTTCTTATTTATTTTTATTTTATTTCTCTCTTCTTTATTTTTCTTTCTTTTTCTCTCTCTTCTTTCTTTTTTCTTTCTCTATCTTTTTCTTTCTTTCTTTTTTATATCTATTTATTTTTTGTACCTGTCCCATCTTCCTTTTATTATCCTGCCCCACTCCAGCCCTCTTTCCTTGGCCTCTTTCTATCATTCTTCTCTCTCCCCCTCCCTCCTCCATCTATCCATCTTAGGAGCCCTTCATGAGAGCACCAGAAAAGGGAGACCAGGTGCCAGAATGACATTAGTCAGATAGCTCATGAACAGCTCATGATCCCTCAGGAGTCCTCACAGGTCAGTCTCAATGTGAAAGTCCATCTGCTTCCATCTTCAGCAGAAACTTACCTTGCAGGGACACTGGCTTGTCTCTCACACTGTCATTCCAGCCCCAAAGGCAATGCTCCTTCCCTGCTGCAGTCCTCCCACTGACAGTCCACCTGTTTTGCTGACACTGAAGGCAGCTGTCTGGGCAATAAGAACAGGGTTACAGTGACCATGGAAACCTGAGTGCCCACAGGAACTCTAATGGGACTCAGTTAGCTACAAAGGCCTAGAGTGTGGGGACAGTGGTCAGCTTTTCTGTGTTAGGGACTTTGATCAGGCGTTCTTACTCGATGCTCACTTAAGGCACCCAGCTGGTCTCTCTAGGGAGGAAAAACAAAGACCTGCTTGGACCAGGAGAAGGGGAGATAAAGGAATCATACATGGACCCACAGGTTCTCATTTTGGTGTAAAGGATCTCACCAAGCAAGGAGAGTACAGAAAAACATTCCAATTATATATATAGTTTTGGGGGCAAACATGGTGGTGCTCAGGGCTTATTCCTGGTTCTGTACTCAAGAATCACTCCTGGTACAGTTCAGGGGGTCTTATGGGATGCCAGAGATTGAATCTAGGTTGATTCAAGACAAGCAAAAACATGCCTGCTGTTCTATTACTCAGGCACCATCCAATGATATTTAATTTTACCCAATACATCTCTAGCTCATCATTTCTATATGCACTCAACATCAAGACTATGAATGAAGTAGTTTGCAGGTTTGTATTATATTTTAAACCAGAGGTCTATTCTCACATTAGTGAAGCAGAAGATTAGCTGGTAAGCCTGATTCCTTGCATTCTTTTTGTTTGTTTGCTTGGGTTTTTTTGTGGGGTCACACCAGCGATGCTCAGGGGTTACTCCTGGCTCTGAGCTTAGAAATCACCCCTGGCAGGCATGGTGGGGGGACCAATATGGAATGCAGGGATTCGAATCACCATTCATCCTGTGTGCAAGGCAAATGCCCTAGCACTCCCCGGCCCTATTCCCTGCATTCTTTTGTTTGGTTGTTTGTTTGGCCCACACCTAGGAGCACTCAGGGGTTACTCCTGGATCTGCACTCCTATCTGGGCTGGCTTGGGATGCTAGGAATTGAACCTGGGTTCGCCCCATGCATGGCAAACTCCTATCCATCTCCAGCTCTCCTGCATTTATTTTTAACTGAGTTTTCAGTCGTATAGCACATGGGTCGTAAAGACTCATTTCTGAATAGCACAGTTCAAATATTTGCCATCACTGGAGTCTAGGGGCCACCTTCTTGAATCATTCAAATTTACAGCATTCCCCCCTTGAAAGGCTCCATGCCACTCCTTGTCTGAGGCAGTCCCTGTTTCGTGCATTGTCCAAGTCCAAAGGCTTTGGGGGTATAACTCATCCCAATCCTATCTGCCCTCCTTGTTTATTTCTCGCTTTCTTTCATGGTTCAGTCAAATTTTCCCAGATGCCTATAGAACAGTCTTCCTGAAACCTTGGGCAATCGTTTCTGCTCTTCAAGGCTCTCCATCCACAGAACATGTTCCTGAATGTTCCACATGTCCTAAAGCACATCGTGTTCATAACACCGCTTTTCATGTTTAACTGTAGAGTAGTGTTTGCCTTTGCAATGTTCTGTATCTTTCCAACATTAAGTCTTCTGACAAGAGGGATCATGTCTTATTCTTTCTACTTTCTCTCCACTCTTCTTTCTTTTTCTTTTTCTTTCTCCTTCCTTCCTTCTTTCTTTCTTTCTTTCTTTCTTTCTTTCTTTCTTTCTTTCTTTCTTTCTTTCTTTCTTTCTTTCTTTCTTTCTTTCTTTCTTTCTTTCTTTCTTTCTTTCTTTCTTTCTTTCTTTCTTTCTTTCTCTTTCTTTCTTTCTTTCTTTCTTTCTTTCTTTCTTCTTTTTTTCTTTCTTTCTTTTTCTTTCTTCTTTCTTTTACTTTCTTCTTTCTTTCTTCTTCTCCTCCTCCCCTCCTCCTCCTCTCCTCCTCCTCCTCCTTCTTCTTCTTCTTCTCCTCCTCCTCCTTCTCCTTTTTCTTCTTCTCCTTTTCTCTCATTTCTTCTCTTCCTTTTCTTTCTTCTTCTCTTCTCCTCCTTTATTTTCTTCTTCCTCTTTTTCCTCACCATTTTCTATGGATGTAGCATCTTTCTAAGAGTATATTCTTCAGAAGCGCAGATTTCCTCCTCTCCAAAGGAGTATGTCCACACTATATCTACCACTCAAATGCCAATCTCCCTTCTCCACAGCCTCTAGACCTGCACACCCTTTGCACCCTTAATGGCTTATCATAAGACTCTGCCCACTTTTTCTCCTGCTCTAACCTCTATTAACCTCAGTTCTGCAGATCCTAAGCCACATGCTTAGTTTGGGCTGGAGTATGGTTTTTATTTTTTTATTATTTTATCTATGCCTGGAGATACTTCTAGAGTGAATATGGATTATATCTGCAAAGGGGACAGAAAAGAACACCATAAAATTAAGCAATTGTACACCCTGAGTTGGGGTGCAAGTGACTCTCAGAAGTTAAAGGAAGAAGAAAACACACTCAGTGTTGTGTATGTAAATATTTTATGGGATTATTATGTTACTGACCCTACCTGATCAGTGATTCTGTCCTACCCTAGGGTGTGACCTGGCATTCTGCCCCCACCCTAGGGTGGTACCTGATTCTGGGGGATAAAAACAAGGGTCTGTGGAAGGCGAGAGGCTTTTTGCTGGAACTAAGGCTGAGACTTTGGACTTATTCTTGTCCACCGAATAAAGCTAATATTTCCACAAGCCTGACTGTCTGCGAGCTGTTTACCCACCGTTTCACCTCAGAACCATCGGCTGGACGGGGTGGCAGATGCGTGCTCCGAGCTGGAGGGGAAAGACCTCATCCTCCATCCCTCCATCAGTCAACCTCTTCAGGGGCTGACTTGCAACATAATGGCGCCCAGACAGGCTGAACCTGGACCCTCAATAACTGTAAGTGAAATACTTCATTGGAAATTTCCTCTGCTGACCATTAAATGGTTTCTGTGGTTAGTCATGTGGATTCTGCCACCTTTTGCTTACACATTGGTTCTCTAGTATACAAGTGAATTATTCCATTTTGTTTAAAACCAAATGGTTTTAATCTAAGGACAATCACTGCAGTTGGATGGTTGTGGTCTATATTTCAAATGAAAATTGCATTGTCTCCAGCCATCATAGTTTGTGGAATTTCTGGCTCACATTATTACTGTGAGCATAGTTATTGGCTGGTATTTAGGAAATAGAAAGTATAGAAATGGTGAGGCTAAAACCAGTATGGATAATAAGGAAATCTTTCTGACGAAAACTCAGACCAAGGTGCGGGCTGATGAATCCAGCCCCAGCATCAACAATATAGAACTTTTTGCTGGAAGAAAAACAACTCGGAAAGTTAAGCCTGATTCTAGCAAATCACATGACAGTAGTGACTCAGACAATGATCAACCTCCAGTGCTAACTCCAGAAGGGAGGCCTCGTTCTATTCACAAAATTGAATTGCACAACAGAGCAGATTCAGATGATGAACCACATGCTCGGTCTCAGAGCTCTATTCAGAGTAATTTTGCTAATCCGGCCTCATCCCCTTTACACAGGGTAAATGTTTCTAACTATGTACCCTATCAGATGGAAGAATTAGATCGGTTTTAAAAAGCATGTAAAGAGTATGGCCCAAAATCGCCATACAGTGTGGAGTTACTAAGACTTTGGAGTCATAACTCATCTTGGACTTTGTATGATTTTAAAAGAATCACTGAAATATGCCTGTCATCTAAACAGCGAACTGAATGGGAAATGTACTATTCAGAAGGCATAAAAGCCAAACTATATAGCCCGGATGGTATGAAAAAGCAAGTGGCAGGTGTTACTCTATCACAGTGGTCCTCAAACTTTTTTAACAGGGGGCCAGTTCACTGTCCCTCAGACCACTGGAGGGTCTGACTATAGTAAAAACAAAACTTATGAACGAATTCTTATGCACACTGCATATATCTTATTTTGCAATGAAGAAACAAAACAGATACAAATACGATATGTGGCCCGCGGGCCATAGTTTGAGGACCACTGCTCTATCGTATGAATTATTGATGGCAGAAAATCAATTTGTAAATATTCAGACACAAGCAGCTTTACCTAAAAAAGTCTTAAATTTAATTAGGGATATTGCATTGTCATCATAGGAAAAAATTGATTCTAACAGCATTGGTAGAAGAAACTTTTTAAAAATTATCCAAGACCCTTATGAGTCATATGCAGAGTTTGTAGGTAAGATTAAAGATGCTCTGAAGTTACAAGTCGAAGATGTGGAGATGAGAAACTTCCTAGTAAAATCTTTGGCTTATCATAATGCAAATTCGGCCTGTAGATTAGTATTGAATACATTAAATGAAAAGACCGATGTGAATGATTTCCTTTATGCCTGTCAAATGTCTATGAGGAACCCCAACCCCCACCCCACTTAGACTCAGTACAAACCTTCCCAGTTACCAAGGGAATGATGCCTTACTCCCCTCGGGGACAGGACACTTTCTGTAAACCAGGTCTTTGCCCAAAATGCAAAAGGGGTCACCACTGGGCAAAAGATTGCAGATCCAGAACCCTCATTGATAATAACCTAAGTGGAGGTTTCAACACAATCCCCAGGAGGCAAATTGCCTGCTACCATTATGGAAAACAGGGGCATATCAAAAGAAATTGCCGTTTCCTTATAAATTCAGCTCCTCAAGGACACACATACAAGATGCAGGGAAATGCCCACCCCCAGGCCCTTCCAAATCAGGGGCAAAGCTCAGACAATAATCCTTCCAAGCCCAGCCCAAGAAAATTCATCACGATAAGGGAATTAATTCACTCCACATCAGGGAGTGCTGGATTAGACATATTATGCCCAGAGGACATTACAATTTACCCAGGAGCATGCCCTTACATGTTAGAAACTGGCATTGTGGGCCCGCCACCCCCAGATACTATGGGTTTGCTTCTTGGCAGAAGTTCCTTCAACATAAAGGGTATATCAGTAATCACTGGTGCCATTGACTCAGATTCTATGGGAGAAATCATTGTAGTTATTACTGTACCAGTTACATGGACCTTTAAAAAAGGAGAAGCAATTGCCCAGATAGTAATAGTGCCTTATGTCAAATTTGGGACTTCAGATAAGACTAGAATTGGAGGTTTTGGAAGCACAGATCCGGGTGCTACTCAAAACCCAATCGTGGCTCTGGTTACTAAATTTAAAGATGAACACCCAATGATCAAACTTCACTTGGAAGGGCAACCCTTTGATAGAATGATAGATACGGGTGCTCAGGTTACCGTAATTTCTGATAAAGAATGGCCAGAAAATTGGCCTCTTCAGGAAATCCCATATTCGCAAGTAGGAATTGGAGGCCTGAGCTCCTATGATAGTTTACGGCCCAGAAAATCAAAAAGCAATAATCAGACCTCACGTGGGCCCATTTTCACCATCCCTGTGGGGCCATGACCTACACAAACAGTGAAAAGCAGAATTCCACATCCCATTAGCTCCAGAAGAGCCCGAACCTTCTTTTGATTTAAAAACCCAAAATCTTTAGTAGGGGCCACTACCATAAAAACACCAGCACCTTTTTCTTCCTGGGAACCGAGCCGGGAGGTCCTACCAGGATGTCAATTGGCAGCCCACCGCCATGCCAAAGGCTGCTTTAAGCAGGCCTAGGAAGGGGTACGGGACATGGATTACCCCAGTATTCCTCTACCTCCTTTCTCTGGTACTCCAGGGCTTTGCCTAGCTACATGGCTGGGCAAGCCACCGAGATTACATATCTTTCACAATAATTTTTGTGTAGAATCTGAAGCTTCAGCAGGCAACGCATCATGGCAAGGTTCCATGCTTCAGCTTTTTGGCCAAGATAAGTTGAAGATGCAGCCTCAGCAGCCCCCCACAGCCTTCTCTCTCCTTCCTCCCTGTCCCCACGGTTATTCCTGGACACCTGCTCAAGGTCCCAGCAATTGGTTTCCAGTGAGGTACAATTTAAAAAAGACCTCAGACTTCCTTGTTCCTGCAAGGGGCTGGAAGGGGTCTGCTGAACTTTCAACTTCCAGCAATTAGGAAGCAAAAGCCTCTCGGGGAGTCGGAAGCTTCAGCAAGCAACAAGGGGAGGACATGGCTCCATGCTCTTTTCGCTTGTCCAATCACAGACCAAAGTGGTATCTCGGAAACACCCCTCCTCCCTCTTGACTATTTCTAAAACATAAAAGGGTCACGTGTATCTACTTTGTATATCTCAAATGTATTCCCTTAACATCTATAACTCTTGTCAAATATCCTCATATAGTGACAATTTTGCCCACTGGATTTGTTATTTGATTGTTTGATTTTCCCCTTTGAGATTTGTTTTATAAGCAATACTGGTAGAAGAGTATCGCTGTATAGGTTTCATGTTTGTACCAAGTTATGGGGAATGTTGGACTTTATTCGTCGATCCCCAGATACACCAACAATATCTTGAGGCATTGCTTCTCTTTTGCATAGGCACATTAAAATGGAAAAATAATACATATGCAAAAAAGTTCTTATCTAATAGAGATAGGAACACAAATTTGGTAATGTAATTAGGCCTTTTACCCTGAACATTGGTATAATGATTTGGCTCAGGCCTCAGAAGAATGGGCATCGCCCACACACACCTGAACAATGGATACCATCTATGGAAACAACCACAATTGTATTTAACATTACCAGGATCCAAGCCTCTACCAGGAAAGACCTACCACTGCTTTGGCATTGACTTAGTTCAAAGAGTGCTCCCAACACCCTGCAACTCAGCAACAGTCTGCATGCAGGGCAGATTGCTCTGCATTTAATGATATGCTGAAACTAGAGGATGCTCCACATCAGCCTGACATCAATGAAAGAAATGCACAGAATCCAGACTGTTTAAATATAAGAATCTGATACCAACAATAGCTAAAGTGTGAAAAAGTTTCACTAGAATATCTCAAAAAACTCAGTTGAAATATCTATATATTCTTTGTATGTTTACTACCTTAATAGTTATAACTCCTAGTGTATATTTCCACATATAGAGGTAGCCCCCCCCACCCCCAGTTTTTCCTTTTTCTTTCTTTTCTCTCTCTCTCTTTTTGGAGAACCTTTTTGGTTCTGCTTAACAGAAAATTCTATTAGAATTTTTTGCTTGGGATAAGAACTCAAGTCAAAATCTGACTGCAGAGATTTTATAGCTTGTTATTTCTATCTTAAATGCACCAATAATATAAATTGGCATTGTTTTTGTTTATTTCTTTTTTCAATTTCTTTCTGCATAGGCACACTAAATTGGGGAAATCTTATGTATAGAAAGAAGTTTTTATCTAATAGGGAACTTGGCTTAGAACTCATGTGATAGAAATCAACCACCCAGCCTCGATCCCCAGATCCCAACCTTAGAACTGACACAGTTCTTGCATTATCAACAGGAATCAAACTCCCCCAGGGGAAGGCCTTAATACAGCTCTGGAACCAACTTGTGCCATAGTAGATTCATATGTCACCCTGATGATGAGTAAGCAGCAGCAACTTGATCTAAGGGAAGATTGCCCTAACTCACCCCCTAATGATGAGATGAAATCAGAAGACCCTCCATCATAGGATCTGTGCAAAATTCAAGATCACTAATTGAAGAAGACTGACTACAATAACCTCAAATAAGCAGAACTTTTACTGGGACTACAAAGAAAGACTTTATCCTAGGTTTCACCCTAGGATATGTGCAAAAAACAATATCTGTAATTATAAAAGATTGACTCTGACAACCGCTACTGAACAGTACTTTTCCTGGGACCATAAAGAAAAATCTTGGGGTTTGGCAACTAACATTCCTGGAGTCTATATTTGGTCACATGACAATACGTTTCAAGGAAAGAGACCTTGTCTTAGGCCAAGGAAACTTTCTGATTTCACCAGTTCACTGCATCTATGTAAAAAAGAGAAGGAAAACAAACAAAAACTCTTGTGAAATCTGCCTCCCCATTTTTTTTCCTTTTTTTCAATCTTATTTATACTTATAGCTTATAGATAGGAGACCCACAACATTTTTATTACAGAATTTTAGAACATGAATCATCTGGTTATTTTTCTCATTTATATGTCTCCCTACAAACTGAGAAAAGGAATAAAAAGGTGGATGGGACCCTAGAGTCAAATGGTCCTATAACATGGAATGGAAATAAATAAAAAAAAAGGTCAGCTCTAAATACCCAAATCAATGTTAATGACAATAGAAACAAGAGGTCTAAACTATAATAAGCTTTATAATTATATTATAATTAATATAATAATATAATTAATAATAATTAATTATAATAATGAACTAGCATTCTAGGGGGATAAAAGTGGAGGTATAAAACATGCTGGGAACTATGGTGGATGAAGGTCAACACTGGTGGTGGGAACAATCCTAAGTCACTGTCACTATGTTACTGAAATACAACTGTGAAAAACTTGTAAAAATAAAAAATTAAATGAAATAATCTAAATACTTAGAAGAAAAAAAAACACCAGCACCAATAAAAATAAAATGGAAATCTGACAAACCAATTTGGACAGGTCAGTGGCCCCTTAAAACTGATAAATTAAAGAGGCGGACAGAATTAGTGGAAGGAACAGCTAAGTTTAGGACATATTGTACCATCTTTTTTTCAATGGAATTCACCTATATTCACTATAAAAATAAATCCGGTAAATGGAGACTTTTGATGAATCTTAGAGCTGTAAATTTATCCATAATACCTATGGGCAAATTGCAGACTGGTTTACCATCACCTGTAGTTATTCCAAAGGAATGGCCACTAATTATAATTGATCTGAAAGGCTGCTTCTACCATATTCCTATCCACCCAAATGATAAAAAATGTTTTGCATTCTCAGTTCCTTCTCTCAATGATACCCATCCCTGCAGACGTTTCCAATGGACGTTCTCCCCAAGGCATGCTGAGTTCCCCAACAATGTGTCAGTTTTTTGTAGATAAGGTTTCGAGCCCTGCTCATGAAAAATTTCCTCAAGCCATGATATTTCATTATGCAGATGATATCTTGATCACAATGAACAATGAAACAGATTTACAGGACTTATACTCTTATGTTATTGACTGTTTACAAACATCAGGACTGAAAATAGCTTTAGAAAAAATACAGATAATGCCACTGTATCAATATTTGGGTTTTATTTTGGACCGGACGTCAATATGTCCACAAAAAATTTCTATCAAAAAAGAAAACCTCAGAACACTTAATGATTTTCAGAGACTTTTAGGTGATGTAAATTGGTTCCGCCCTGCACTAGGAATCCCAAATGCAGAGTTATCTAATCTGTTTAAAACGTTGGAGGGTGACCCTGCTTTAGATAGCCCGAGAAACTTAACAACAGCTGCCAAAAATGAATTGGACATCTTCTTGAGCAGATTACAAAAATCGTTTCTCTTAAGATTCATCCCAGGAGAAAAGGTATTTCTGTTCATCTTTCTTACTATAGAAACCACCACAGGGGCCTTGATGCAACAGTCAGGACTTTTGGAATGGGTATATTTACATAACAAACAGCCTCACTCAGTTGTCCCCTACTTGTAACTGATTTCAGAGATTATTATCAAGGCAAGACTCAGATCTATATCTTTACTAGTTTTTAACCAAGGTATAATAGTTTTGCCAATACCAAAAAAGGAAATTGAGTCAATATTGCCTCTTAATGAATCTGTACAAAGGGCCCTCTCACATTTCACAGGAGAAATATCCTCCCATTATCCAGCAGGAAAAACTTGGGACTTTTTAAAGAAAACTCAGTTTGTTATTTCTTCAATTGTTCGGCATTCCCCTATTCCCAATGCCAAGGTTTTTTACATCGATGGATCCCAAAATGGAAAAGGAGGAATAACCGGAGACAACATTAATATGACCATAGATACCAAATATAAATCTGCATAGAAAGTTGAATTAGCAATGTTAATTTACCTATTAGAAAATGTATCTGAAGCTATGAATAAGTTTCTGATTCTTTGTATGTGGTAAATTTATGTCATGTGATAGCCACTGCTTCCCTTAATGCTAATAACCCGATCATACAGAACTTACTTAAACGATTACAGCAGCTTCTTCAAAAACGAACTGAGCCCATCTTCATCACGCATATTAGAGCCCACTCAGGTCTTCCAGAACTGATGGCTCAAGGAAATAAAACTGCTGACTTGCTAGCAATGCCTATATTTAAATCACCTGTAGAGGAACATTCAGCCCTACACACAAATGCTCGCCGTTTACAGTGAATTACCAAATTCCATGGAGGCAAGCTAGAGAAATGGTAGAAAACTGCAACATATGTGCATCGTTAACAAAAAAGACTCACATAGCAGGAGCAAATCCAAGAGGCTTACAGTCTAATAAACTTTGGCAAATGGATATAACTCAAACAGATTTATTTCCAAGAAAACCTTATCTTCATGTTGTGGTGGACACTTATTCTCGTTTTATGTGGGCAATTCCCATGTCTTCTCAAAAATTTAAGGCTGTTTGTAGTTTTCTTTTACAAAGTTTTTCTGTAATGGGTATTCCATATTCTATAAAAACTAATAATGGGCCAGCCTATGTTAGCAAAACTTTTGAATTTTTTTGTAAAGAATGGCAGATAAGACATCTGAAAGGAATTCCTTACAATTGTAGGGGACAGGCCATTGTAGAAAGGACTCACAGAACCTTAAAAACTCAATTACAAAAAAATAGAAAAAGAGGTTTACCACCAACGGATTTGCTATCTTTGACTCTTATCACACTAAATTACTTAAACTTACCCCAAGGGGAAAGTTACACTGCAGCGGAAAGACATTTTAAAGAAGATATTCAGAGACAAGAAATAACCCATAAACCTATTTGGATCAAGGAGAATGAAAAATGGATAGCTGGATATCTTCTCCTAAGAGGAAGGGGTTATGCTTATGTTTCTACAAATGACAACCCTCCCAAGAAGTTTTGAGTTCCATTACACCTTGTTAGAACTTGGGCTAGCACAAATGATCAGGTTCAGACTATAAACTCCCCTTCAGAGCAAAAACAGAATACTCCAGACACTAACAGCAGTAATATTGCTGAGGTCTCTGGGGCAGGGAACAAGGATTTAGCTGTCACACACCATACATTGAGTGAGACTGATGGTAGTGATAAACCCTTACACTCCGAGATGCAAAAGGAAAGACAGGAAACTGTTTTAACTGGGCTCCAAAATATAGGAAACTCTTGCTACATGAACTCAATATTGCAATGCTTGTATAATATTTCAGACTTGACTCAGTATTTTCATCAAGATCATTATAAAAAAGGATATTTTTTTTTTGGATCTTTAAAAATTTATTTTAATAGCTTTATTTAAACAGCATGATTACAAACATGTTTGTAATTTAATTTCAGTTATAAAAAGGACATTCCCTTTTCACCAGTGCAATTTTTCTTTTTTTTTTTTTTTTTTTTTTTTAATTTTTTTTTTTTTATTTAAACACCTTGATTACATACATGATTGTGTTTGGGTTTCAGTCATAAAAGGAACACCACCCATCACCAGTGCAACATTCCCATCACCCAAGTCCCAAATCACCCTCCTCCCCACCCAACCCCCGCCTGTACCCTAAACAGGCTCTACATTTCCCTCATACATTCTCAATATTAGGACAGTTCAAAATGTAGTTATTTCTCTAACTAAACTCATCACTCTTTGTGGTGAGCTTCCTGAGGTGAGCTGGAACTTCCAGCTCTTTTCTCTTTTGTGTCTGAAAATTATTATTACAAGGGTGTCTTTCATTTTTCTTAAAACCCATAGATGAGTGAGACCATTCTGCGTTTTTCTCTCTCTCTCTGACTTATTTCACTCAGCATAATAGATTCCATGTACATCCATGTATAGGAAAATTTCATGACTTCATCTCTCCTGACAGCTGCATAATATTCCATTGTGTATATGTACCACAGTTTCTTTAGCCATTCATCTGTTGAAGGGCATCTTGGTTGTTTCCAGAGTCTTGCTATGGTAAATAGAGCTGCAATGAATATAGGTGTAAGGAAGGGGTTTTTGTATTGTATTTTTGTGTTCCTAGGGTATATTCCTAGGAGTGGTATAGCTGGATCGTATGGGAGCTCGATTTCCAGTTTTTGGAGGAATCTCCATATCGCTTTCCATAAAGGTTGAACTAGACAGCATTCCCACCAGCAGTGGATAAGAGTTCCTTAAAAAAAAAAAAAAAAAAAAAAAGGATATTAACAAGAAAAATCCAATGGGGCATAAAGGTAAATTAGCCGAAGAATTTGGTCGGCTCATCAAAACCATGGGAAATGGATTTCATAGATATATTAACCCTGAAAGCTTCAAAGTAACAATTGGTTTACTTAATGACCAGTTTGCTGACACAATCAGCAGGATCCACAAACTACTGATGTTTCTAATAGAGGGACTTCATCAGGCCTTGCTTACTGTAAATCTAATGACAGACAAAACTACACATCTTATGGAAAATTAAAATTATGAACAATTTAGTCCAGAACACCGAAAGGCTCACAAATCTATTATTTATGATCTCTTTCAATAACAATTCAAATTTATACTACAGTGTCTCACATGCCACCAAAAGTCTAAGGTTTATGAGACATTTGTTCATTTGTCTCTGGCTGTTACATCTACAGATAAATGTACATTACAGGAATGCTTCTCTAAATTTTTTAAAGAAGAAGAGTTAAGGGATGACAACAAAGTTCTGTGCAACAGCTGCAAAACTAGAAGGAATTTTTCAAAGAAAACATACTTATGGAAACTGCCACCAGTACTTATAATGCACTTGAAACGTTTTGATTTTGATGGCAAACAAATAAAAAAAATTGCACACTTCTGTAGATTTTTCTTTAGAAGACCTCAATTTAGTAGAATTCACTTCAGAGAATAAAAGCAAGATTAAGAAATACAACTTATGGGCCCGGAGAGATAGCACAGCGGCATTTGCCTTGCAAGCAGCCGATCCAGGACCAAAGGTGGTTGGTTCGAATCCTGGTGTCCCATATGGTCCCCCGTGCCTGCCAGGAGCTATTTCTGAGCAGACAGCCAGGAGTAACCCCTGAGCAATGCTGGGTGTGGCCCAAAAACCAAAAAAAAAAAACAAAAACAAAAACAAAAAACAACAACAACAAAAAAGAAATACAACTTATCATCAGTGTCAAACCATTATGGTAAAGTTCACCATGGACACTGTACTTCATACTGTAAAATTGCTGCAAAACAATACTGGATCAATTTTGATGACAAGAAGATCAAAAAAGTCCCTAATCCATTGGTGAAATCCACAGCAGCATACATCCTGTTTTATACTTCTTAAAGATCTACAATGAACACCAGATAATCATTTCACTTTCTTATTGGTTGCTATTAATGATCTAAGATTCTTTCCACAGGTATGATCAATGAATATAGATTGAAAATCATATACCTCCAATGTGTTTCCTTGTATGATGGATTTATGTCTTAATTTCATTATTGCTTTAGGTCTCAGTTAATCATGAAATCTTACAATTTAATTTAGTCAAGGTTCACCTGAAAGAAAAATTTGTCACCATATTAATGTTGTTTTTCTTTCTAGGTATACTCATTTAATGACTTTCACTCTTTTTATTTTAACATCATTGCTTTATTTCCATCTATTTAGGTTTTAAGACGCTGACATAATGATAATTTTTAGGTGGACTTTCTTCACAGTGCTTCTTGCCTATGATTGATTATCATAGTTACTGTTATACAATAACTTTGTATATATATATATATACTGTTATACACTTATAGTAGAGTTTTCCATGTTTGTATTATGCATAAAATTCTCTTTCAGATCTGCTCTGCTCTGCCATCAAAAAAAATTTTTTTGAATTTGAAATGATTTATCTAAACAGTTGCCGGCTATTACATTTTAAGGTGCTTTTAGTTGATTCAGCTGAATTCTCTTTTCTTTTGCTCTATTTTGGATCCTTTCCAACAAATATTTTTTGGTATGAGTGAGTGTTATGGCCATATTTTTTGTGAAGTCTGTATGTGTATGTCTTGTTCAGTGTTTGTCTGTTTTGCATATTTTGTATATAGTTCCCTTTTTCCTAACTTTATCTTCCCCAATTTAGTCTTTCTTATCCTTCCTTCCTAGTCCTTAACATTTAATTCTCAGGATTCCCTTCACATGTGCAACTCATCTCTTTCACCCACAACTACAAGCCTCCTGATCTTGGCCTGAGGAAGAAATTCATGACTGTTGGAGTTTTATACCATGTTTGCTGCAAACTTGTTGGAAATGAAGCCACCTGGAATTTGTGTCACAATATATCCCCAGAGAAAAGATCATGGATAAGACCCACAATCTCTAGATCTCAGTTAAACTGTGCTATCTAAATTTCTGGCTTTCCATCCACATACATAGTGCTATCATTGACCATTTCTACAATGGCTACCCCAAGATTGCACCGATCCCAAAAGAAATGCAAAAGCCCAACCAACTCATGATGGCTTCAACCCGTTTTTCCAGATCCATCAAGTGTCTTTTGCCGGTCTTCTCGGAGTTCCAGACCCCTCATCTTTACAGATTGGTATTGGACTCTGTAGAAATTTCACCTTTTGTATTTTTCTTATAATTGTAATCCTTTGAATTTATATTTGGTACTACACCTCTTTTGACTATTGTAATTAATGTTTTTCTATTTTAGTTTTTAATCTTAGGAATTGATGTTGTATTACATTAGGGTTTTGCTTTCTTGACTTTAGGTTAGTAGGTTAGATATTGTTGTCTATAATTTCCTAAATGATATTTTTGTCTGGTCTCAGGGCTTTTTGCATGGGCACATCATAGGCAAAATACTAGGTTTATAGGAGGTTCCATCCATTTTGGATGGGCCCTCAAGTTGTTTATTTACACAGGGAGTGTCTCTACCTTAAACATTTTGTTTTGGTTTGTGACTTAAGCTCCCATCTATAAATAATCGACCTTATTGGTACATTAATTTCAGAAATCATATGGACTTCAGCCTGGATTAAGAACTTGGATTAAGTTCAGAAGCCTATTGATCATCATTGCAGTGGCCCCCCACTGTGCAGGGGGTATATGCTTCTTCCTCCAAAATAAGGGCCTAATTCAATGACCTCAAAGATGGGCTTTCTGGTCTACCTGGACTTGAATGAAAATGGGTTCAGAGATATAGCATGAAGATAGGGCATTTGCCTCACATGCAGAAGGTCATTGGTTCAAATGCCAGTATGCTAGGAGCAATTTCTGAGCGGGGAGCCAGGAGTAACTTCTGAGCACTGTCAGGTGTGACCCAAAAACCAACAACAACAACAACAACAAAGAAAGAAAAGGTGCTTCTTCTCGCCTGCAACACAACTTTTCTGGCGTCTCTTCGAAGGATCTATGTATGTCTTAGATATCTTCTCAGGAGCTTGTAGTTGATTCCTTGATACATGTTTCTGGTTTTAGATACCCTGTGTTTAGGTTAGAAGTTTTTCTTTACATTTTCCTGTGATTCTCTTATGCAAACAGCCGCTCTTTTATTATTGACTAGTTTTTCCTTTAATAATTGTAGGCAATATTGTTTGTTTACTAAAAACAAATGAGGGAATTGTGTATGTAAATATTTTATGGGATTATTATGTTACTGACCCTACCCTGATCAGTGATTATGCCCTACTCTAGGGTGTGACCTGGCATTCTGCCCCCACCCTAGGGTGGTACCTGATTCTGCTTCCACTATTGGGTGGTATCTGATCCCACCATTGGGTGGTACCTGATTCTGGGGGATAAAAACAAGGGTCTGTGGAAGGCGAGAGGCTTTTTGCTGGAACTAAGGCTGAGATTTTGGACTTAGTCTTGTCCACCGAATAAAGCTAATATTTCCACAAGACTGACTGTCTGCGAGCTGTTTACCCGCCGTTTCACCTCAGAACCTTTGGCTAGATGGGGTGGCAGACGCATGCTCCAAGCTGGAGGGGAAAGACCTCATCCTCCATCCCTCCATCAGTCAACCTCTTCAGGGGCTGACTTGCAACAACTCAGAATACTGGGTTGTGACTTCCAAGATGGAATGTACCCCATAAAGTAAAAGGAAACAGCTGTACCCCAGAGTATATATGTGTGGGCAACCAAGATAAAGTGCATTCCACCTCACTTCTCCAAAGTTGGTATCTTAGAATTTTTCCAAGCTGTTCTTCCTAGGAGCAAGGTTTTGGTCAAGTCCCCTAATGGGTCCTTAAGGATCTTGAGCAAGTTTTGACTAGGATTCACCTGAATTCATTGCCAAGGCTCCTAGCCCTTATCTGCCTGCCAGCTTTCTACTCATCTTGTTAAGAATTTATTTCTCATTTTTATTAAAGTAACTGGATCAATATTTCATTTTTTTATCATGCACACTTACTGGTCTCTAAATATAGAAAACCAAATCTAAGTTCTCATATCTAAAGTTGATTCACATATCACCTCATCCCCTCCACTATCATCACCACCACCACTAACCAACAATCCACCCCAAAGGATTTCTTTATGTCCAGGAAATCAACTCAGACTCTCAAATAGCTGATAGAAAAGTCAGGACTGATGTCCCAACTCCAGAGAGTAGCTCCCAGAAATTAACATTAAACTTCAAAAGCTGTCAGAGGGCCTGGGTGCTCCATAACCTTCTATCCAACTGTGATCATTTTTATTTAAAACACTTTGGCCCATTCCCATCATTGTGTGCCTGGCTGCTGTGAGGTACTGTGGCAACAGCCCATGTGGACCCTTCAGCCAAATGCCACTTTGCCCTTTTAGTCCTCTGCTTGCCAAGCAGGCAGATCTCTCTCTTCCATCTGCTGCCCCTGGCCTACTCCTGCCTTACTTGTTCTCTGTAAGACTTAAACGGAGCTGCATGTATCTGTAGAGAAGTGGTTCTATGTTTTGAGAAATTAAGCTCCTTTAGAGATTAAAGTTTGGCTCCCATCGTTCCCTTCCAAACACTCAGAATTAAAACTGGGTCATAGAAAAATAGTTGTTCCATTTTCTAAGCTGGCAATAGCTGCAAGCAGTGCCAGGTTCGTCTCCCCTGAGACACCTTCTGGAGCCTCAGAGAACCACGGAGGGATTGTTCTTTTATGCCTAACCCCACTCAAGGGCACTTTGCAGAAGTTCTACACGGCTTCTCTTTTGCAGCATTCACTTTATGTCACTGGCCTGCAGGATTTGCTTCTGCTCTCCCCTACTTTCTGCTCCTCCTCCACCCTCAGGACACACTATGATTAAGGACAAGGACTGTGTACTAGATCGTGATGCTGGGGTTGCAATTTTTTGTCTTATCTCCAGGATTTCATTTTTGGACACTGTAGTGAAACACATTCTTTTTCACAAATAGTTTCTGGCCCCTTTTTTATTTCTTTTTTTCTCTCTTTTTATGCCACACCTGGTTGTGCTCAAGGCTAACTCCTGACTCTGTGTGCAGGGATCATTCTTAGCAGTGATCAGGGGTTCCAGGGATCAAACCCAGTCATTAATGTGCAAGGCAAGCACAAGACCTGCTGTACTACAGCCCTTCTTGTCCTTTCTGAGGGAGAGAACACTCCAGCCTTCCATTCCCCCATTCGATTTGACATTCCAGTTTGCCAAGAAATGCAAAGGTGGCGGTTACCTTGAAACTTGGTTTGCTCTTGAGTACAGGGGGCCTCAATATTGGATGAAAGATCTACATACAAAACTTCAGATATGTCTGATGTGAGAGCTATTTATTTCTATTTGGGGCCACATCACGTAGTGCTCAGGGATCACTCTTAGGTGGCCTTGGGTGCTATATGCAGTGCTGAGAATTAAACAGGGTTGACCATGCACAAAACACCTTACCTTCATAATATCTCTCTGATGCTATAGTTATTTAATAGCTTTAGGAGAGTACATTTTTGGATTCCTTGATGGTCTATGATCCATCCTCATGCTGCCTTCTCACTGGTTCCTGTGTACTCTGTCCTTAGTCCATGCTGGTCTCTCTCTGCTTCCCATCTCCCATGACTGTCTTCATCTGTCATTGATGCTATATTGTCTATTGCTGGCACTCATCTGTACCCTGTCCCTCAAGGCCCATAGCCAGCTCATTCTTTGACTCTTTGACTTTCCTTGGTTCTTTAGACCATGTGTTCATGGGTGAGAACTGTTTCTTTTCTGAAAGAGAACAGTTGCCATTTGCCTGATCTAGGTCAGAGGTAAAAAAAAAAATTATCTTGCTAGTGCCTTATTTCCCATATCATTCTTTCCTAACATCTATTTGATGAGTTTCCTCTTTTTCAAATGGAAATGCAAAGAACCTATTAAATTAACTAATAAATTGGAGCCCCTTTTCTCCTTTAACCTACTTCCACCATAATAACATGACATGTCCTCTCTGAAAAAAAAAAAAGTGTTTAAGAGCCAGAGCAGGACTGACTATATACCTTGTATTCTCTCTCTCTCTCTCTCTCTCTCTCTCTCTCTCTCTCTCTCTCTCTCTCTCTCTCTCTCTCTCTCTCTCTCTCTTCTCTCTCTCTCTCTCTCTTTGGTGGGGGGGAGTACACCCAGTGATGCTCAGGGGTTAGTCCTGGCTCTTCACTCAGAAATCGCTCCTGGCTTTGGGGACAATATGGGATGTTGGGGATCAAACCAAGGTCCTTCCTGGGTCAGCCTCATACAAGGCAAGTGCCCTACTGCTGGACCTCTGCTCCAGCCCCTGCCTTGTATTTTTATATAAGGGGTGGCACAAGGGCTTAGGAATAAACTGCTTCATCAACCTCTTAATAAAACATGAGCAGGGGGGTACTGTTCCATGATGAACAGATTATTGTAGCAAAAGAGAAACTTCTGGGGTTATACATCATGGAGACTTGGAGCGCAGTGGGACTACAGCATAAGTTGTCTTCTGAGTATTTCAGGGCACTGTTGACAATGCCTTGTTTCTTTCTCATTGCTGAGTTAGCTGAATTAGGGCTAGGCATGCACAGAGGGAGCTACATAGAATATTGTGGTATACCTCTGCTCAAGCACTTTGCTTCCTTTCTTTTTGACTTTATTCTAGACTTCATGTGACCTTCTTAATACCTGTTGATATATTACTGGTGGTCCTAGGGGTGAGATGGAGGAAAGTGGCTGGCATTTCACTGTGGAGAAGGAAGAAAAATTGTCCATTGATACCATAAACTCTATTATTGTAATTATCTTATCTAAACTAGAATAATAATTGTTTTAAAACTCACCATCTCTACTTGCAGCAGTTTCTCTAGCATCTTCAAGACCCACGTGCCCCGGAGGCAGGAGAAAGAACTCCCCATTTTCCACCAACTTGAGTTATTAAGTATCACATCCTGAGTCAAATCTGCTCTCCTAAAATTTCCCTCCCGTTCTCCTAGGGCGCCTTCTGGACTGACAAGATGGAGTCTGCTTTCCCCTTGATATGACAGCTCTTTAATATTTAAAAGCAGCTGTTCTTTCTCTCTTTTTCTTTTGTCTCCAGTTCCTGGGGCTAAATATACTGAATTCTTTTCGACCTTGTCTTCCTAGAGGGATGGAAGAATATTCAGTCCTTCCAATGAATGAACTTTCAGCTCTTCCATTGTTTCTAATGGCTTGGTTCTGAATCCTTCATTGTTCAGTGGTTTTGACTGGAGTACTTTCAATTTAGCTAATACCTCTACTGAAAAGCAGGCTCCAGGACTCATGCTCACTTGTAGAACTTGATAGAAGGGTTAACAGCACCAGGATGGATCTTCTTAACTATGGTCTGGTATCTTTAGCATGAGTTACATTTCCTCTCCATAGAAGCTGGGTCACTCCAGGGCTTCACTTTGATCTTATAATCTCACAGAAGCTGCTGCCAGTTATCCAAGAATCAACTTGGATAAGATATTTTTGAACCTAAATCCATGGTTTTTATATCGATTATATTTCAACTCATCTTAACTCATTTGGAATACTAATGCAATGTATTTCCTTATCAATGGCATTTTCTTACCCATTGGTTTTATATTACCTTGAAGTTTGAGATAATTCTTTCACAAATTTTTCCAAGAAAAAAAAAATGCTAAAGAGAAATTCTTCCAGATGTGGAAATAAAATAAGTTGATTATATCTTAAATATTCCTCACCCACAGGAGTTGTTACATCCATACAACAGAAGTTAAGTCACTTGCCTTGTATGCAGCAAATTTTAGTTTGATCCTGAGGCACCATATATAGTCCCCAAGTACTACCACAAAGATCCTTAAATACAGACCCAAGAATATCCCCCTGCGAACTGGCAGGTATGACCCCCCAAAAAAACAACACAAATAGAGACTTTTTCAGAATATCAATTGATTAAACAGTGACATTGATTATCAATTATTAAGTATATCACATTGGAGTTAGGACAAAAAGGAAGTATTATCATTAATAAATCAGCTGGCTCACTTTACAAACTATTACTGTACTAAGAGTTCATCTCACCCATCACAGAGATATATCACTGTGTACTTTGTCAAATGCTTGGCAAAAATGGAATTATAAAGAGGTGGTCTCCTGCTCTGTAAAATAAATGTCCTTTAATCAAAAACTAGACACAAAGGTGGCAACTTCCAATCATCATAGAAATTTTAAACTGTTACAAATCATTCATTTTGTATTTGAGTCTAGTCTATCTTATGCTCTACCCAAATTGGTTGGATTAGAGTGGGAGATGTGATACAGAAAAAAATAGAGTCAATGCAGAAACATTTGCTAAATTTATTTAGAATATTAGGTACTCCATTCACTGAAATTGCTGAACTTGGGTCAAACTCAGGTGTCCTCACCATTAGATTTTGAGAACCAATCTGTTAATAAAATCAACCTGAAAGTAAGTAGAGAAACAAGATTGTAGCTACTGGTGATATTTTTATATGTATGTGAAAACAGGGAAAGTAGAGAAACAGGATTGTAGCTACTGGTAATATTTTTTATAAACAACATTTTTATATGCATGTGAAAACAGGAACTTCAAGCTTGAAGACAGAAGATTTTTCATTACAAGAGTCACCACTTCCTTCATGTATTCTAAGCCACCAGCTTTTTGAAATGTCTTTCTCGTTTTTTAAAACCCAGTCTTCTAATATACACATTTAAGAATATAAATGTGCCTCAAAAGTTGGTAATAGCTGCATTCTCAAAAACTACGTATGCCACATTCTATCATTTAGTTTAAAATCCTTTCTAAATTTAATTATAGACTTATTAAACCCATATCTTGTTTATAAATACATTGTTTTGTTTCCAATATTTGGGGCTTCTTAGGTATCTCTTTTTATGTTTTGTTGGTCTCATCAGTTGGTAGCTAAATGGAAATTCCTTTTCCCATAAAGAGTATAAAATACAATTTTTTTAAAAAGCATTTTTTAGTCCTCACAGAAGTGTTTCTGAGCAGGTTCTCCCCTAACTTCTTCCCATTTTCATCATTCCCTAAGCAAATTTGCAATATCATGTGTTTATTTGTGGATATCTCTCAGGGGACCAGGGATTTTGAGGCCCTCTAACTATAAAGTTCTGCTTTATTTAATTATAGAGGTGGGATAACTATCCTGAGTTATTTAGTTTGCCTGCCCAATATCCTTTCCTTGAGGAACTTGGTTTCTATACTTCCATACATATTAGGTAAAGGTGTCAGTCATTATAAAGTCTCTCTTCTAACAATTTCCACTGCAGAAATAAATGTGACTGGAGATTGCAATCATTTTCTTAGAAATTGTCTATAGAGCTATTAAAATGACTATCATCTTCAACTACAAACTCATCATCAAAGTCCATGTTCATAACCAGGTGGGCCATATTTACTACTATATTCATACCATAATCATAATGTTCACAATTATGTGTGATATGCCTGCAAAAAGATAAAAAGTCATAAAACTGGAAATTGAGCTCCCATTCAACCCAGCTATTCCACTCCTAGGGATATACCCAGGAACACAAGAATACAATACAAAAACCCCTTCCTCACACCTATATTTATTGCAGCACTATTCACAATAGCCAGGCTCTGGAAACAACCAAAATGCCCTTCAACAGATGAATGACTAAAGAAAATGTGGTACATATACACAATGGAATATTATGCAGCCATCAGGAGAGATGAAGTCATGAAATTTTCCTATACGTGGATGTACATGTATATCATGCTGAGTGAAATAAGCCAGAGGGAGAGAGAGAGATGCAGAATAGTCTCACTCATCTATGGGTTTTAAGAAAAATAAAAGTCATCTTTGCAACAATCCTCAGAGAAATTGAGAGGAGGGCTGGAACTTCAGGCTCACTTCATGAAGCTCACCACAAAAAGTGGTGAGTGCATTTATAGAAATAACTACACTGAGAACTACCATAATCATGTGAATGAAAGAGGGAACTGGAAAGTCTGTCTAGAGTACAGGTGGGGGTGGGTGGGATGGAGGGAGATTTGGGACATTGGTGGTAGGAATGTTTCACTGGTGAAGGGGGGTGTTCTTTACATGACTGAAACCTAATCACAATCATATTTGTAATCAAGATGTTTAAATTAAAAAATGCAAAAAAAAAAGTCATATGATATATGTAAAGTTGAGAAATGAAGAGAAAATATAAATCATTTCAGCCTGTAGGTTCAACTTAAGCTCGATTCCCCACTATATTCTCCATTTTCATAAACCCAGTATTCACAAGAAAGTTATCTTGTCCCCTTTATAATCAGTCTCCTTCTCCATCTGAAGATCCCTGGAAACCATAGGTGTGTCTCTATTCTTTCCTATTTACCTTTTGCAGAATGACCTTAAAATATTCATAATAGTGGAAAACTTTTTTCATTTTTGCATGATATTTCTGAAATTCTGAGATCCATCTGTAGAGTATGTGTGCAGAGTTTCTTTGATTTATTGCTAAATAGTTTTCGATGACATTTTATATAACCACACACCCATTTAAAGGCCTTTAAGTAGTTTTCAGTTTCTGGTTATTACAGAAAGCTGCTGTGAACAACCATGTGTAGTTTATGTGTCATGATATGTCTTTTTTCTCAGGGAGAAAAGCAATTTCTTGTAGGAGTGTAATTGCTATGTCATATGGTTAAGTATATGTTTAGGTTTTGTTTTGTTTCTGTTTTGGTGCCACACCTGGCAGCACTCAGGAATTACTCCTGGCTCTCCACTCAGAAATTAATACTAACAGGCTTGGGGGACCTTATGGGATGCCAGGTATAGAACCCTGGTCAGTGCATGCAGGCAAACACCCTACTTGCTGTGCTATTGCTCCAGTCCCAGTATATGTTTACTTTTTAAGAAATAAAATTTCTGGGGATGGTACTATAGTAAGTACAGTAGACAGGGCATTTGCCTTGCACATAGCTGATCCCCAGCACCCCATACATTCCTGAGTCTACCAGGAGTAATCTCTGAGCAAAGAGCTAGGAGTAAGCCCAAAGTACTGATAAGTGTGGCCCAAAACAAAGTCAGTTATCACAAAAGTCAGCAATGCAGATGAATTTGAGGTGGTCTTTCTCCCTTTTGATTATGAAAAACAAACAAACCTAAACACTTAAATGGCTTTGCTGAAAGCATCTGGCTCTCATGTGAGTCACTTCTGTTTCCCAATAGCAAAAATCCAACTAAAAGTCATATACTGGACATTTTTTAAATATATTTTTTATTTAAACATCTTGATTACATACATGATTGTGTTGTTTGGGTCTCAGTCATGTAAAGAACACCACCCATCATCAGTGCAACATTCCCATCACCAATGTCCCAAGTCTCCCTGCTCCCCACCCAACCGCCGCCTGTACTCTAGACAGGCTTTCTATTTCCATCATATATTCTCACTGGATATTTTTAATTTCAGAAGGTATTCATGTTTCCTCTGAGGGAATAGGCACTGTATTTTTATTTTGTTTCATGATGTACACACAGGGGAACCTGTAAAACTAGAGTAACTTGAGGTTTCTGTGAGAAACCAGACTTTCTCCTATCTAAAGTGTGGGTTGCATTCCTGACTTGACAGGTTAGGCTCCCCAACTGTAAAATGAGAACCTTGGGAGACCATTATTCATTTGATGGAATGCCAGTGCTCAGCAGCGTCTTCTTGGAATCGAGCTGTGCAGGATTGGAGTTACTCAGCTCCTTTGGGTGAAAAATGGCTATTGTTGAACTCTATCTCTCTTAACACAAGATATTCTAGAAAGGGGTCCTGGGTTCACACCCAGCTTCACCCGAGGAAGACAAGCTATAATTCATATCACCTCTTCAACAACTGTATACAGATTTGTACACAAATTCAAAAGATTATGTACAGAAATGCTGGAGTCTGATTTTGTGGAGGCAGTTACAAATGAAGCCTTTATTTTGGAGCGTTATATGTGACCTAGTGGGTTTCCCATTATTAATAATTTTATTAATAATTTAATGATTAATATAACAATATGGGAACTCCTCAAAAAACTGGAAATTGAGCTCCCATATGACCCAGCTATCCCACTCCTAAGGATATACCTTAGGAACACAAAAATACAATTCAAAAATCCCTTCCTCACACCTATATTCATTGCAGCAATATTTACAATAACAAGACTCTGGAGACAACCAAGATGCCCTTCAACAGACGAATGGCTAAAGAAACTGTGGTACATATACACAATGGAATATTATGCAGCTGCCAGGAGAGATGAAGTCATGAAATTTTACATGGAATCTATTATGCTGAGTGAAAGAAGTCAGAGGGAGAGATATAGACACAGAATAGTTTTACTCATTTATGGGTTTTAAGAAAAATTAAGGACATTATAGTAATAATGCCCAGAGACAATAGAGATCAGAGCCGGAAGATCTGGCTCACAATATGAAGCTCACCACAGAGTAGTGAGTGCAATTAGGAAAATAACTACACTAACAACTATCATGACTATCTTAATGAGTGAGAGAAGTAAAATGCCTGTCCCGAATACAGGCAGGTGTTTGAAAAGGAGGAGGCATTTGTGGTGAAAATGTTGCACTGGAGAAGGGGGTGTTCTGTTTATGACTGCAACCCAACTACAATCATGTTTGTAACCATGGTGCTTAAATAAGGATTTTATATTAAAATGTTATATAATATATACTAATTACATATAAGACTAGTATTTTTTATTAATTTTTTTTCTTTTGGGGCCACACCCAGTGCCACTCAGAGGTTACTCCTGGCTATGTGCTCAGAAATTGCTTCTGGCTCAAAGGACCATCTGGGATGCCGGGGATCAAACCAGAGTCTGTCCCAGGTTAGTGCATGCAAGGCAAATACCCTACCATTGTGTTATCACTCCAGCCCCTTTTTATTTATTTATTCCCCCTGCCATTTTACTTATTTTTAATTGAATCACCATTAGATATGCTTACAAAGTTGTTCATGATTTCATGTAATGTACAACATCCATCCCTTCATCAGTGCATATTTCCTGCCCCCAGTGTCCTGTTTTCTTTCTAACCACTCTCAGCCTGTCTCTATGCTCTATAGTAGACACTTTTCTTCTTTCTTTTCCTTTTTTCCTTTTAAACATTTTGGCTTATAATACTGTTAGTAAAAGGACATCAGATCTTTTTGCCTCCTTTTAGCACCCAGTTCTTTTTACTTTTTTTTTTCTTTTGACCCATACTCAATAGCACTTGGGTTACTCCTGGCTCTGCACTGAGAAATCATGCCAGGAAGGCTCCAGAAACCATATGGGATGCTGGAGGTTGAACCAGGTCTGCTGTGTGCAAGGCAAATGCCCTACCAGCTGTGCTATCACTCCTGCTTCCAGCACCCAGTTCTTGTCAAATAATACTCACCCTTTTCTTTCCAAATTGCACTTCTACTCCCCATCCTGTGGCAAGCTTTGTATCATAGACCAGTCTTCCTGTAAGACTCTAGTCTTCATCTTCAGTCATGAGGGTTTTTTGTTTGCTTTTTTAATGATATTCCTCTTCACTTTGTTGTTATTGTCATCGCAATTCTCAGGGCTCACATATTCTGTGGTGGTGCCTGCCAAATGCACACACCAGGGGTCACTTTTGTGGTCTTATACATAATAGCTATGGCAGGAGTCAGAGTGGGCATGTAGAATAATTTTAGGATCAGGGCCCGGAGAGATAGCACAGCGGTGTTTGCCTTGCAAGCAGCCGATCCAGGACCAAAGGTGGTTGGTTCAAATCCCGGTGTCCCATATGGTCCCCCGTGCCTGCCAGGAGCTATTTCTAAGCAGACAGCCAGGAGTAACCCCTGAGCACCACTGGGTGTGGCCCAAAAACAAAACAAACAAACAAAAAAAGAATAGTTTTAGGATCAAACTCATTGCCTCACACCTGCAAAACTGTTTCTCTACCCTTGAGTTACATACCTAGTAGCTCTGTTAGATCTTTTTGTGTTAGGCAACATAATTTGTAGAGTTTACACAGCAGGCCAAATAACAGTTTAAACTTCGAGAGCCATAGTGGGGCCCTGAGCCATCCACACATTCTTGAGGCCAGTGCAAGAAGTTATATACAGGTAAATATGGGAATCTTGGGTTATGTTCAGTAATTTCAACATTTAAACCATTAAAAGACCAGAGAGTAAAGAGTATTAGGTGAAAAGTCAATGCATTTCCTGTCCTGGACTCCCACTTTCCTCTCACAATGATGCGTTTCTGAGGAACCTTTGTGAAGTCACACCCATTCTGGGAGTGGTTACCCTGTAAAGCGCTGTTAGCAGTCTTGGTGTATTTATTTGCACATCTGGTTTTGATGACTAAAAATCCAAATCAAGACAGAATGAATTGAATTTCCCAACAGCTGCCACCCCTCTTTTCTGTCAAGAAGTCCTCTGCTTCTCACGAGGAAAGGAAACAGATCCAGAATTGGTTGTGGGGGACTGTATGGACCTTCTTTTAAGAAATGTGCTTTTAATAATGTTCTCCATCAAATGAAAATTCAACTACGCCTGCCTTTTAAAGTGTATAATTCATGAGCCTGGGCAATACTACAGTGGGTAGGGCACTTTCCTTGCACATGGCCTACCAAAGTTTGATTCCCTGGCATCCCATATAGTCCCTTAAATCATCAGTATTGATCCTTGAGTGCGGAGCTTTATGAATATATCTGGGTATGGACTCCCCCAAAAAAGAACCCTATAATGTATGATATAGTGTTTTTATATAGTCACAGAATAAGATAAACATCATCCCCAATTTTAGAACATCTTTATTATACTTCTTCCAAAAAACCTTCATCCTCATTAGAACTCAAGGTGCTTTCATGCTTTAGTCTGAATCCAAGTTTCATTCCTTTTTACAATAAGATTCCATTGAAGGAATCACAAAAATGTTTACCCATTTCTCTCTTAATTATTGTTGTCATAGTATGTTCTTATATTGAATTACCATCTGCCTTGAAATTGTGTTTTAGCCTTGACCAACCTCCTCATTCTTGTAAGAATGCCTCTGCTTTGTGGATGGTCTTCCCCTTAACCCTTCGAGGCAATTCATGTGGTGACAGCTGTTCTCTAGATCATGCATCCCCCTCACCATAGATTCCTGTGACAAATTCCAATTTACTTCAATTACCCTGAAAGTGTGGTGGTTGAAGGCAGCTATTATAGACTCCATAGTATTACCCTTTATAGGACATGTTTCTGCAAAAACTTATAATAAAATGACAAGCTGAAGCAAGCCAAAAGGTTCACATATCCATGATGTCTTAAGAGGACCCATCCAATTTCTTTTTGGGAATAACATGGTCTGAAGAAGCCAAGTGGCCCATTTGCCATATTGACATCCACTTGGATGAGGAGAAAGTCTCAGATTGCAATAATAATGCCATTCTCTCAAGAAGACTTTGTGAAGCACCCAAATAATGGTCTTGCCTCAGCTGGATAAAAATGACCACATAATTGTTTTCAGTTCCGGAAGTAGTTTGACAGGAAAATGAGTGCTATACAGGAGTCCAGGAGAAAGAGCCAAGTAGAGAGAACAGAGAACTCTTTTGTATTCACCTTCAGTTTAGCTGAGCTGTAGGTACGTGTGTCTTTGTAGCTCAGATGAGGACTCCTTTAATGTAAGGACCATCTATCTTCTAATGTGTCCCTTGTATCACACCTAGAGATAGCAAAAGTTCCACTAAGTATATGGTATTTATATACTTTTGAAGAATAGATATTAGATTTAGATTTAGATGGGTGAACAGATATGGATGATGGATAGAATGAAGGAGGAAAGGATATATAGATGCATGATAAGTGAATATTGGATGGTTCAATGGATACATGGATGGATTCATAAATAAATGGGAAGATGTGGATTGATAGATGGATGGATGAAAGATGGAGGACTATTGGAGGGATAGATGATGAATAGATAATGTATGTTTTTTATTACTGTTTCTAAATAAAATTTTAATTGAATCACTGTGAAATTCAGACTTACAAAGTTATTCATGAGTGAGTTTCAGTCATGCAATGTTCCAACACCCATCCTCTTCACCAATACACATTTCCCACCACCAATGTCCCCAGTTATCTTTCTTCCCTCCCCTCTTGCCTCTATGGCAGACATTTTTCTACTCTTTCTTTCTCTTTTTTTTTTTTATAGTCACTATAGTTTGAACTACTGTTACTGCAAGGGGATGACAGAATTTTTTTAGATAAAGAGACAGATTAAAAGAAACTCATAAAAACATGACCATTAACATCTCAGACTAATGAAATGCTTGCATCAAGAAGTTATTCATCTCTTTTTAATTTTGGCCTCACTGTGCCTCTTCCAATTGATCAGAGGGTTAATCTTTGCCATATACCTGTGTCTGTGTCAGGTGTCCCCTTAAGTAGCCTAGGGAAACTGGGTGACTTATCTTAATTGCTTGGATCATATGCACGGAAAACCTTTTTACTATAACCCATTACTTAAAAGTAAATTTTATGAATTATCTCTCTCATATGTGGGCTATAAAGAAATATAGAACAGAAATAACAAATACCAAAAGGCAACAGAAACAGAAAAATTTTCCCAGGGTGGGCTCGGAGAGCTAGCATGGAGGTAAGGCATTTGCCTTGCATGCAGCAGGACAGTGGTTCAAATCCCAGCATCCCATATGGTCCCCGAGCTTGCCAGGAGCAATTTCTGAGCGTAGAGCCAGGAGTAACCCCTGAGCGCTGCTGGGTGTGATCCAAAAACCAAAACAAAACAAAACAAAAAACTTCCCAGGGTGGGGCATGTGGGGAGAATCTATGGAATGGAAAGAAGGGATACTTAGTAGGGAAGGAAAGCAGATACTCTGAAGGAGTGTTTAGTGCTGGAATGTTTAATGCATGAATCCCTATCATTAACAGCATTGTAAATCATGAAGCCTAAAATAAAATTAATTTAAAAGTACTGGAAGGAACAAGCAATAGTCTAGTGGGTAGAGTGTTTGCCTTGCATGTGGCTGACCTGGGTTAAATCCCTGGCAACCCATGTGGTTTTCCCAAGCCCTTCAGGAATGATTCCTGAGCACAGAGCCAGAAGTTAACCCTGAGCACCACTGAGTCTGGCTCCAAAACAAACAAACACAAAGTTAATATTGGGGGTCTGGAGAGGGAGTACAGCAAGCAGATAGGGCATATGCCTGGCAAATGTGGCCAACCCAGGTTTGATCTCCGACACCTCATACTGTCCAAGTTCTGCCAGGAGTCATTCTTAGTATAAAGCTAAGAATAAACCCTGGTAGTGCTGGACATGGTTCCAAAACCAATATTTTTTTTTGTTTTTGTTTTTTGTTTGGTTTTTGGGTCACACCCTGCAGCACTCAGGGGTTACTCCTGGCTCTACCCTCAGAAATCGCTCCTGGCAGACTCGGGGGACCATATGGGATGCCAGGATTCGAACTACTGTCCTTCTGCATGGAAGACAAACGCTCTACCTCCATGTTATCTCTCCAGCCCTTTGTTTTTGTTTTTGTTTTTCAGCCACACCCGGTGATACTCAGGGGTTACTCCTGGCTATGCTCTCATAAATCGCTCCTGGCTTGGGGGACCATATGGGACTCTGGGGGATCGAACCGCAGTCAGTCCTAGGCTAGTGCACACAAGGCAGATGCCTTACCCTTATGCCACTGCTCCAGCCACCCCAAAATCAAAGTGTGATTTGTGGTACTATCACTTCCCTTTTTCAGTATTTGGGGTACTGGAAAGTACCAGGTATATTCTCTGCCAAGTAGTCACAAACTGCTGTGACATTTTTCTCCTTCATTTTTGGAGGAAACTGGAGCACAAAAAAGTTAAGAATTAAAAAAGACAGAAATGTGGGAATGTTCTAGAATGCTTAAATTATGGGGGTTGAACTACCTATATGTACAAATATATCTGTTGAACTACCTCTATGTACAAATGAGAACATTGAGAACCAGAGAAGAGATGATTTCTTTCACATGAGTAACTACTGATATTTTCTTATATTAATCTTATATTACCTCCCAGGCTGTTTCTCCAGAATCCTTGTGGATCACGTGACCATCCCCAACATGTGACATTAACCTTTATTGACAACTTCTTGGCAACTCTCCCACCCCATATACACAAAGAAACACACCACAAATGCTCTGTCCACCCACTTTTCTTTTCGATTTTTGGTGCCTTTCTAATTCACTTTTCTCCTGCAGTTCCCAGTTCAACTCAGTGGCAGGGAGTATGAGATCTGCTGGTGAGATGGGAGCCCTAGAGAGTCTCAAAGAAGCCAGTGACGTTCTTGGCTGACGCACAACCTCATCCCAATGCTTGGTGGGCTTACAAAAAAGTACTTCTCAATCACTCCGATTATTTCCCCTGGCAGAGATTTGGCCCAAAATATCCAAGAGTCCATTCCCTGGGTACTTCTTAATGTGGAGATGCTTCTAGGATAGTGATCTTGGGAAATGAAGCTGGTACTGCATAAGGTGGGCTGCCACCTTCCTGTCTTAGTAGGTAGTACTGCCCCTGTTTATTGGATTGGGGTATAACAATTTATCACAATTAGACTCCAGGCTCAGCCCTTACACTAATATTTATTTCCCCCAAATTTCTTCAAACTAGAGATGCCCCTCCTTTCTGCCTTTGGTAAGAAGATCTGAATAGTGGAGAGACCCGAGTGTTTCCCAACTGTGTGAGTCACCTATCCTCTGTTAGTTATAGGTTCTTCCCCATGAAACAGCCATAGTAATCACTGAAGCTATTTCACAGACTTAATATTGCAAGTAGCAAAGGAATCACTAAAATAAAAATTGCTACTCAGGAAAAAATTGGTCAATGGCATAAATTAAAGGACTATAGGAAAGACTAAAGGACTAAGGATGGTGGAGGATGTGGTCTTTGTTAAAAGAACCTCTACCATGGGGCCTTGCAGTGGAGTTGGGAAAATTGGGTTTAACTCTGAATACAATATGAGTATGTGGGATTTCAGAGTGCAGGAGCAGGGTGAAGATCAGAGGTGAAACAAGACCTTGAGGAGATCTCAAGGTAAGAGGAAATTCTGGGAAAACTGATCAAAGAGTAGTCTTTAAGAAGGGAGGGCATACCTGGCAAATTTTTACTGGTTGTCTGTATGTTCAGAGTGACTCACAGTAATGGTGGGGACCATGTGAAGCTAAGAATCAAACTAGGATCAATCACATGCATGGTAAGTACATTGCCCCAGTCCTCTCTCCCTAGCCTGCTAAATAGAATCCTTTTTGTTTGCTTGTTTTGGGGGCACATCCCATTATGCTCAAGGGCTCTACACTTTTGGATCTCTCCTAGATGGCTTGAGGGACCATATGTGGTGCCAGGAATTAATTCCAGGTTGGTCACATGCAAGGCAAGTGCCCTGTCCACTGTACTATCACTCTGCCCCCTAAAATTCTTTCCAAAGGCAGTAAGTATTATCAGACATCACCTGGGGGGGAGCAGGGAAGAGGAATGCCATTGAATACCAAGGGATGGAGGATGAATCCTGCATAAACTGAGTGATCCATGACTTATTTACTTTATTTAAAGACTGTGTATCACATAGGTGACTTAGTTGATATGTACATTTTTGAAATATACATAGTTGATGTATACATTGTTTCTAGATAAGTGGGATAAAATTATTTAAAGAAAAGAAAGAATTGGGCCGGAGAGATAGCATGGAGGTAAGGCATTTGCCTTGCATGCAGAAGGTCATCGGTTCAAATCCCGGCATCCCATATGGTCCCCCGTGCCTGCCAGGAGCAATTTCTGAGCATGGAGCCAGGAGTAACCCCTGAGCACTGCCGGGTGTGACCCAAAAACCAAAAAAAAAAAAAAAAAAAAAAAAAAGAAAAGAAAGAATTAAAGAAAGGAAAAAAGTACAGCAATAAGCAAAATTGTGAAAATTATTGTATTTCCAACAAGGTCATTAAGTCATTGCCAGCAACTTTAGAAAGCTCTTGCTGAGAATTGATCATTCTGTTACTTCATTTGAGCTACACACTGGCGTCTAAATTTGTGTGTTCCTGTGAAATTGACAGTATTAAACAAAAATAGAGTTGTCTAGAGGCTGGAGAGATAGCACAGTCGTAAGGTGTTTGCCTTGCACACAGCAGAACCGGGATAGATGGTGGTTCAAACCCCGGCATCTGATATGGTCCCCTGTGCCTGCCAGTAGCGATTTCTGAGCATAAAGCCAGGAGTAACCCCTGAGTGCCACCAGGTGTGACCCAAAAAACAAAACAAAACAAAACAAAAATAGAGTTGTCCAGAAATTCCAAGTACTAGTGCTGATACTGTGGCTTTTGTGGGGCATGTATTCACTGCTGGGTCTTCCAAAAGTATGAAAAGGTGAAGGAAGGGCGCCCACATTCATTTCAAAAAAGTTCTAGTGATAGCAGTCCAAATACCCACATACCTATAGTTTTGGTCAGATTGGTGTTGCTGCAGAGAGCCGTAGAGGAGTGATGAAACAGGGCCATAAGCAAAGTAGCTATTGTGACTGATAGGTGCAACAGGTGTGGCTTGGTCCTCCCTCTCCTCCAAGATTGCCAGCTTTCAACTGCATGGCCAGTGTACCATAATTTTTTACAGTTTAGTTTACATTTCTCTTGAAAACAAAAGTTTGATCCATGTTTCTTGCTCAAATCAAACAATACCAAGATGGACTCAAATACAAGAGTAGAATAGAGGTCTAGATGGAAAGTTTAAGAGCATCTGAGTAGAGGTTGGTTAAAAAGAAGATCTTGTTCAGTACAAATATGAAATGACTTTTGACTTGATATGGATAAAGATTGATAGTTATAGATGAGAGAACAAGGAAACTGAGACACTAAGACAGTTCACTGACATTTCCTTCCATCCCATTTCCCCAGGTGTTATCTATAGAGACCATAAAACATTTTCTCCTTAGACTTCAGAAAATATAAAGATTCAACTCAGGCTTGATTTTTGTGCTTTCAGAGGAAAAGGCAGAGCAGAAATTAGCAGCTCAAAACAACACAGTGATCACCTGGGAAATAGAGGTCTATCCCAGACCTTTTGGAAGCTTCCCGACTCCAAAACTCAAGGTGTCATGTGATCTTCCCCAGTGACCCTGCTGGCCTCCCATGTCTTCTACAGAATCCATATTGTGAGTGACTTTTGACAGGCACTCCAGGGTACTTTTGACTGTTTAAAAATGTGCTTCTTTTAAAGAGCAAGTTCATGAAAACATTCATGTATCAAGACAGCAAAAGAGATGGGCTTGATTTCAGCTATCAAAGGGGCCAGACATGCCTCCTTCCTCTCTTCTGGCCTTTCCCAATATGTCAGACCCTGCTTTTGCCAGGAAGCAGTGGAACAATGTGATTGTACCTTGTGAGTATCTCTCTCCCCATCTGTGCTCCCCAGACGTGTCTCAGTTCAAAGAGACAGATGGGACTGAAGACTCCATACTGAAGAGGGGGGGAAAAAAAAGGAGAGTCAGGCAAAAATGAGGAGAAAATGAGATTTTCAGAGAAGAAACCATTAGACTGGAGATGCATAGGAAGACTGAGCTGTCAATGCTCATGGCCAAGTTATCAAGAGAGGGTTGGGGAAAGGCCTTGTATAGAGCCGTGGAGTCCCAAAATGAGTTCAGGGAGATCCCTGTACCCCAACGGCCATGAGGCAATGCCCTACCAGTTGGTAAGACATTTATCAACGCTCCCTGACCATTCCCAGTTCTGAAGCCACACTCAGAGCTGTAATTAAACTTTTAACTGGGAAGATAAACATCAGAGACCCAGAGGGACTGATTCTGAAGCTCTGTGGAAACAGCAAAGAGGTTGTCCTGGCAGCAGACAGGAGTGAAGGCCAGGCTAAAAGGAAACGCAGGTTTACAGCAAAGTATTACCTGACTGGTCCAGGTGGACTGGTGGAAAGGGGGATATCAACTGTATTTAGGGAGTAGAGGGGGGAGAGAGGGGGGAAGTATTTCTGTAAAAAGGAGTTAGAGAAGAGGAAGGTTGAGTGGATATGGTAGTTTGGAGGTGCATAGAGCAAAGGGAAGTTTCTCCCAAGACTAGTGAAACCCAGAACCCACACCATTACCTCTAATTCTTGTTTTCTTCCCCCTTCCTCCTTCCTCCTTTTCTTCCTTCTCTTTTCCTTCCTCTCTCCTTTCCTTTCTCACTTTCTTTTTCTCTTTCTTCCTCTTTCTTTTTCTTTCTTGCTCGCTCTCAAACCCATGGCCTCACACATGCAAGGCAAGTGATCTTCTACTGAGTCACACCTCATTCTCTCTCTCTCTCTCTCTCTCTCTCTCTCTCTCTGTCTGTCTGTCTTTTAGATTTGGGTCCACATCCAGGGATTATCAGGAATACTCCTGGCTCTGTGCTCAGAAATCACTCCTGGCAGGCTCAGGGAACTATACCAGGAATTGAACCCAGGTCCGTCCTGGTTCGGCCATGTGCAAGGCAAATGCCCCACCACTGTGCTATTTCTCTGGCCCTCTTTTTCTTTTTCATAAACTTAACTTTGAGTTCCATGTTTTCTTACTGACACAACATTGGTTTACACTGCATTTGTCCTAGGGTGCCTCTTTATGCCTTTAAAAGTAGGTTGTCCCACTACACATGACACCATAGTGTCAAAATCCTTCCATTATTGGACCCCTTCATTATGGTGTCCCCTGTCTCCTATTCTGAAAACATCAATTCTAGGTTCTGAATCTCAGTTTTGAATTAGTTTTGCTCCTCACTCCAACACTTTAACACTCCTCTAAGTCCTGTTTGTAGTGAGATTATTGGTATTTGTTTTTCTTTTTCTAACTCATTTCACCTAGCACCATCCTCTCTATTTCCACATCCATGTTGCTGCAAAATGCAGGATTTCACCTTTTCTGCTGCTAAGTAGTATTTTATTCTGCATTAGACAGAACTTCTATACCTATTCATCTGTCACTGAGCATCTGGGTGTTTCCAGATCTTGACCACTAGTACTAGTAAGCAAAGATGCAATTAATACAGGGGTTGCATAAGTCTTTTCAAATTAGTGTCTGTTCATGAGACACTAAACAGCTGCAAGAAATGATGAAATCATGCAGTTTTCTGCAACCTGATTGGAACTGGAAGATATTATGTTTAGTGAAGTGATCCAGAAAAACATAAATGTAGAATGATCTCATTTATCTATGGTATATAGAATACTGGATAAGGAAATGTAATGTAGGTAAGGGGGAAAGCCTACATCATCCTTAACCCCAAAGCCTAGCGGGGGTTGGGGGGAAGAAGGAGGACAGGGAAGGGAAAAATATCACACAGGAAGAAAGATGAGAAAGGGAAGTAATGGGAGAATAGGGGTCACAATGTTAGTTATACTAGAGATGTGGGAGATAGTATACCTTTACCTTCATAGCACAGACTCAACACTAAAAGTATGAGGTCTAACCTACAACACTGAACTTTGTAATGTGCCTGTCAAGGTGACAGACAAGGTTTGGGTGAAAAAGATAGGGAAGGGATGATGGAAGACAGGAGCATTGGTGATGGGAGTTGACACTGGAGGTGGGATTGAAGTTAAAATATTACATGCCGGGGCCGGAGAGATAGCATGGAGGTAAGGCATTTGCCTTTCATGCAGGAGGTCATCGGTTCGAATCCCGGCGCCCCATATGGTTCCCCGTGCCTGCCAGGAGCAATTTCTGAGCCTGGAGCCAGGAATAATCCCTGAGCACTGCTGGGTGTGACCCAAAAACCACAAAAACAAAACAAACAAAAAAAAAACAAAAAAAATATTACATGCCTAAAACTCAACTATCAATGGGGGTCAGAGAGATAACACAGTGGTAGGGTGTTTGCTTTTCATGCAGTTGATCCAGAACAGGCAGAGGTTCAAAAATGGCATCCCATATGGTTCCTAGAGCCTGGAGCGATTTCTGAGCACAGAGCCAGGAGGAATCCCTGAGTGTCACTGGGTGTGAGCCAAAAAACAAAAAAACAAAAACAAAAAAAAAACAACAAACCCTCAACTATCAATAACTTTGTTAGCTACAGTCCTCTAAATAAAAATCTTAAAAAAAGAAATTAGTGTCCGTATAGTATTCAGAGAAAGTAATCAGACCAGGAGTGGTCTGATTCTTATTCTCTAAGAGCAACAACAACATTTCAGAAATGAGTTTGATTCCAGATGCAGTTTCAAAGAGATCTACATTTTTTTTCAGACTATCAGAAAAGATCTTTGTATTTCTCCATCTCCAGTACCCTACCCCACACCTCAATCTTGAGATTCTCCTCTGTAAATCTCCACATGCCATAATCCCACCCTAGGGAAATTGAGTCTGAAGCAAGGGTAGCTGCAGGAAATAATCTAAAGACAAGGAAGGTGAAACACATGTGTTCTGGGATCTGTACACTTCATGCAATGAATTAGCTCTGCCCACCAATCCAAAATCTTTATTTCCCTTCAATCCACACCCAGACCAGGGAAGGGACCAGTAACAAAGTACTTAAATGGAGATAATGCAGTCTAGGTGGGGTTCCTACATTTCAAAAGCCTTGGGTGCAGCACCAGGGAGCAAAGGAAGGCAAAAGTCTTCATATATTGGGGCCAAAGAGATAGCATGGAGGTAAGGCGTTTGCCTTTCATGCAGAAGGACGGTGGTTCGAATCCCAGTACCCCATATGGTCCTCCGTGCCTGCCAGGAGTGATTATGAAGCCAGGAGTGACCCCTGAGCATTGCCAGGTGTGACCCCCCCCCCAAAAAAAAGCCTTTGTATAAGAAAAATAAAGTGTAGAATTTTTTTATTTTCCATTTTGGTTTTTGGGCCACACTCAGTAACACTCAGGAGTCACTCCTGGCTCTGCACTCAGAAATCACTCCTAGCAGTCTCAGGGGTCCATATGGGATGCCGAGGATTGATGCCAGGGATCGAACCCAGTTCAGCCTGGTGCCCTACCTGCTGTCTTATCACTCTGGCAGTCGATGCTGGTGATGGGATTGACTCTGATTCATTGTATGTCTGAAACCCAACTAATAAGTACTTTGTAAATCACAAAGGTTTCAATAAAATAAAAATTAACAAAAAAGGGTGTTACCTAAAAATAACTATTAAAGTTTAAAAATAAAATATTAAATATATTCAAATAAAAAAATTAAAAAAAAGGTGTGACCTAACATTCCTCCCATCTATAGTTGATTCTGTACTTCCCTGTGGCTGGTTTTTCTAGTGAAATGCTCGTATTTATTCTACTTCATTGATATGTTTAAGTTCTTCTAAAGTCCCAATGAGCCACCCCTACATGAGTAACTTCAGTTTCAACTGCAGTTAGGGAGAGTTTGTATGAAGGTGGGGAGAACTTGCATCTGATCTAAGGAAGAAGAAGGGTCACCGGGTAGAGGAATGTAAGACTGAGCTGCTAACCATTCTTTATGCATGAAATTTAAAGTAGATCCATTTCAGTAGCAGGGCTAAGCCCTAGTCACCTGTTTGATTCAATAGTTCTAGCCCCTAGGGACTAGCTTGTGTTTCAAGTATTCTCTTACTTTTAATGTGCTTTGTACCTTTAGCTGAAAATGTCTCTCCAAAGGTGCTGGTAGGATTGAATGAGCGCTCACGGTTTCCAAGAGACTCTAGGTAATTCTCGTCTCCCAAAGGGGCTGACACCTGATATTTGAAAGGTCTCTGCCCAGGCAAGGATTCTGAGGACAAGAAAGGGCATCTACCTTCAACTCTCCAGTTTTGCAGATCAGGAACTCATTACAAAACTGGAATGCAGCATATTTCCATACAATATTCAAATGCAAACAGCCAGGTAGAGGTATAGACCAAAAAATGTATGTAAAAGTGTATACAATCTGATCAACAAAGTGAAGAAACATGCCCTGGTATAAGCAGGATAGGCTTGAGTGGTGCTAAGAGTTAAGATCTCAGCAGTTAAGATGAGAGAAATTGGGAATGGCTCAAAGATTTAGAAGCTCAAAAAACTCAGGAAGCAGAGATGTAGGTGGGACTAAACTCAGGGCCAGCACAAGGAAGAGGGACACCTCACAGGTCTATGCTACCAGGACACACCTTCATTGATTTGGACCTGCCAGTCTTAGATCACTTTATTTTCTGCAGCCAACACCTGTGCCACCCTAATCTGGTAGAGAATTAGATCTGAGTCTACTCTCTGTACAGTAGGGATTCACTAACTATGGCCCAGGGGCCACATATGGCCCCGTTAGGACATTTATCTAATCTGGCAGGTGTTTTTACTGCTGCTGCCTGTCCTGCTTAGCATCGACTCATCAGGCCTATAGTGCACATGTGTGGGATGTGTGGCTGTACTCTTCAACTCTCCTCTTCCTCTCTTTCTCTTAACTCTTCTCAATCTCAGGCAGTGTTTCTCAAACTACAGCCAGTAGCCACTATTGTTCATAGCTTTTTAAAACTATAATCCAGCCCTTCAACATTTGAGGGACAATGAACTGGTCCACTGTTTAAAAAGTTTGAGGACCCCCTGCTCTATAGAGTTTGAACCCCAGTGCCTTTGAGCTCAGAACTATCAAGAGACAGTGGAGTTAGACTCCACACTGAGAAAAGAAAAATAAGTTGAAAGTTTTCTAATCCCTCTTGATCTTTTCTATGGTAGGATCCAGGTGAAGGATCAGAACCCTTTTTGTTGGGCAAATTGAAATGTCAAATGAGGAAGGAAATAAAGACTGAACCTTTGGAAACCCCTATGAGGTAACTAGATTCCTGTTCTACTTGACACCAAAGCCATTTTTTGTTCGTTTGTTCTTTTTTTGATTTGGGGGCCACACACAGTGGTGCTTAGGGATTACTCCTGGCTCTGCACCCAGGAATCACTCCTGGTGGACTCAGGGAACTATACTGGATGCTGAGGATCAAACTTGGGTTGACAGTGCACAAGACAAGCACATTAACCACTGTACTATCTTTCCAACCCCTAAAGGCCATGTTTTTACCAATATATACCATCACTAGACACTTATTTCACTCCCTACTGCTGTGGACTTTTTATCATAATAAGATAAAAGTCCCTAAGCAGACCTTAGTGGGTTTATTTTCCCACTGGGAATCAAGCGGAAGCACGAAGCAGACGAATATGAAATATGAATTATGAAATATGAAATAAATGAGACCATACAGAACTACATGGTGAAAACAAGAGGGAGAGGCCAGAGAGAGAGGCTAGAGGCTTTATTGGGCCTTATATAGATGGATTTTTGGGCGTAGCTAGGGAGAAAGGAAAAGGGGATAAACCAATGAGATCAAAGCTAGAATTAGCATATGAAGAGACAGGTAAAGAGAAACCAGATACCTTTAAGGAAATGGGAAGAGAAAAAGAGAGATTACAGGAGAGCTCAGCAGGAAACTTTAGGTGGGCTTTGGTACTGTATTTTCTTTGTTAAAAAGAAATACTGAGGCCTGAATTCTAATAATGGTCAAAAATAAAGAGAGAGATAGTCACAGCCACGTTTAGAATTATAGCCAAACAATCCATGCAAAGGGTCAACTGATTTGACTACTCTAAGCGGGCCTTTTTGGCAAATAATTCTTTTTTAGGAGTGCACTACACCTAAGAAGGCTAAAAAACACTTCTGATGTGTGCCCTTCCTGAGTGGGGTGTAACACCCTACACATTCTCAAAGCCTAGGAGAAGATTTTAATTGCTAATTTTTTGTTTGTTTGTTTTGATTGTTTGGGGGCCAAGTCCTACAGTGTTCAGGACTTACTCATAACTCTGAGTTCAGGAATCACCTCTGGCAGACTCAGAAATCATATAGGTTCAGTTACATGCAAGGCAAACATGCTACCCACTGTATTACTGCTCAAGTCTCTAATTGCTAATACTATATAAAAATCCTTGTGCCCTATTGGTCCATTTTCTTGTGCACATGGTTATGATACAAACAGGTAAGATACAAACAAGTCTCAATGGTGCAGCCAAAGCTCTGAACTCTGGGCTCCTTGTTGACAGATTCCTGGTCCAGAAACAAAAATCAAGCTTCATGTTTACAGAAACTCCAACACCAGCCTTGTCCTGGTTTCATTTTTCCTGCCACATAAGCAGCAGTATGTCAAATTGGAACTGCAGAGGTGGACCCATTTCAGGATCCACTTTCCCCACGCTAATAACAAAGCAGACTCTTCCCTTTCTTGCTCTCCCTGTCTCATTGACAGTTTACAGGAAGCATTTTTTTTTCATGCTTTACCACACCCTTTTTGATGGTAACTCAAAATCTGCTTCACCCCAAATAAAATACACCAAGACCAACACCAACTAGTTCCGGTTCTTGGCTCAAAAAAAACTCTCTCTCGAAGATATCAAGTAATATTTATTCAGCTAAATACCTTTTCTAAAAGAAATGCCTCTAAAGAGAGCTGTCTTAGTTTTACCTGCTCTGAGGCTGCTTGAATCTTGTCAAGAACCAGGCCATGTAAATGGGGGAAAGGGTTATTAGAAGACTTGGTGTTTGTTCCTTCAGGGGACCTTCAATTAACCCCATGGCCCTTCATTCTCCAGTAGCTGAGATCATCATCCTTATGAAACACTTCAGGGACAGTCTTCTGGTTTTGGAAGCCAGATAATATTATTCTTAGCACACTGTTGGTCAGAGAAAGTCACAAGGCAGACACAGTTGCAAGGCAGGACCGAGTGTCTACTTTTAGCACTGCCAAGAACTCACAGTCATATCAAATCTGCCACACTCAATGAAAGGTTAGTTTTTATGTCTAAAGAATTGCTGAGTCACCTACTCAACTTCAGTCTGAAGAGAGACACTCACCAGGCTTGAGAAACTGACTCAGCATAGACAAGGTCAAGTGTGGTAAAGCCAAAAGAGCAAATCAGTGGGTTTGAAGGACTGTCCAGAGACTATTTCTATGGGTGAGAATCACAGGGAGATGATACAGATGCTGGAATGATTGGGTTGGGGGACTAGTTGGCTAAGTACCTTGACCATCACCTCATTCAGCCTGTACAATTACCCTCCCATGCACCCTGCCAAGTGACAGGCAAAACAGTATGAATTGTTACTCAGAGAACTCCAGTTAATAGTAGCAATAACCCTGAGAGAAAGACCAGCCGCTGGTCCCATTTTACTGATAAAAGGAAATTAGGTCACAGAGAGTTAAGTGACTAGTTCTAGGCCACATATCTAGTAGGCACTGGTGTAAGGTTCATCTCCCAAATGAATTTGGTACCGAGATGCAAAGGGATAACATTGTTTGCCAAAGGGTACAGAACTGAGTTTCTGAGTCACATATAAATGTGACAGGTCCCCACACCTGGGGGCACTGTCCTAGAACACACCATATTTCCGTGGGGGAGGATTTAAGAGAAAGATATTTTTTGTTTGTTTTTTGTTTTTGGGTCACATCCGGCGGTGTTCAGGGGTTACTCCTGGCTGTCTGCTCAGAAATAGCTCCTGGCAGGCACGGGGGACCATATGGGACACCGGGATTCGAACCAACCTCCTTAGGTTCTGGATCGGCTGCTTGCGAGGTAAGCACCGCTGTGCTATCTCTCCGGGCCCAGAAAGATTATTTTTGACTCTTCCAAGAGTGGATTTCAAAGAAGGAGGAAGACCAAGACACTCAGACCATCTAAGGGAAGCAAAATTAACATGAAACCCACAGTGGACACTAGTTTAAAAACATTTATAAATAATCTGTGTGAGCTGAGCTTCTGAAGAACATGAGAGGAAGGACATTGGACATTGCCTCATAATGCCTGACAATGAAGGCTTTCTTTTCTGTTGGATTTCTTTTTTTTTTTTGTTTTGTTTTGTTTTGTTTTTGGGTCACACCCAGCAGTGCTCAGGGATTACTCCTGGCTCCATGCTCAGAAATTGCTCCTGGCAGGCACGGGGGGGACCATATGGGACACCGGAATTTGAATCGATGACCTTCTGCATGAAAGGCAAACGCCTTACCTCCATGCTATCTCTCCGGCCCCCTGTTGGATATTTTATCACTAAAGAAAGTTCACTGCTCCTTGGATCAAACAGATGTGGACATCTTTATAGGATTCTGTGTGTAAACATCAAAGACATTACTCTAGGAGTAACCCCAAATTTGAATCCAAGTTTGCAAAAAGCAGCCCTTATATCCTACTCTGATGCTCCCCATCACTGCTGAAAACCAACCCAGAGTGAGTGGGCCTGCAGCAGGGACTCCATAAGAATTAAGATAACAGGACAGGGACCAGAGAGGTGGCACAGAGAGGTAAGGCATCTGCCTTCCCAGCTCTAGCCTAGGACAGACCGTGGTTTGATCCCCCGGCGTCCCATATGGTCCCCTGCCAGGAGCAATTTCTGAGTGCATAGTCAGGAGTATCCCTTGAGTATCACCGGGTATGGTCCCCCCCCCAAAAAAAAGGGACAGATATAATGGAAAAGAATGGGGCTAGGGGCTCTCAGCCTCATGGAATAAGAATCCTGACTGTCCTCCACCCACAATACTCACTGTACAAGGATAATCAATATGGGAGGAATAGCAGATAAAACGCAAATACCTATCTAAAATTAATCAAGCCTAAGTGGGTCTTAACATTTCAAAAAGGGAGGTGTGAAGGAAAAAGGGAGCAAATGCAAAGTCTCTGTGGATTGTTTTACTCCGGGAGCAGTAGCAGAACAAAAGGGTGACTACAAGGGTCCCACAGCCTGGGTGTTCCCTGGGGGGTGTTCCAGTAATTTAGAAATTAGTCATTTCCAGTAGTTTAGAAATTTAGATCTTTAGGTCTCTTTTTTCTGTCCTTCTTGAACTATCAACTCTCTAGCTAACCTTTTTTTTTTATTTCTGGGATGTCTTCATATTTGACACATCAGACAAGTCAGAAGTCCTCACAGTGCACTCTTAGACTTCCTGCACCAGATGAGGGTTTTGGTCACGGGGTGGATTTGGGGGCACTGGAATATCAACAGATGGCTATTGTCCAAGAAGATAGCCTGGATCCCAAACTTGGAGGGTCCCCTCAGATGCCAAATTAGAATCCATCTAGCCATCCTTCTAAACACACCTATCCAGAAAAATTTAAAGTTGTGGATTCCTATGCACACAGTGGCCGAGATATCATTGCTATCCTTGAACTTGGTTATTATGATCCAGTTTGCTACTGAGACTGGAAGCCCAGAGGAGGAACTTCGGAAAGCTCAGGTCTCTTTTCACCCCAAGAAAACACAGCTCACCAATTCCTTCACGGGCATCAGAACTTTCCAAATGTTTATTAAGGTATGAGATGGCCTTTACCTCTCCTGAGACTGTCACCCCTAAGAAAAGAGTCTGCTATGGGCAATATGGAAATCTCTCCAAAAATGGGACTCCAATTCCCATATGACCCATTTCTTATACTCATTTCTAAAACATAAAAACATTCATTTGGGGGCCCGGAGAGATAGCACAGCGGCGTTTGCCTTGCAAGCAGCCGATCCAGGACCAAAGGTGGTTGGTTCGAATCCTGGTGTCCCATATGGTCCCCCGTGCCTGCCAGGAGCTATTTCTGAGCTGACAGCCAGGAATAACCCCTGAGCACCGCCGGGTGTGGCCCAAAAAAAAAAAAAAAAACATTCATTTGGAAGGATATATGCATACTTTTATCACCAAGTCTACTATAAAAGCCAAGATATGGAAACTATACAAATGCCCAACTACAGATGAATTAATCAAGAAGTTGTGGTACATAAACACAGTGGCATACTCTGAAGCTCTAAGAAAGAACAAAACTATGCCATTTGTAGCAACAGGAATGGAACTAGAAGCTTAGGGTACTAAGCGAAATCATTCAGAAGTGATGAATAGAAAGTGTTCTCTCTCACAGATAAACAAAGGATTAAATGCAACACAATGGGAGGACTGAAGCACACAATTGAGTCCAGGGGTAAGGGGATTGAAAGAGAGACATTGGGGTCCTGGAGGATGAGAGGTAGATACACTGGTGATGGGTGTGATGTTGGAATTGTGTGCATGACAAGCCACATTTTCAACAGTATCATAAACCACAAAACTTCAATCAATAAAAAAAATTAAGTTTACGGGCCGGTGAGGTGGCGCTAGAGGTAAGGTGTCTGCCTTGCAAGCGCTAGCCAAGGAAGGACCACAGTTCGATCCCCCGGCGTCCCATATGGTCCCTCCAAGCCAGGGGCAATTTCTGAGCGCTTAGCCAGGAGTAACCCCTGAGCATCAATCGAGTTTGGCCGAAAAACCAAAAAAAAAAAAAAAAATTAAGTTTAAAAAAAGAGAGGAGGGCTAGAGCCATAGTACAGTAAGAATAATACAGTAGGAATAATGCAATGTGTCAAACCCAGGTTGGATCCCTTGCATCCCATATAGTCCTCCAAACACCACTAGGAATAATTCCCAGAGTGCAAAACCAGGAGTAACCCTTGAGCATTGCCAGGTGTGGTCCCAAAACAAACAAAAAGGGGCAAGAAAAGGGGTCTGAAAGCGCCCCAACCAAATCTTTTCTGTGGTTACCAGCTGTGTGCACAGCTCTTCCTTGGTTGTGAAAAATATTCCTTATCTCCTTCCCAGCAAACCACAAGCTGCTCTACCTGTTGGAGGCAGCAACCACAGACCCTCTCCAGAGCCCAGGCAGGCAGTGTGAGTCATTCCTCTATTCAGAGATATGTCTTGCATATGCAGCACACATGTACCCAGAGCCAACGCACAGCCAGGCTGCATGGTGAGAAGGGCCCCCTCACAAGAAAATGCCTTATTTTTACCCTGGGCCCAAAATGGAAACTCAGCCCAATTCTCCCCCATAAATAGCTCAGCCAGCATGCCTTGCTGTTTCCGTAGGTGGCTCAGAAGAACAGGGTGCTCTGTTGAAGTTAGACCCCCAGAAGGCGACAGGGGGTGAGGGGGTGCTGATGGTTAGAGAACTCTAATGAGGCTCATTACCTAAGCATAAAAGAACTCAGACTTCTGAAAATAGTCGCATTTTTTTTTTCTGGACAGACCACTGTGAACAGAATGTTATTTTCATTTTTCAGAAAGATGTGCCTTTAAAAAATGTAACTCAATCCTGGCCTCAGAAGGAGCATTTCTCAGAGCTGTTGCAGATGATGTGGGTGGAACTGGAGAGATAGCACAGTGGGCAGGGCGTTTGCCTTGCACATGGCTGTGGCCGACCCAGATTCTATCCGGCATCCCATATGGTTTCCTGAGCCTGTCAGGAGTGATATTTGAACATAGGGTCAGGAATAGCCCCTGATCTCTGCCAGGTATGGCCTACAAACAAACAAAAAAGAACATGATGTGGATGATCTCTGGACAGAAAAGGCATAATAATGACTTCACTTAAGGTTTATAGGGACATTGGTGGTACTGGATGTTAAGTGGATTGGCAACTTTGTTGTTTAGGGAGCCTCAAAAGCAGTGCTCAGAAGTTATTTACTGGGGCAATTGGTCAAGTAAATGGAAATAAATATATACAAATGAGATTAAATTAAATTAAGAAGCTTCTGTACCTCAAAAAATGGTTATCAGAAAATAAATACCCCCATAGATTGGAAGCGATTATTTGCCCACCATTAAAATGATACAGGGTTAATATCAAGTAAAGAAGCAGGTAGAACTTTGCAAGAAAACATATCTAATTCCATCAAAAATAGAATATAGAGATGAAAGAAACCTTTTCAAAGAAGAAATACAAATGGCCAAAAGGCACATAAAAAAATGCTCCACATCACTAATTATCACAGAAATGCAAATCAAAGCAACAATGAGATATTATCTCACACCACAGAGAGTGGCACACATCACAAGAACTAGAACAACCGGAGCTGGTGTGGATGCGGGAAGAAAGGAACTCTCATTCACTGCTGGTAATAATATCAACTGGCACAGCCTTTTTGGAAATCAATATTGACATTTCTCAAAAATACTAGGAATTCAGTTTCCATATAACCTAGCAATTCTATGCCTGGGAATATGCCCAAAGGGCCTAATAACACAATGCATAAAAACATCTGCGCTCCTGTGTTCAGTGCAACTATATCACAATAGCTATATCTGGAAACAACTCAAGTGTCTAAAAACAGATGAATGGATAAAGAAACAGGTACATTGGGGCCGGAGAGATAGCATGGAGGCAAGGTGTTTGCCTTTTATGCAGAAGGACGGTGGTTAGAATCCCGGCATCCCATATGGTCTCCTGTGCCTGCCAGGGGCAATTTCTGAGCATAGAGCCAGAAGTAACCCCTGAGCGCTGCCATATGTGACCCCCCCCCCCAAAAAAAAAGAAGAAGAAAGAAACAGGTACATGTCTACACAATGGAATATGACTCCAATTTAGCTTCAAAGGATCCTCCAGAGCCTAAAGGTAGAAGGATGCTGGTCAGGGACCCGTGGAGTCTATGTCCTCAGCAAAGAAAAATCAGGAATTTTATGCAGAGGACAAGAAGATACAAATCTCAAAAAGATTAGATCATTGTACAGAGAGGAGGTAGGAGTTATTATGTTGTTATTACTTTCAAGACCTGTGACCAGTTATTCAACTACACTGAACCCTTGGTGACTTACAGGGATCAAGATAAATAATGATGTGACTGCAAAAACCCTCTTGGGGCAGGGCAGAGACTTCTGCCATGGACTCATCTGTCATCATAGCTGTGTGGAACCAGTGGGCAACAAAAGGTGGAAAACTAACAACAAACTATTATTATTATTATCATTATTATTATTATTATATATTATTACTTATTATGTCTAGGGACACACTTCATAATGCTACTAGGATTACTACTGGCTCTGTGCTCAGGGATCGTAAGGGGTGCCGGGGATCAAACCCTGGTAGCCTGCATGCAAGACAAGACCCTTAATTCCTGTACTATCACTCCAGCACTCAGGTCTACCAATACATGGTCATCAAGAGCTGTGTAATTTGGAAGATCTTAGAGGCATCAAGAGAAGGTATTTTGAGAATATGGAAAGAGAAGAGGAGAGGGCAGAAAGAAACTCATGGTAAACTTGAGTGTACAGGGACCAGAAAGGTGAGGAACAACAAAGGTGAGGAGTGTAAAGGACAGAGAAGACAGAAATGCTCCCAGAAACACATGGTTTTCCTGGAGAGATGGTCTTTGGAGCTGAGCTCAGCAAAATTTAGCTTTCCTGGCCATACACACAGTGTCTGTCTCTCTTCCCAAGGTTGCTGATAGAGTCTGCAGCTTAATCAGATAATACAGAAATGACCGAATGAGTGCAGCTGGGTTCCAATAAAACCCATTTACAAAAGTAGGCAGGGCACCAGGTTCAGCCCTGGGGAGTCATTTGTCGACCCTTTACTGTAGAAAAACAGTCCTGGCCTCTTTCTTGCTTACCCCTCCTGGGGGAGGCCTCAGAACTGATGGAACTGTTTGGCAGCAGAACTTAGCTCATCTGCTCTTCAGGGGCTCACTTGGGTTAAGGAAGATTTAAGACACCAATTCAGGGGCTCCTGCTGGAAGTCAGATGGACCAGGATATAAGGAATGAGGAGGGTCTTCATGAATAGAGCCAATATCCAGCCTTATTCTGAGTCAAGGTAGTCTTAAGTCTACTTGGTCACCAAACTTACTTTGATCTGAAATGAAAGTGAGACTATGACTCCCTGGCCTACCATTTATCTCAATAGTTCCAAGCTCAAAAGACAACTGCCTAGATCAGCCCCAAGAGCAAAGGGAAGGTTTATTTCTCAGTTGAATGTTATTTACGGTCACAGCTCTTTGTTGATGATTTATAACTATTTTAGGTTACCTTGAAAACAGGGGAGCTATTTTGCCATTGTATCACTTTCTGGTGATGGAAAATACATGGTGGCCTGGTTGATTAGTTAAGCATGGAATGCCTTTGATGTCCCTGGTGATTAGGAAAGTGGCTCAGGTGGGGAACACAGGGAGATATATGGCCTGGGGTGCCCAAATTCATCTCATTTCCACCTCACTTAGAACTCTTGCCACATCAACAAGGAGTCTATACCAATTAACCAAGTGCTATGTATACTTTATTACAATTATGATTACTTGAAGATATAGACAACTGAGGAAGGGGGATTGAAAGTCCACTGAGGAACAGTTAGTTAGTCACAAGTTTATAAGCATGTTCCCAGATGAAATCAAAAGATCTTGCAACAAAAAGCTGACAATCTTGGTAAGAGAGGGCAAGCCAAGTCACTGCCCACTGAAGCCATGCCTGCTGCATCCATCACCCAGAACCACCATTTTGCCTATGGCCCAGCCTCTGCAGCCCTCTATGAGTCTCTTCAAGGATACCGGTCTAACCAAAACTTCATATATGCTGATATTTGAGTTGATATCACCAGGGCTTCGCCCATATCTTCCAGGAGGCCTAGCAGTAGAGCACACACCTCTAAAATTCACAGTATTGGTCATACTATTTTGAACTTCTGGACAACTTAATTTGTTTGATGCTGTCATCCCTTTAGGAACAAACCAATTTAAAAGAATAACCAGCTAACAAGAGTTTACTAAACCTTCTGTCATCGTATTAATGACTTCATTGGTGATACATTAATTTTCACAAGTGTATTTGCTACTGTAATTTTTTCTTCTTTCTTTTTTTTAAAATTTTTCTTTTTCTTTTTATGTTTTTATTTCTATTTTTAATAATAACTTTGCTCTTTATCTGGCAACAATTGTATTATGTTTAACCATGTAAAAAAAGATTATGTTTATGTTGTTTTTTATGAACACAATAATTGAATCTTCTGTGCCCCAGAGGAGGACAGTAAACCATGAGTTTCAATAATGACAAAATTCATGTACCCAATCCTTATTGACAATTTATATGAAGTCCAAGCCATAAAATTGCCAGCAGGAACCCTTGACATATAGCTAATTGTGGGAGCACATCCTGAACTGTTGTTTACCTCAGTCAATGTCCAGGAAGAAAATCATGACTGCAGGAAGTAATTTCAACCCCCAGAGAAAGCACACATGCCATGTCCTGCCTTGGGAAATTTGAATAGAAGGAAGCATCTCAGCAAGGAGGATAGGCTTCTGTCTGAATTTAGAGACAGATTCTGTGAACAAGATGCTTAGAGCTGGTGGAAGAATCCCTTTACCACAAAGGTCACATCAGTGTGGTCTCTATTTACTCTTCCTTCTTTCAATTCTCTTACAAAAAAGGACCTTGCCAAAACCAATGGAGATGCCAAACAAAATGGGACAAGCGAGGGACCAAATCCAGCCAGCCATTTGAAAGTAGGGGTGCAGAGAACACCCCACACTTAGAAATGGCTTCTGCCTCGGAAAAAAAGGGGAGAAGGCTCTAAATTTCTCTTTCCTTTTTCTGTCTTATATGAGAGGTTTCTAACCTTTGTCTACCTGCATGCTGGTGAAAATAGATGTATTTCACATACACTTGAGAGTGTGAAATAAAAACTGCTAAGGCTGCTAAGAAAATTTTAAAACACATGTCTTGGAGTAGCAATATTTATAGATCAAGGTGTAGAAGGTTGCTTCACCCTCCCGGTGTACTACATATAAAATGGCAACAATACTTTTGCAGAGAGGAAGAAAGATTCTGTGGAACAACTCAGGTTCACACATTAGAGATATTAAACTACTGTTTTAGATTTGCTTTCATTAGGAATTAGTCTGCACCCTGTAGAAACTTAGAAAATAACACCCTGGGAGACTCTTTCAGGGTTCTGGATCTAATAGAATCAGTGCGGGAGAAGAGAAGGGTTGCAACCTGGCTCTCAGATTTAAGCAGGATTAAGAGACTCAGATCCCAAGTTTTCCTTCTGGTCTACTTAACCCCACTAAAGAGTCAGAAAAGGGGGCCCGGAGACATAGCTCAGTGGCGTTTGCCTTGCAAGCAGCCGATCCAGGACCAAAGGTGGTTGGTTCGAATCCCGGTGTCCCATATGGTCCCCCGTGCCTGCCAGGAGCTATTTCTGAGCAGAGCAGACAGCCAGGAGTAACCCCTGAGCAACGCCGGGGTGGCCCAAAAACCAAAAAAAAAAAAAAAAAAAAGAGTCAGAAAAGGGAGCCCGGAGCAGTGGTGCAAGCGATAAGGCCTTGCCCGTGCTAGCCTAGAACGGACTGCAGTTGAATCCTCCGACGTCCTATATGGTCCTCCAAGCCAGGAGCAATTTCTGAAAGCATAGCCAGGAGTAATCCCTGAACGTCACCGAGTGCGGCCCAAAAACCAAAAACCAAAAAAAAAAAAGAGTCAGAAAAGGGTCAGAAGACCTGCCAGAAAAAAAAAAAAAAAACAGAGCCTTTGACTTCCATCTCCTCACTATTATCTCAGATACAATGAGAGGCAGATGGGCTTCAGTGAACCCTAAAAAGTAGAGGGCTTCTCCAAAAGGGACAATCTCTCCAAGTCACCCCTAAATCCTTCATCACCTTAGGTGATTTTTAGCCCCACTGTGTGCTGGAAGGAAGACCCAGAGGCTTAAACTCAGAGGCTCTCACTTTGTAGATCTAGGATGAGGATCAGCCTTATGAAGAGTTTAGAAATTACAACAGAGTACTGAGTAATCTCTTCTTTTTATTTGTTTGTTTATTTTTGGTCCATACCCAGAGATGCTCAGGGGTTACTCATGGCTCTGAACTCAGAACTCCTGGCAGTGCTTGGGGAACCATATCAGGGATCGAACTCAGGTGGCATTAGACAATACAATCTGTATTATCTCTCTAGCCCCTCAAACATTGGCTTCTTATTTAGATAGGTCGGTCTAATAAAGGTCAAATCTGTGGGTTTTGGATTTGACCCTCGAACCCAAGCAATTGAAGAGTGGGAATAACAAGGGACAAGGACACACACATCACTGTAAGGTGACCAACACACATTTGGCACTTGGTGGAGCACAGCACAACATGGTGGGAATACTCAAGCATCTGACTGCCAGAGAAAGGCACAAACGCATTGGGTATGAGAATTCAAGACTGTCTCTTGCTCATCAAGACAAACCAGAGAGTGTTGGCATCAGAATAGCACTTGAATCTTTGGCAATAGACAGAAGGTAACATGCAGTCTTCAATTTCAGCACCCTGGTCCAACTTTCTTGTTTGGGTGTCTTGAAACCATTTCAGGATGGAATAGCATTAACTTGATCTTTAATTGATCTTTAATTAATTGAACATTAACCTACTGTTTCATTAGAGGGGCTGAATGCATAGAGAAGGTGAAAGGGAGGTTGAGTTCTGCTTTGTGTTAAAGATGATCTTCTTAGAGAGAATGCAATCTGCCCTTAATATATCTTGTAGGTGGAAATCAACCATCTTCTCACAATCAAAATTAGAATTTTAAAATCCATGACAATTGGGCAGAGGAAAGAATGAAGGAGTCCAAGAAGCATTTAGACATGTATGTGGTAAAGGAATAGGTGCAGCCCCTACAGGTAAAGGAGGGTATCTGTACCCCTTAGGAGGAGAATAATCAGGGCCAGAGAGACATCATGGAGGTAAGGCATTTGCCTTGCATGCAGGAGGATGGTGGCTCGAATCCCGGCATACCGTATGGTCCCCTGAGCCTGCCAGGAGTAATTTCTGAGCATAGAGCCAGGAGTAAACCCTGAGTGCTGCAGGGTGTGACCCCCACCAAAAAAAGGGAGGAGAGTAATCTATTCCAAGTGGCTCTTGGAATGAGGGTTTGCAATGCTGGTGTTGGTGTTCAAAATCTACTCAAGAGTTGGGTGTTAGACCAACTAGTCCATAATCACTCAGACATTTTTTTTTCTTCCCAAGATCGCTCTATACTTCAAGGTTCTGGACCCTTGACTTTTTATTTTAAGCTTGATACTTCATGCTTAGAACACTTCAGCTTCAGCTGGAAGTTTTTTGCCCCATTTCTTAAAAATTAAAGGTGTGGGGAAACATTTCGATGCAGAGAGGCTGCTGTGGACATCTGCAAAACAATCATCCTTTGAATCCATGGCCATTCACTCCACCTAAATCTGTCTGCTTTGCACGTTTAGGTTTCATGGATTTGAGTTTCTAAAAATAGGATTTACCATTGAGCCCCATTCTGCTTAGAGATAAAGCCTGGAGCTAGGTCTGCAGGGAGTCGTGTGAGTGAGTTGGTGTATGGTGATGACGACCAAACCTCATGCTGGGCTCTGAAACCCCAGAGCTAAAAGCATCAGTCCTCTCTGGCACTTTCCATTTAAAAGCCATGCTATATTTTTGCTTCCAATTATAGAAGGAGAAAAAAGAAAAGCATCTGGAACTCATTACTGTCCCTTTCTTCCACCCCGTGACTTGAAGAAAGCCAAATAAGCTCTCTCCAAATTGCACAGGAAAAGAGAGGAAGCAATACCTCCAGAACTAAGGCTGCATACCCTAGTCCCTTGGTCCCCTGTGCCTCTCTGTGGCCACATTACAAACACATGGAGTGTGGGGTTTAATGACGGATATGCTGACAGTTCATTGGCTCCTGCAGAAAGAGAGCTCAAGGGTGCTCAAGAATCACTGCGTGCATAGACCATAGCAGTGCTCAGGCTGGTTGTTTCTAACTAGTCAAACTAACTAGTCATAGCCTTCCTCTGGTTGTTCCTATCTATAACCCTTAACCCCACACCTCTATCTTCCCCAGTCTAAGAACCTGAGTCCATAATAGGGGCACTTCTTGCAAAACATCTCTATGGATTGCAAGAATTCTAGTTTCAGAAACATCTAAGATTCCAACAGATGTTATGAAGAAATGAGGCTAGAGAAAGCAGGACCGCATCACCTTTAATGCCTTCTAGATATAGATCAACCCCTGACACTCTGTGGCCTCAGGACTCAATTAGAATCTTTTATATTGCACACATGGTCCTTTAGGGTCTGCCAACACTCTAGATTTGTTATTGCTCATTCTCCCTGATCATCGACTTGTTGGAAAATCACTAGTTTTTTCTAAATACATCATACATTCAGGTCTTTGAATAAACAGTTCCCTCCCCAGTCTTCAAAATCCTTTCCCTTATCCATTTGTTTGCCTCTAAACATGTCACAATACAGCAGTTCAAACATCTTTGTTCAAAATAGCTATTAACCTCCAACTATTTGCTAAAACTGACTAAGGTCTCTAGATTAGCAAAAGATTAAAAGACACTCCTATCCTTATGGATCTTAGAGGAAAGAACCAGAGACTGAGTCTATTGTATTTTCAGCCATTGCCTATGAGGATGTATGAGTTTCCTGTAACAAATTATCATAAGCTTAGAAACTCGAAATATAAGTTTAGGGTTTAGTTGATTCAAACTGGGTCATCACAAAGGGTAACAAGTAGAGCTCTTCTCTTTTTGGAGGCTCTACAAGAGAATCTATTTTCTTATCTTTTCAATCTGCCTTTTTTTTTTTTTTTGACTTGTAGTATCTTCCTCTAACTTCAGAACCATCCAAAGCAGTTGAGTCTAACTATATATCAGATCATACTGATGATCTTTTAACTCCCTCTTCTATTTTCTGGGATTTTTGTGCTTCATTGGATCATCTAGATCATCCAATATAAATTTTATATTAACGAATTTTTTTTTTTTTTAGCAATTTGAGCCTTGAAGAGTCATGTTTTCTAGGATATTGGTTGAGCTTTGATTCCCACTGAACTCCCAGACAGGAAAGGCAGTTCCTATTCCCCTGTCCGAATAGGACAGGTGGAACAGTTCCAGTTGTAGAGATTCACAGGAAATAAGTCACACAGTGAAGAGGTACAAGAATGAGTTCAGGAAATCCAGTGTTCAAGCAAGGAATTCAAACCACGAAAGCTTTCTGCTCCTACGATGAAGTGCAGCTCAGTGGAAGAAAACTGAAGAATGAGCCCCTACCTTTCTCAGATCCCTGCTTTTATTGACAAGAATCATGTCCAAACCTATGCAGGAGAAGAATACCAAGTAAGGAATAATCCAATATACTATCACTAGATCACACCCTAGGGTGGAGTACAATTATTGATTAGGGTAGGATCAGAAACCCAATGAGCCTTAATTTCTCTTCATCAAAGTCATGAGATTTTTCTATACATGGATGGACATGGAAACTATTATGCTGATTGAAATAAGACAGAGGGAGAAAGAGACGAAGAATAGTCTCACTTATCTATGGATTTAAAAAAAATAAAGGACATTGGGGCCGGGCGGTGGCGCTGGAGGTAAGGTGCCTGCCTTGCCTGCGCTAGCCTAGGACGGACCCCCCGGCGTCCCATATAGTCCCCCAAGAAGCCAGGAGCAACTTCTGAGCGCATAGCCAGGAGTAACCCCTGAGCGTCACAGGGTGTGGCCCAAAAACCAAAAAAAAAAAATAATAATAATAATAATAAAATAAAGGACATTATTGAAGTAATGCCCAGAGATGAAGGCCAGAAGGACTGGCTCATGATATGAAGCTCACCTCAAGAAGGGGTGAGTGCAGTTAGAACACTAACAACTACCATGACAATATTAATGAGTAAGAGAAGTAGAATGCCTGTGTTGAATATAGGCAGGGGGTGTGGGTGGAGGGATATGGTGTGAATTGGTGGTGGAAGTGTTGCACTTGTGAAGGGGGAGGGTGTTCTTTTTGTGACCAAAACCCAACTACAGTCATGTTTATAATCATGGTGTTTAAATAAAGATTTAAAAAAATGAAAAAAAGATCTCTTCATCATGTAACATATTCATGGATCCTAAGAATTCACATATGGATTTCTTTGGTGACCCATTATTTTAATTAGAAGATTATCACTTCTTTGTAGCTCACTTATTAATAAAAGCAGGATTAATAATACCACTAATACTCCCATTTTGAGGAGGGATTTGGGCCACATCCGGTAGCTCTAGGGGGTCATTCCTGGCTCTCTGCTCAGAAATCACTTCTGGCAGGCTCAGGGAACCATATGGGATGCCTGGAATTGAGCCCAGGTTCATCCTGGGTCAGCCATATACAAGGCAAATGACCAACCACTGTACTATCACTCCAGCCCTCTCATTCTAATTCTTGTATCTTTTACAGTATTTTTTTTTTGCTTTAGACAGTATATCTCAGCATGCAGAACAAGTAATATTTGGTATTTTGGATTTAGTTAGTTTGTATTTTAATAACCCCAAGTTTATTTTAATGAGTTGGAAATGCAGAAGGAGGCAATGCAATCTGTGATATAATCTTTCCTTCTAAAGGAAAATTGATTTAAATTTTTGAAGAGTAAGGATTGAATTATAAATTAGTTGTACATGATGTGTTGGCCAACACAAAACAAAGACTAAGGGTAATATAGAAAAACTTTATATAAACTCCATTTTTTTCTAGAGAAACTGAATTCTTTTTTGTTTGTTTTTTTTTGTTTTTTGTTTTTTGGGTCACACCTGGCGGTGCTCAGGGGTTACTCCTGGCTGTCTGCTCAGAAATAGCTCCTGGCAGGCACAGGGGACCATATGGGACACCGGGATTCAAACCAACCACCTTTGGTCTTATATCGGCTGCTTGCAAAGCAAACACCACTGTGCTATCTCTCCGGGCCCCAAGAAACTGAATTCTTGAGGTTGCAGGGAATTGTTCATTTTCATCATTGTATCCCTCAATTCTAACAAAGTTCCCAGCCAAAATAATTACTCAGTAAACATGTGTAGTCTACAAGTAAGTGACTAGTGTGTTTTTTTACTCCTGAAGTCAGGAACTATGCTTATTAATTTTTGTATTTTAGGGCAGGTGCTCAAATGTTTATGGAATGAATAAATAAAGTAGGCTTGAACTGTGAGTTAAATGTATACCTTTTAGATATTAATTTCACATGTGCAAATGCAGCTAAAGGAATGTTTGAATAATTACTATTTGCTGTTTTTGTTGTTTCATTATAATGGGATTTTGCCACTGTGATTTATAATAAGAAATTTATATTTGGCCTTTGTTACTTGCTGGCACAGAGCTTCTAAAAATCTTTGAAATTTCCTAAGTAATGAAAACAATAAAGGTGTCATCCTGTTATGTTAATGAGGGAACTTTAGAAAAGCACCTGGGAATTGGGGCTGATTGCCTGTGGAATCAATCCATGATTAGAAGGTTGAAACTTCATACTATCCTCCACCTCTAGGGAAGAGAGAGGTCTGGGGACTGACTGAATCAGTAGTCAATGGCTATTGTTCAATGAATTCATCAATTATGCCTATGTAACAAAGTTCCCATCAAAACCCTAAAGGAGGAACTAAAACAATAGTACAGCCAGTAGAGTGTTTGCCTTGCACAGATTTGATACCCAGCACTCAATAAAGTCCCGAGAGGTTACGAGGAAAGCTGCTGACATTGGTGGTGGGAAATGCACACTGGTGAAGGTTGTACATTGTATGACTGTAACTCAATCATGAACGACTTTATCTGTATAAACAAACAAACAAAAAAACCTGTAGTATAACCACAGAGTTTAAATAAAAAGTTAAAAAAAAAAGTCCCTTGGCTCTCCTCCCTAGCATGTCCCCCCACCCCGCCTCAACTCCCCCAAGGAGTGATATCTGAGTGCAGAGCCATGAGTAAATCCAGAGCACTGCTGAGTGTTGCTCAAAAACAAACTCAAAACATGACCAATCAGATCACTTAGAGTAAGACCAATCAGATTACCTGAACAAAGACCAGATCACGTGGATGATACCAATCAGATCAGCTCAGATTCTTGGGAATAGATTAATAAAAATTGCACCATGCATTGGGAAGTGGAAATAAATATATACATAAGACTTCTACCTTTTCTCTCGTGGTTTCTGGATCTTCTAAGTAACAGTGTTCTGGTTTGGTGAATGCTTCCTCAATTACATGGTTCATTAGATCATTCATGTATTCAACATGAACCATTGTATGCAACTTAATAGGCTTTTCCAGGAAAAAAATTACTCAGTACTCCCTTCCCCTGTTGAACTCTATCTTTTTTTTAGTGAACAAAGGTGCAGTGACAAATCAGTGTTGTTGTTTTTATGGCTTTATACTTCTTTTTTGTTTTTTGTTCTGTTTTGGGGAGCAGTGCTTGAGTCCTATCTGGTTGTGCTCAGGACATAATTCTGACTCAGTGCTCAGGAATGGCCCAAAGTGGTACTTGGAGAACCTTTTGCAGTGCTGAGGATTGAACCACAGCCACTTGCATCCAAGGCAAATGCCCTACCACCTGTACTATCTCTCTTGCCCTGTTGGTTTTAATTTTGGGACGAGGCCTAACAGTTTTCAGTGATGCTTCTGGCTGGCTTTTTGAGAGTCACTCCTAGTAGTGCTCAGAGGACCATGGAGAATGCTGAGATCTGAACCTGGGTTTGCAACTTGCAAAGCATGCACTTATAGTGTGCTTTGAGCTACCTCTTTGGCCCATGTACTATTATTTCCATATATCAGAACATCGCAAAGGAAGATGTTATTTCGAAAAACCAAAAAAAGGGGTGGTGGTGGTGAGGAGGCGCTAGAGGTAAGGTGTCTGCCCCAAGGTTCGACCACCCCCCACCCCCCAACCCCACCCCACCCCCCCCCCGTCCCATATAGTCCCCCTAAGCCAGGGGCAATTTCTGAGTGCTTAGCCAGGAGCAACCCCTGAGCATCAAACGGGTGTGGCCCGAAAAACCAAAAAAAAAAAAAAAAAAGTTATTTATTTTTGTTTTGTTTTGGTGTGCTCAGGGGTTACTCCTGGCTCTGCACTCAGAAAGAAATCGCTCCTGGCAAGCTCAGGGGGCCATATGGAATTCAGGGATTCGAACCACCGCTGTGCTTTCTCTCTGGCCCATAAAGATATTATTAAAAATAAAACATCTTGGAGTTGGAAGTTACAAAAAATATTTATTAAAATCATCTATAGTAATATTTACATTATATACAGAAAATTAGGAGACTGAGGATATTAATTAAATTATTAATTTAAATTAATATAATTTATTTTACATTATTTAATATATGATTAATTTATAATGTATGATTAATTTAAATTAATATAACAGATAAAATTTAAAATAATCTAATGAAAAGGATGAACCAGGGTGATACTATTAATGTATTTATATCTGGTTCTATTTTTGTCAGCAACATTTTTAAATCACCATGAATAGCTATTTCAGGTCAATTTCTCTGTTTAATTCACAAATTTGTGACCACATGACACTTTATTCTAATGTGATGAAGAAAATGCAATTAAAAATTTTTGTTTTCGGGGCCAGGAAGGTGGCGCTAGAGGTAAGGTGTCTGCCTTGCAAGCGCTAGCATAGGATGGACAGCGGTTCGATCCCCAGGCGTCCCATATGGTCCCCCCAAGCCAGGGGCGATTTCTGAGCGCATAGCCAGGAGTAACCCCTGAGCATCAAACGGGTGTGGCCCAAAAACCAAAAAAAAAAAAAAAATTTTTTTTTGTTTTCCAGGATAAATTTTAAGTATCTGTTTTTGCAGCCAGAACTGCAAAACTACATTTAAATGTCAATTCCCCGTTTGTTGTTTACTTCTATGAATTCTTGTAATTTTGTAGATATTTCTGTGTTCATACTTTTAAAAGGGTCTAAAACCCATTGTGTTTTGTCATTTTTAAAAGAGCTTTAAATCTTTTGTTAAAATTAGAATGGAGATCCTCCACATGTTGACAATAAAAAAGCAAATCTTTTTTGGGGGGATATTTGATTTTTAGGACTACCTAGTAATTCTCAGGACAACTAGTGGCTCAAGGCTCAGGGATCACTCCTAGAGGTCATGTAGGGACCCTGTAGTGCCAAGGATCAAGCCAGGGTCAGCAGCATGGAAATCAAATGCTAACTTCTATATTATCTTTCTGAACCTAAGCAAGTCTTTATCATGTTTTTTTTACTTCTTATAAATTCAAAAACTAGATGAATTACTCACCACTAAACTTCATATTTGCAGAAGAAGCTATGCCACAACACAGAAATAGAGTTTTTGTTTTGATTAAATTTAGTTCATCATCTTGGAATTGTAGACTTGTTTCATTAAAATTAACCAGGTCTGTCAGATAAGCTACTTTTGGAGTCAATCAAGTTGTCTCTATACCATCGTCTTTGTCTTCTAGAAACTGTAGCACTGAGTCGGATTTTATGAAGCCAGTCCAAACAAGCACCCTTTGATAGGCAATGAACTTCTATATGAAGAAGCAGACCGCTGAATTCCGTGAATGACTTTCAATGGTTTCTGATTGCATCAATCACTTTAATGACATAATGTAATGACCTGTGCAGGCATTCAAACAGATATTTGGCAACTCAGTGTTGATGATAAATGATGCAATGTATAGTGAATACATTTGGGATATTTTTTTGTTTGTTTTTTTTTTTGTCTTTTTTTTTTTTTTTTTTTTTTCAAAAAATAAGCAAGAAAAGCCTTGTAGCACCCTGTGATAGCTGGAGAATCACCAGTAGAGATTGACAAGGTATTGAGGAAATTTCTTGCCTTTCAAAAAATTCTTGACCGGGAACAGCCATAATACAGCAGAAGGGAGTTTGCCTTGCATACTGCAGACTCGAATTGATCCCCAGCAACCCATATGGTCCTCGGAGCTCTGCCAGGAGTAATTCCAAAGTGCAGAGACAGGAATAACTCCTGAGCATTGCCAGATGTGGCCCCAAAAGATAAAATGAAGGCAGAAAACGCGCGCGCACGCGCGCGCGCGCACACACACACACACACACACACACACACACACACACACACACACACACCTTTTCCAGGGTCTAGGAAGACAATCTAATGGGCTGGTGATTAAGCTCAGCACACAGTAGCTCTGAGTTTGACCCTGATCCCTGCATAACCGCTACTTGATCCCAAGCACTGATAGGAAACACCCCGCTCAAACACTGAGCCTGATGAAGCTCTCTAAAACACTGAGTCTCCAACACAAAAAATAAATACACAAATAAATAGAACTTCCAGTGCATGAAAGTTAATTCTCTTTTAGAATTAGCTTACAAATGTTTACCAAATATTAATCCTTGGCTAATTTCTTCCTCTTTACAAATCGTGTGGGTGCTAAAGTGAGGCTTCATTTCTGGCATATTTGTAAGTACTCAAGTTCAGAGTCTTCAACATCTGAGCCGCCTTGTCAATTCTTCTTTGCACTCTATTATTGCTCAAAGAAATTTCCTTTTCAGCATCAGGGTTGCTTGTGTAATGTCATGCATATTACCTCTAAACTAGTAGAATTCTTTCTTCACCAACAGTGTGTAGTTTTCCCTCAACTCAGTAATCAGTAACAATGTGTTATAAGATACATGCTACTCATCATCTTGTCTGGAAGCGATTGAACAGAGTTTTGACAATGTCAGAAGTTTCACCATTTTTTTCTTTAAGTGCTTGAAAATTAGGTACATTCTTCTCTTTCTTAAAAACTTGTTTTTAGTTGTTGGAGTCTTGAAGGCTTTATGACTGCATTTGATGTCTTTTTGGAAAATTAGGTGCTCTGATAACAGTTTATAGGCAATTGAATAAAACCATGGTTCAAATATTCAGTATACTAGCATATATATTTTTTCCTTAGGTTCATCCATTATATTAATTTATTTTATTTTATTTTTACATAGTTGCCATGAAATTACAAATTTTTTTATGATTGGGTTTCAAGCATAAAATGTTTCAATACCAATCTCTTCACCAATGTCCACTCCCTCTCACCATATTATTTAAAAAAAAACATATATGTTTTATTATCATGGGAGTAGGACATAACAATTTATATAAATGAAAATCTCATCTGAACCAAAATTCTCTGCAATAGTTACATTACCTGAATACTAGTCAAGATTCTAGATAAGTCATGATTTTTGTGTAAGATGACAAAAGACAAACTGAAATACTAATGGAGATAATAGACTTGATTTTTTCCTTTGCTTAGAATTATATATGTTTTTTCTTGATGATCAAATCTCAGACTAATTTATCAAGAAATAATTTTGAAGAATTTTAAGAAATGCATTTATATGAAATTTAAAAATCAGGTAATAGCTTTAACTTGCTTTTATAGACATTAATGCCTACTTGCCATTTCACATTGGTGATTCAGATGATATAAATAAATAGTAATTACTATTTCATTCCCTTGCTTTTATGAATATTGTCAGAAAAGTGTCACCAATATATTGGTTTATTCAGTTTATCAACTAAAGCCTGCTATAATTTTATTCTAATGAATAGTGGAAGTTTTTTTCAACTATGATGGAAGACATATACTTAAAGATTAAAGACAGTGGACAAACCCTAAGCAGGAGGAATATGGATAAATAGGAAGCCCATATATACCAGATATAACCAGGCATAGTATAGCCAAATACCAAAAATAAAAAGATCTTGAAAGCAGTTAGTTGAAAATGACATATTACATACAAAAAAACTAAGATCTGAATAGTGTCTAACTTATCAAAAATACAAGAGGACAAAAGAGGTCTTTAAAACGCTGAAAGAAAAGAAGAGTTCCAACAGAGAATTCTTTATCCCGTAGAAATATTATTTTAAAATATAACAAAATAGGGTCTTTTCAAGAGAAAGAAAACTAAGAGAATGCCTTTTCAAAGGACTGTGCCTTTGGCACAAGAAAATTGAGGGATTAAAGAGAAATTATACAAAATGGAATCTCAGATTTTTCAGCAGGAATGAAGAGTGTCATAAATATTATCAACTTAGTAAGTTGGGCACTAATTGCCCACAATCCCTTTCTCTTTATTAGCCTAGAGCAGTGGTCAGCAACCTGCGGGCATGAGCCACATGTGGCTCTTTACACTTTTAATTTGGTTCTTCTGTGTACGGAACAGCCGCTCCAGGAGTCAGGTCTCTGCTCCTAGCCTCTGTCAGTGCGCACCCTGGCATCGGGCTCCAAGAGAGTAAGATGATGCCCAGTATAAACCTTAAACAAAGGTGTTCCCTCAACGTCATCCTTTCTTAAACCTCTTCCTTTGATATGTAAAAGTCTACTTAATATGTACTTTGTCTCTCTCTCTCTCTCTTGACCTGAAGCCTCCTGGTATTGGGAATTGGTTTTAATAAAAAAAAAAAAAAAAGAGGTGTTCTAGCTTTTTGGGCTCAAGGCAGAGAGTACAAGGTAAAAGGCCATGGACTCCATGATCATCTTTTCCTGGCTAGCTTGATTTATTATTTCTTTCCTGCTACCCTGCTTCTTCAGACCAGGTTGATGGGGTTTAGAAATACAGTGCCTGGAGTGGTCTTAAAACACATATTTTATTTTGCACAAGAGTGGGCATCTTCCATAAAGGGCACAAGAGTGGGCATCTTCCATGAAGGGATTCTCAGCCCAGAGTTTTCTTTTTCGTGGATTCTCATGTTCAGAGTACTCATGATTAAAGTTGTGAGCTAATGCCCTTAAATGCTGTCTTCATATTGATTATGACTTTCTGCATAATATAAGTGCCAATCAGAAATTTTTTGCAAGAGTGGAAACATTTCAATATTTCCTTCTCAGACACAGCTATCCCAGAATCAGATTCTTTTTTGAACACATCCATCTTATGTCTCACTGTAAAAACTACTTGAGAAACTCCCCTGCAGAGAAATATTAAATTCACAGAGAAAATGAACAATGTCTGCCAAATACACAAGCTTAGCTACCCATTCCTTGTCCAATTGGGGCTGTACAAAATCAGAGTTTTGCTCTCACAGGAACTGCACTACTTCTTCCCTCTTGCCAACAAGGCAAGAGAGCACCCTTCCCCTGAACAGCCACTTCACTTCTTCATGGAGAAGATGCTAGTAGTGGGCATCCATACTCTCACCCAGGGTGGTGGCTGAATAGCCTGGATTTGATCACAATTGTGAATTTCACAAATTATCTTTACTGGGCCATCTATCACAGAGTTTAGTTCAGCAGGGAGTTTTTTGAATTTAGTCTATCATACATTGAGTGGATACAATGTACGAGTGTGCAACTTCTGTTTTTGTGACTACACAAAAACACTGAGCCGTGCACAGTGCATAATCTGTATATACATCAACAATCAGATTGTTATTCTGAGTGAAATGAGTCAGAAGGAGAGGTGTAGACACAGAATAATCATTTGTGGCATATAAGAATAATAAATGGTCCAGACAACAAATGAGTGACTAAAGAAATAGTGGTACATCTACAGGATGGAATACTATACAGCTGTTAGAAAATAAATGAAGTCACAAAAATTTCCTATACATGGATAAATACACAAGACTCTTATGTTGAGTGAAATAAGTCAGAGGGAGATAGATAAACAGAATATTCTGACTCATCTGTGGTATTTTAGAAAAATAAAAGGCATTATAGTAATAATACTCAAAGAAAATAGAGAGGAGAGCCAGAAAGTATATCCCATAATATGAAATTTATCACAAAGAGTGGTATAGGCAGTTTGAAAAATACCTACACTAACAACTACCATGACAATGATAGAGAGAAATAGAATGCCTGTCTCAAAGACAGAAAGGGGATAGGGAAAAGGGTAATGGGGAACATTGGTAGTAAAAAGTTGCACTGGTGAAGAGGGGTGGGCATTCTATGACTGAAACCCAATTATGAACAAGTTTGTAACCATGGTGCTTAAGTAAAAAGCAAAAAAATTACTTAAAAAGAAAAAAGAATAATAAATGGCAATATGGTAATAATATCTAGAGAAAATAGGGATGAGGGACAGGAGGACTAGTCCATGATAGGAAGCTTGCCATAAAAAGTGGTGAGTTCAGTTAGAATAGAGAAAGGTACATTATGACATTGATAGTTGGAACATATCACTCTGGACAAGAACTGGATGCTGAAAATGGATAAGTGACATGCATGGTACCCTTTAATTAACAATATTGCAAACCATGGTGTCATAAAGGAAATTTTGCAAACCTCAGTGTCATAAAGGAAAAGAGAGATAGAGAGAAAAAAGCAAAATGCTTGCCCCTGACATAGGCAGAAGAGGGTGAAGGGGAAGGAAACAAAGGACATTGGTGGTGGGGAAAGTGCACTGGTGAAGGGTGGTGTACATTCTATGACTGAAACTCAAGTATGAATAGTTTTGTAACAAATATGCTTAAATAAAAATTATTTTTATAATGTTTCAGACACTCTATCATAATTCCTTTATGATATATCATATGCCTTTAACAAAGTGCCATTTTTGTTTTTATGTGTATTTTAGTTTGGTTTCTTGAAGCACACACTAAAATATCAATAGATTTTTTTCCTTTCAGTGAAATCACTACTTTTCTCTGGAACACTGTCCTTGCTTTTAAAGATTGTTAAAAGGTTTTTCTCTTTTACCTGTTTTATCTCCATATTGTAGGGTTTCAAATTTTCAGCACATTTTGGTTATCAAGAGGAAACGTTTTGAAACCTTTTGCTTACTTATTATCAGAAATCAAAGCATTTTTCCTCAAGAAGAGTGTTCACTATCCAGAATTAACAAACGATCAGTGGATTCAAAAACTGTATTTCATGGTGGATGTTACTTCACATCTAAATCAGCTTAATCATAAACTACAGGGGAAAGGAAACACAATTTTTCGATGTCAGAAGTTATTTCGTTTGAAAACAAATTATCTGTTTTTGCTCAAGATTTTGACAGAGAAACTTTGATTCACCTTCCAAGCTGGTTGAACATCACCAAGAAAATAATTCTGATATTGACATTACCTATTTTAAAACAGGACTTTTAAATATGAGGGAAGCTTTTCTCAAGAGGTTTCAGGATTTCAGAAACAGAAAAGCGACGTTGGCCTTTGTTAAAAAACCTCTGGATGCCACTGTAACGGAATTAAATTTTTTCTCCCTTTAATATCGACATTGGCAACTTTGAAATTCAATTACTGGATTTAAAAGACAAAGAACTGTGGAGCTCGAAATTTGAACGTCTTTGTGCTAATTTAAAAAGATTGGAGAAACACAAATGTGAACTTAGTTCACAGCCCAAGTGGCCTGCTTTGAAAGACCTGGAGAAGGAAGATATGTTGATTTTTAACACCTAGAATAGTATTCCTGACTCATATAATCAACTAAAAAAAGCTAGTGTTTGCTGTTCTTTCCTTGTTTGGGTCTATATATTTATGCAAACTATCATTCTCAAGCATGAATCTTATCAAGAGTAAATTGGAAAATCGTCTCATCGATGATAACGTGGAATCGTGCCTGAAATTAAAAACAACATACAAACCTGAGTTACTCAAACTATCCAAGGAAATGCAAGGCCAATGTTCACATTAGTGTTTGTGACTTTGTCAGTCATTGTCAGGATGTAATTTTCTCTACATTGTAAGGCAAATTTTATGGAATTTAACCTTATCAATAAATAATATAGATCTAAAGTTTTTGTTTTATTAGTTGTGTTATTTGTATCCTCCTGACTTATGTGGATACTTGCATGCAGAATATTCTCAATAAAAACTTATTGAAACTAAAAACAGTGTACCATCCTATGTATTTTCGGTTTTAAAAATGTGGCTCTCAGGAACAGAGAGATAGCATGTGAGCTGTGTGGTAGCATATTTATTATGTTGGCATAGACTCTGGTCTCCCAGGAATAGCCTCTATCGATGAATTTACCTTCCCACCTGAAGTGACTCACAGAGTGCTTTATTTAGAATCCTGGTACTCCGATGGGACATTGCTTCTGAAAACAAAGTTTCTTTTACCCCTATGAGGCACCACAATAGATTCATGCTTATGGAATGCCCTCATGGAACTATGATCCAGCTAACTTGGTAGAATGATGAAAGAGCCTTTTGGAGGCCCAATTATATTAACAGCTGGGTGGCAATATTGATGCAACTCCAGAATTTTTCAATCTCCCCACATCTACAGACCAGCACCTGTCCTGCATACCAGTCCATGGACCAGCACTTTGAACCACTGAAGTAGGCCATTGGTTTTCATCCTTGCTGCAGACCAGTGGTGAAGACCATTGCCCTGCAATATTATGTTGCTGCTTCTCCAATAGCCTGGATAGAATGTGTCTGGGAATTAAGTAGTTAAAACACAGAGTTTCTTTTTTTTTTTTTTTTTTTGGTTTTTGGGCCACACCCTGTGACGCTCAGGGGTTACTCCTGGCTATGCGCTCAGAAGTCGCTCCTGGTTTGGGGGACCATACAGGACACCGGTGGATCAAACCGCGGTCCGTCCAAGGCAGGCACCTTACCTCTAGCGCCACCGCCCGGCCCCAGAGTTTCTTAATCATCAAAAACTTTATAACTATGAAAAAAAAAAAAACAGTATTGTGAACAATCTTGTAACTACAGTTTTAAAGTAATTTAAAAAAAAAAGAGTTTCATTATTACCTTTAGGGGATTTACAAACACCTTTAGTGATTCTGTTGGCTGAGAGGTTTCTTTTTCTGGCAGAGAATATGCTAATGGTTCTTTTGAACTCAAAGCTGAGAGGAATATTGGGCTACCTTTGTGTCCCACCAACCAACCAGGAGAGGAAGGGGCCTGTATTGGCTGGGGGCAAAGTATCTGTTAGAATCTCAGGTTATACTCTGAGGGCAAAGGGGAGCAAGATCAAAACTCCAGAGGTTCACTGGGGCATCTCTTAAACCTTTTTTCTAAAAATTACATTGTATGATAAACAATAGTTGACAGGAATATACTTAGTATTTGTGTACTGTACAGTTTAAAATGGGTAAAATGGAAAATCCGTGACACCTATGTTCCATATTTGTTTCCATATCACCTCATCTGTCAGTTATGCATTTCATTCTTGAAAAAGATACAAGCCAAATCACTAAAACTCATAGGTACATAGGTCTCAGGGCTGAAAACTCTGATGCCCTTGGGAGGAGGGTGAGCTGAATCCCCACCCTGCTGAAGCCCTGGCTGCCTCTTCCACACCCTACAATGACTGTTATGCCAAGGCTCAATCTTTTTCACCATCTCTACAGAGACATCAAACCAACTCCAGGTATACAAGTTTGAAGGCTGAAAACTGGGGGGAGTAAGGTCTTCTGAGTTAGGGACAGGAAGCCTTCCCCATATTTCCGGAAGCCCCAGCAATCACATTCATGTCCCACAACTGCCGCCAAGCCAATTCATCAGCTCAGTTCCACATATCCTGGTATGCTCCATATTCCTCAACACAGACACCCCACTAGGAATAAATCAAATTAGAAGTGAACATAGCATAGAAGCCACATAAACTCCACAAACAAAAGCAATAACACAGATGGCTCAAACAGCAACAAAGAGCTTAATAAATCCTCAGGCAACGACTTGTATATGAAAATATTTCCATAAGATTATTCTTGGCCTGTTGTTTCACCTTCACCTTCCAGGGCGCTGTTGAGAGCAGAATAAATAGTTGGGAGCGAGGTGTTGGGGGTCTTGGGCCAGAATTGGTGGGCTGACTCTTGGTGTGTTTTGGAGCTAGCAGCAGGCTGTCAAAGGACTCTCTTAGCCCAACCTTTTACCCCTTAACCCTCCTGTCTGTGTGTATTATTTGCTGCAGATAAATATTACCAAGATCTCCGCCCTACAGGGGACAAGAAATGGGAATCACTTTCTCATTCTGGGAGCTTTTTGCAGATACTCAAACAATCAACAAAGGAGTAAACGGGACCAACAAATGGGGCAACAATGACTTAATGACCCATTGACACAACTTTTACAAACTTTCATTTTTCTTTTCAATAATCCCATTATCATTTAGTTGTAAGCATATAAAGTAAATAATTTTATGCCTACCAAGACTTCAGAGTGGGTGACAAACTAAGAGCAAGGAATATTACATTGGTGGTGGGATTAGTGTTGGAAAACTGAATGCTAGAAACAACTGTATTATTAGCAACTTTGTAAATCAAGGTGTTTAAATAAAGTAACACATTTTTTAATGAAAAATTTTGTTAAGCTAATTTTTTGTTTGTTTGTTTGGGGGTTGGGACACACCCATTGGCACTCAGGAGTTAGTTCTGGCTTTGCACTCAGAAATTACTCTTGAAAAAAAAAATTATTCCTGGCAGACTCAGGGGATCATCTGAGATGCTGGAATTCAAACCCAGGCGTGCTGCATGCAAGGCAAATGCCCTACCTGCTGTACTATTGCTCCAGCTCCTTTAAGCTGATTTTTTAAAAGAAAAGAAAAACACTGGTGATAAAAATTGGGGGTAAGGTTCATGAAAAATGATGGTTTTGCTCAAGTAGAACTGCGACTTCAACATAACCATCAGGAATGATGGTTTGGTGGCCCAGTGGGCCAGGAACATGATCACCTGAGGTGTTTACTGAAAACAAAAAATGGGATGGGTGCTGGAAGAAATGATCAATACTAGCAATATTATGACCACATAATCAGTTGAAAAAAATCAGCGCTGGGGGCCGGCGCGGCCTAGGACAGACCGCGGTTCGATCCCCCGGCCTCCCCAAGCCAGGAGTCACTTCTGAGCGCATAGCCAGGAGGAACCCCTGAGCATCACCGGGTATGGCCCAAAAAAAAAAAAAAAAAAAAAAAGGAAAGGAAAGAAAAGAAAAAATCAGCGCTGTAGTCATTCTTGGTATTTTCCAAGAAAATATTTCTCCTAGAAAAGAAAGAAATAGCTCATTTAGTTTGGGATAAAGTGCAATAATGGACTCATTTTGAGGAATAATGTGATAGCACCTTCACCAAGAGTGCAGTTAGGTGAAAGGGTGGACAAATTTAGACAAAACAGTGAAAAAAAAAGAATTTTTATTATCAAAGCATCGTGCATTATAAAGTTACCCTAGTGTTCCCTTCCCTAACTTATCCCCTTACCCAAGCCCTAGTGGTAATCTTCTTACTGAGAAACAGTTCTCTGGCTTTTCTTTTCTATAACTACTGGGCATTTTATATTTCCCCTAGGACTTTTCTTTACACACCACATATGAGAGAGACCATTCTGAATCTGTTCCTCTTCCTCTTATGGATTTCAGTCAGCATGATACTCTCCATATCTGTCCACATAGCGGCAAATTTCATGACTTCATCTTTTCTTATGGCTTACTATTATTCCATTGTGTATCTGTACCACCCTTTCTTTTTTTATTAAATTTATTTAAATAAAATGCATCACACAGTTGACATAGTTGATCATTTGTTTCCAGAGTAGTAAAAATGAAGTTATTGAAAAAAAATAGAAAAAAATGGAAGAGAATAAAGAAAGAAAAAAGAAAATGTACAGTAGCAAGCACATTTGTGAAAATTATTGTATCTCCAATTAAGTCATTAATACAATGGCAGACAGTATTCTAAACTATTGTTGTTAGCTGTCCATTCTGTTAAATTGGTGTGTTCCTTTAGGGATGACAATATCAAACAAATGAAGCTGTCCAAAAATTCACTATTACTGATACTGAAGTTTTTAGGAATGTGTACTCCACTGCTAGGCCTTCTAGAAATAGGAAGATATAAGGGATCTTGGTCTACACTCTCCTGAGATGGCCAGCTTCCTGCTGTGTGGGCCAGTGTAGCCATAATCTTTCACGGCTCCATTTGCATCTCATTTGAGAACAGTGAGTCTATGGAGCTGGCCCAGATCGAAAATGGCAACTGAATTTGTGGCCATGGTTACAGCTAACAGGCTTCCAGAAGAATGAAGATACAGACAGAGGGTGCTTACACTTGTTCGAAAAGCCCAGAAACTGGTGTACCTGAAGGGTGGTCAGATTAGTGTCCCCAAAGGGAATCATAAAGGATCAATGATGGGCAGGACCATCGGGAAAATGGTGATTGTGGGTGATAGAGGCAGCAGCTGTACCATCCTTTCTTTATCCAGAAAAAATGTATTAAGTCTTAGAATGTTTATTTGGGGAAAAGAATATTATATACAATGTTACTATATAGCTCTTCCAGTAGTACTGAGGACTTATAGGTATTTAAGAGTTAAGCAGGCTATCTCAAATACTGTTTGAATAGCTAGAATCAATGGTGATTCACCTAATAAATATGTTATTTAGCCTATCCCAACCTGGTACTTCATTTTGTTTTTATAGTGTCACAAAGTTATTATTTTTTTATTATTTTTATTTGAAAACAATGGCTAAAAGAGCTAACGTAAGATGTTCAGAGATAGTACAATGGGTAAAGCTCTTGCCTTGTATGCAGCTGACTCAGATTCAATTCCCAGCATTCCAGCATTCCCTCAAGCACTGCCAGGAGTGATTTTTGAGTGAAGAGCCAATAGTAGCCCCTGAGTACTGCCAGGTGTGGCCCAAAACCAAACAACAACAAAAAAGAGCTACAGTAGAGGCCAAGTTGGTTGACTATGCTGCATGCACTATTCTGAAACTAGACAGTTCACTCCTAGAATTCCCTTTTCTCTATGGTTCTGAGTTAAAATTGACCCAAGAGGGAATTTGACAAAGATTTTGGGAATCAAAGGGAAATAGCACAATCCCTGAATATATCAGTAGTCTGTGTGAAGTCACATGGAACATTTTTCCCATAGGAAAGCTAACAGATCTTCATTGTGTCTGGCGTTTGGAGTTTAAGCTAGAAGGCACATAGTTGACTATCCTAGAGGGATATTATTCATTGATAGCTCTGATTCTCTACCCAGATGTTGAACACCACACACAAGGATCCTCCCTCATTCGACTTTCTATCTGTCATACCTAATCTGATACCTCTCCCGTGACTAGTGGTCATCAATAATGCATGCAAATATAAATGGATGAATATAAAAGAATACATAAAAATTCTCCATACAGGGCATGGAAACTCCAGAAAATGAGTTGTGTGCTGCCTCTATAATTTCTTCTCCAAAACTGAGGCACATGACCAAACTCTCCAGTGTTTCCATCTTGCATTAGCATCTTGTTGAACCCATGGCTGAGTAATGTCTGAAACCTGGGAGTTAAGAATTGGCCGAATCTCAGTATATCTTAGTTAACAGGCTAGAAATCCAGCAGAGCCTCATCTATAATTTTGCATCATGAAGTACCTTATCTATTAAGGCCAAATATCTCTTCCATGAAGACATTTCATCAGCTGTATATGAAAGAATCAACTGACTTAATCCCCCTTGCTTTTTTGCTATCCCTGAGCAATTGAAAGGAGAGAAGAAACCTGGCAGTTAACCAATTAACTTGATTGCAGTAAACAGCCAAATGGGATAATTAATGATCCAGTTTGCCAACTTTTCACTTTGCTTTTGTGCTGGATAGATGCAGTCCTACGGCCACAGATACAAGTAGAAGTTAATTGTCCAATTCTCCCAATGAATCCTGACTCTTCCATTACCTCTTCTTCATCACAAAAGAAAACTGGACAGAGACAAGTTCCCATGAGATTCTTCCTCATACTTAACTCTAAAAGGAATGATGATCTCATTTTTCAGGTTATGATGGTGCATTTTCTCTCTCCTTGGAGTGAGTCCCTTCCTGGGGGTCATCAATAAGTTCGATAGTTGAGGACTCAATGTACTTCCTCTGTGCTATGTTGTCTCTGGCCACTTGATGTGGCTGAAAGAAACCACATCTTCCTCAAGAGTCTCTTTGGCCTCTACTAAGTAGAAGGGAGACTAAGCAGCAGAACTTTTATTGTTTTGTTCATTTGGTTTGGGGCCATGGCCAACAATGCTCAACTGTTATTCCTTTGGATGTAGTGTCAAGGATTCTGATTGGGGTAGGAGTAAGAGAGTGCAAGGCAAATTTCTTTATTTCTGTAACATCTCTCTGATCTGGAATTTCTAGATTCAAGTATAAAATCTAGGGCAAGGAGAGAGCACAAAGTTTGGAGCATGTAACTTGCAAATTCCCAACCCAGGTTCAATTCCTGATACCACATGGTCTTTTTAGAATTGTCAGAGGTAACCTAGAGGCCCCTGATCACTATCCTGGAGGTCTCCAGCATTTCCAATTCCAAATGACCCATAAGCATCAAATCCCTAGACCCTTACACTGGAAAAATGGCCCAGCTGGCAGAGAATTTCCAATAGCATCCTATGCCTCCTGAATACCACTTGGAAGATGAATTAAAAAAAATTTTTTTTTAATCTAAAATCTACAGGTCTGAAAGAGGCTATCTTTTGTACTAGCATGGCATGGCCTGTGGGGGAGTTGTTTTTGTTTGGGGGCTATGCCCAACAGTACTCAAGTCTTACTCCTGGCTCTGTGCTCAGGAATCATTCCTAGAAGTGCTGCTAATAAAAATTGAGTCAAACGTATGCAAGGCAAGTGCCCTACATGCTGAAATGTTTCTTTGGTTGCAGAGGGTTGTTCTTCATGTGAATAGGATGCATGAAAAGTGCCCTTTTGAAGCTTTCAGCAAACCTGTGAGGTTTTTCTCCTCCACTAAGCACACTTAGGCTCTTCAGCCCAAAAGGGCATGTGCCTCATTACACATTTTGAAAGTTCAGGAAGGGAACAAGTCCTTGGTTTAAGCAAAACAGGGGAACCTTGAAAACAGGGACCCAGGCAGTGAGTCCTTGAACACTTGCATATGCGACTTTGGAGCATTTGTTAGAAAATCCTTGGCATTGTGGCAGTTTTGTTCCCCTCTAGAAGAGGAGAGGAGGAGGGGGAGGGGAAGGAGAGGGGGAGGGGGAGAAAAAGAGAAGATGGGGGGGGGAGAGAGAGAGAGAGAGAGAGAGAGAGAGAGAGAGAGAGAGAGAGCGCAGAGTGGCAGAGTTGCCAAGACCACAGAACAGCTGTCAAAGGGTTCCTAGGAAGAGAAGGCTGCCATCGAGACCAGCTTCCTACCAGAAAGCAGGGAGGGTGGAGGAACTACCAAGGGTCCCTGATACCCTCATCCCAGCTGACTACTTCTGTGTCAGACCCCTGGGAGTCTGGGGGAAACCCTAAGAGACATGAGCTACCACCTCACACCAGTGAGAGTGGCACACATCAAAAATAAAAACAACCAGTGCTGGCACAGATGCAGGGAAAAGCCGTCTAAACGTCCAGCCTTTTGGAGAAACAATGTAGACACTTTTTACAAAACTATGAAATAATCCCCACCACCACCATGACCGAGCCATTCCAGTTACATGGGAGCCTCCGGGAAGCTGGGTGCTGGAGAGGTGGTTTAGTGGGTCAGATGTTTATTTACCTTGAACATAACGGACCCCAGTTTAATCCCATACACCCCCTTAGAGTCCCCTAAGCAGCACCCACCAGGAGTGATCCTGGAGTACAGAGCCAGGAGTAAGCTCTGAGCAGCGTTGAATGTAGCCCAAGCCCTGCCTCCTCTACAAAAAAAAAAAAAAAAAGAAAAAGAAAAGCAAAAGAAAGGAGCCTCACGCCCACAGAAACTGTGAGAAACAGCTGACTAGTTGAGACAGAAAAAGCAAGGACAGGTTTGAAGCACCTGCCAAAATACCAGCTCTCAAAAAAGTGCCATTATCTGACCTTTCTCACAGCTCCCTGGAAAAGCCCGTTTATAAACCTTCTTTGACATGACTCAGCATTCTCAATGTGTGCCTGCCAAACACAGGCTCGACTAATTAATTAACATCACAGTGGCCTCCGTTGGCAAGACTCGTTTAACCCACCTAGAGGCTGGCCAAAACACAAAAGGACAATGTGGGAATCAGATATCATGAGGGGCTTTGAAAAGCTCCAACATAGTCCTTGGCTCCAGAAGCTCGTCCTGCTGAGCAGGGCTGCCTGCACGCATAGGAAAGAGCTGAGAAAGCCCTAATCACTCCAACTAGTCTTAAAGACTTTGCTCTTACAGGAAAAGAAGGCGGCAGCAGAATTGCATAGGACTGGAATAATGAAGAAGGGAAACCCAACGCATACATCGTGATCCTTTGTGAACGATGAATACTTACTGGCTCACAGCATTGAAAAGCCTCTATGCTGAATCATTTTATATGAATTAAGCTAGCCAAGACAAACTTCAATGACCACACACAACAAAAGAATGAAACTTCACAGAATAAGTCCAAGAAAAAGTTATTAGGCAACCCAACAGAAACCATAGCAACCAGAAACAATAAAACCCTTGGGAAGAGCTTATTTTTTCTGAACTTGCTCAAGTATTTTATAATAAATGTACTATAGTCAACCAAAAAAGACTAGATGTGCCAAAAAATATGACCTATGCCCAGGAAATTACATAGTCAATAGAAATTATTCTTTCAAGATGGAGAGATAGTTAAGGGGTTAATGTACTTGCTTGGCATGCAAACAAGTCTGATCCAATCCCCAGCACTACAGATAGTCTAGCAGGGATCAAGCCAGAAATTGTCCTTGAGATTTACTAGGTGTGACTCCAAAACCAAAAAGAATAAGGAAAGTGGACCAGATATATAGTATAGTAGGCAGGGTGCTTGCTTTGTACTTTGAATTTGGTCAACCCAGGTTCAATTTTTGGTACTACATATGGTCTCCTGAGCCCCACCAGGAGTGATCTCTGTAAGCCCTGACTACCTCCAGGTGTGGTCCAAAAACAAAAAAGAAAAGAAAAGGAAGAGAAAGGAAAGAAGGAAGGAGAAAGAAAGAAAAGGGGGTGGAAGGAAAAGAAACCTACTACCTCAAGGAAAACCAGAAAATGATCTTATCAAGGGAAAAGGTTGATATTAGCTCTTATAAATATTGGTCATGACTTACTGAAACCAATGCCAGAAATGCAAAATTCATTCAAACATTAATCAATGTAATACATAATATTCAAACAATAAAAAGTAGGGCATAGGATCATCTCAATGTATGCACAAAAATATTTGACAAGATCCCACACCATTTTATGGTAAAATGCTCGAAACAACAACAACAACAACAGAAATCTTTTTCAACCTGATTAGAACAAGAAGGAAAAATCCACAACTAGCCTAACACTCATTGGTAAGACACTGAATGTTTCCTCCTAAGATTACAAAACAAGATATTCAGTCTTGTCACTTCCATTCAGCATCATGTCAGAGTTTCACCAATACAGTTAGAAAAATTAATGTATCTTGATTAAAAAGGAAATAAGGTATAGTCAGATGGCATGACTTTAAAAAGAAAATCAAGTAAGGCTGTAGAGCAACAATAGAGCAGAGAGCATACTTGTCTTGCATGCAGCCAGCTGAGTTCAATCACCCTCAGTGGTCTCCTGAGCACCTCCAGGAGTAATTCCTGAGTACAGAGCCAGGACTAACTGCATGAAAGGCAAAGGGCTTATCTCCATGCTATCTCTCCGGCCCCAGGGCAATTTTTTTTTTTTTTTTTTTTTTTTTTTTTTGGTTTTTGGGCCACACCTGGCGGTGCTCAGGGGTGACTCCTGGCTGTCTGCTCAGAAATAGCTCCTGGCAGGCACGGGGGACCATATGGGACACCGGGATTTGAACCAACCACCTTTGGTGCTGGATCGGCTGCTTGCAAGGCAAACACCGCTGTGCTATCTCTCCGGGCCCCCCAGGGCAATTTCTGAGCGCTTAGCCAGGAGTAACCCCAGAGCATCAAACGGGTGTGGCCCGAAAAACCAAAAAAAAAAAAAAAAAAAAAAAAGAATAAACACTAGGGAACACATTTAACAAAGTAAGAATCTGAACCAAAAATATATATAGCAACTTATTTAATAACATAAAACTAAAAATATTTCATCCATCTTGTGGACTGGAAAGCTTGTACTATTAGAAGGTCAATGCCCTCCCAAGAAATATTGATCTATAGATATAATGGAATCCTTTCCAAAATTTAGCTGCCTTTATATTTTCATTAAAAACTGACAAAAGTAATCTAAGCTTTATATAAAATTAAGGGAATGAATAAAAAAGAAAGTAACAACATTTCTAACTTCAAAACTTAGCACAAAACCATACCCATGAAAAGAATAAGCTAAGTAGATGACTGGGTATAATTAAAATTCTAGATTAAAACTCTTCCACTTATGGTAGATATATTTTAACAGAGAGATTCAGGTGGTCATTGGGGAAATTTGTACTGGAATAAATGATACTGGGACAACTTAATATATACATGAAAATTGGGCCCGGAGAGATAGCACAGCGGTGTTTGCCTTGCAAGCAGCCGATCCAGGACCAAAGGTGGTTGGTTCGAATCCCGGTGTCCCATATGGTCCCTCGTGCCTGCCAGGAGCTATTTCTGAGCAGACAGCCAGGAGTAACCCCTGAGCCGGGTGTGGCCCAAAAACAAAAACAAAAACAAACAAACAAAAATCTACATGAAAACCTCATTTCAAGGGGCCGGGAAGGTGGCGCTAGAGATAAGGTGTCTGCCTTGTAAGCGCTACCAAGGAATGGACCGCGGTTCGATCCCCCGGTGTCCCATATGGTCCCCCCAAGCCAGGGGCGATTTCTGAGCACATAGCCAGGAGTAACCCCTGAGCGTCAAACGGGTGTGGCCCAAAAACCAAAAAAAAAAAAAAAAAAAAAAAAAGAAAACCTCAAATTGAACTAAAAATGGGTTGTTGACCAAACATATGAGCTGGAATGATAAAATCTCTTAGAAGTAAACATTGAGGTTAAATTTTCATAGATTTGAGTCAGACAATAGTTTTTTATATGTGATGCCAAAAGCACTGTAACCGAAGAAAAACACATGATTTAGGCTTCATCAATATCTTAAATGTTGGTACGTCAAAGATTGCCAGTAAGCCAGCCCACAGAGAGGTAGAGACATTTACAAATATTTTTAATCAAACAAGTAACTTAAGCCACAAAGTCTAGGCCAGAGAGATGGTACAGTGGGCAGGGTGCCTTGCATCCAACCAACCTGTGTTTGATCCTAGTACCCCAGAGTCCCCTAGGCCCTGCCAGGAGAGATATCTGATTGCAGAGTTAGTAATAAGGTCTGAGCACAGTCAGTGTGGCCCAAAGACCACACACACACAAATTAGTACAACTATACAGAAAAGTCCCAACTTAAATATGGGAAATGGATTTGAATAGACATTTCTGAGGGGAATGGAAATATATCAACATCTAAAGGACACATTAAAAGTGCTCAATATTATTTTTCACTAGGGAAATGAAAACGTAAAAATTGTAAATGTAAAAGAAAAGACACAATAAGAAACCACTTCACACCCACAAAGATGACTAGAATCAAAATAGACCATAACTAATGTGGGCAAAGATGCGGAGAATTTGGAACTATCAGGCATTGCTGGTGAGATTGTAAAATGGGGCAGTAATTTTGGAAACCCGCTTGGCAGTTCCTCAAAAATTAAACTTAGAGTTAACCACCATCTGACCTAACGGTTCCACTCCTACATATAGACCCAAAAGAAATGAAGACATATGTTCCTACAAAAATTTGTACTTGCCTGTTCCTAGCAGTCAAAAAAAAAAAAGGAGCCAAATGTCCATCAATGGATGAATGAATAAACAAAATGTGGTCTATGCATACTTGGGAATATGGTTTGGCAACAAAAAGAATGAAATACTAATGCTGAACTTCAAAAACAATATGTTGAGGAAAAGAAGCCAACTATAAAATACCATAGAATTGATTCCATGAATTTGAAATGTCTAAGAGAGGAAAATCTATGGAGATTAAAAAAAATAGATCACTGCTTGTCAAAGGGTGGAAAGTGGGTGTAATAAAGAAGGACTGCTATGGATATGGGATTTCTAGAGAAACTCTGAAATTAGAGATGTTTTCAAAAACTGTAAATATACCGAACGCCACCACATTTTGCATTTTAATGGTAACTTCTATGGTTTCCGAACTTCAACTCAATAAAGATTGCATTTAAGCATAGCAAAGAGTGTCAAAGTATATTTTTAAAATAAATAGGCTGCTTCCCAGACACTTTAATAATAAGAAAGTTGAAAGTAAAAATAGGAAAATGTATACAAAGCAAATACTAAAATACTTCTGTAGTTATCAAACGAGGTGACTGTTAAAGCAAGCAACATTACTATAAACATTTCTCAATGTTGTATCTATCCAGGAAGATATAACTAAATTTTATGCACTAAATAAATAATGCAAATAAGTTATGCAAAGAATAACTAAGTTTTAAAATAAGTAAAACAAAATTGAAAGAGCAAAAGATAAAGTGAACAAATTCATAATCAAAAGTCATAAGCAAGCTGTACCACTTTGATCTCTGGTCTATCTCTGGGTATTTCCCCTTAAGACCCTAAACATCATTTGACTTTGGCCCTGATGGTACCCAGCACCACAGGTTTAGTGCTCCCGGGCACTAAGCCATTAGCCCAATTGGTATAGTATTTCTGGGAAGGGCTTCTCCCCCTAGCCTCCATGCTATCTCTCGGGCCCCTGTTTTGCTTTTTAATTAAAAATCTTTATTTAAAGCATTGTTATTCATAAATGAGTTTTTGACCTACAATGTTTTAGTACCAATCCACCAGTGTCAACCTCCCTCCACCAATGTTCCCAGAGTCCTACCCATACCTCCCCCCAACTCTATCAGAATAGGCACATAAAATGTTATTGCTATTGTTTTATAGGCCACACCCAGCTTCATCAGGCGTTATTCCTGGCTCTGCACTCAGAAATTACTCCTGGCAGCTTCAGGAGCCATATGGAATGTTGGGGATCAAATCCAAGTAGACTGCATGCAAGGCAAATGCCCTACCTGTTGTGCTATTGTTCCAGCCCTACACCTAAGATTTTATAAAAAGATAGTAAGAATACAGAAAATTGAGCAACAGGATTCACAGACTCTACTGACATAACATGCTATTCAATGGTCCAGAATACACAGTACATTAAACATGTACAAAAATCAACTAGGAATAACACAAAACCAACAAATGAAAAAGGGCTCCTGTCAGAGAAAATGTTCTGAATATAGTAAGATTAGACTAGAAACAAATAGCTACAAATAACTAATGAGTCTTCAAATGTTTGTAAACTGAGTAATTTACTTCTAAAAGTACATTTTTAAATGAGTGATAATGTAATATCAATCTTTGTTAGACGAGACAAATCTGATCATGTTTTCATTATTTGAATGGCATCTGAGGCCATTATTTCTTGAATAATGACTCTTGGTAATTCTCTCTCAGCTCTCTTTTTAATTAATCTCACTGTGAGATAGTCTCAACTTGTCTTCCATATCTTCTCTTCATTTATCTTTCTTATTTGTATTCTTTGTTTCTCAATTAAATTCTTAGTAATTTTTCAATATCTACCTACTCAGGTTTTTGTACATATACATATTTTATTTTAATCATTTATTTAATATGATGAATTCCATAAACTTCCTCATCCTATTTTTTTCCTCATTGTTTTAAGAGTGTTTTACCTCTTCAGTTTACCTTCAATTTATTTTACTTCATTAACTTTTTTGTTTGTTTGTTTTTGTTTTTTGTTTTTTTTGTTTGTTTTTGGGCCACACCCGGCGGTGCTCAGGGGTTACTCCTGGCGGTCTGCTCAGAAATAGCTCCTGGCAGGCACGGGAGACCATATGAGACACCGGGATTCGAACTAACCACCTTTGGTCCTGGATTGGCTGCTTGCAAGGCAAACGCCGCTGTGCTATCTCTCCGGGCCCTTACTTCATTAACTATTATAAAATACACATATTTCTCTTTCTCCTTATCGATTACAGAACCTAGAATGCATCTTATTGCAGTGAGACAGAAAGCAAATTCCAGTTTCAAAACCATCTGAGAGCAAATCTGAAAATAGAAATTGGGGAAACTTTCTTTGTTTCTACTAAAGTAAGGTCAATTGTATGTAAGTATCTCCACTTTGAATTCTGAGAGGTAGAATTTGTTGTTTTGGTGATGGTGGTGGTGGTGGTGGTGGTGGTGGTGGTGGTGGTGGTGGTGGTGGTGGTGGTGGTGGTGGTGGTCGTGGTGGTTTTGGAGCCACACCCAGCAGTGCTCTTGGAGTTACTCCTGACTTCTCCATTCAGGAATTACTTCTGGCAGGTTAGGTGGACCATATGGGATGCCAGGGATCAAACCCTGGCCAAATGTGTGCAAGGCAAACAACCTAACACTACATTTTCTGTCGGCCCAGAGATGGGCTTTCTTCTGGTCACCAATATGGAAGCTTAATTGAATCAGTCTCCATCTCACCAACTTGAGAATTCTGGGGAAGAGAAAAGGGGCAACATCTACTCCACAACTCAGCATCGCCTCGTTGAGGACAAGGAAATAGGAGACTGTCTTCTAATGGTCTCAAGACTCCACCCATATAGTAGCTTTCTATTTGAAGACTTGTCAACCCATCATAAAAGACAAAAGCATTTAAGAATGAATCCAGGGGCCAGAGAGATAGCACAGTGGAAGGGCATTTGCTTTGCATGCAGAAGGATGGTGGTTCAAATCCTGGCATCCCATATGGTCCCCCGAGCCTGCTGGGGGCAATTTCTGAGCATAGAGTCGGGAGTAACCCCTAAGCACTGTTGGGTGTGACCCAAAAACAAAACAAACAAACAAACAAAAAAGGATGAATCCAGTGGCCAAGCAAGAGTACAGAGCCAGGATTAACTCCTGAGCATCCCTGGGGGTGGCCTAAAAACCAAAAAGAAAACAAAATGAATAAATCCAAAAGCTTCAAGACATTTGACTCCAGAGGCCAAAGTGATATAGTACAGTGGGTAAGGCATTTCTCTTGCACTTGGACAACTAGTGTTCGATCCCCATATGGCCCTCTGAGCCTGCCAGGAGCTATTTCTGAGTGCAGAGCCAGGAGTGACCCCTGAGCATGGCTGTGTGTGGACCTTAAAAATTTTTTTTTGCCTAAGAGATTCAGGGTTTCTCCATTCTTGAAGCATATTGTCATGGGAACAACCACTGGCTCCATACCTTCTCATTGCCATATCCCAGGGTTGTTTTTTTGTTTGTTTGTTTGTTGTTGTTTTTTGTTTTTTGTGGTGTCAGGAACCTTTCTTCTCTATTGTGGAGAAAATAAGGCCACTATAGCAAGCAATCTTGGTATTTGTGCAAGTCCTAGGACAGGGCCTAGGATAGAGTCTTTAAGGTTCTAGAGGTACTGTTCTGCCATTGTTGGTGTGTTCAGTCTTCTTCTTCCCCAATACTTGCTGTGCCTATACAAAAAAAAAAAAAAAAAAAAAAGGTGGGGTAACACAAACCCTGCCACTGCAGCACCTTTTCTGGTGTTTGTTTTGTTTTGTTTTTTTGTTTGTTTTTTGATATTATCTTCCTTCTCCTTTTTCTTCTCCTTTTTTTTCTCTCTTTTCCACTTTTGTGGATATTATTAGGTGATTTTTTTTTTAGTAGTTGATTCCAAATTCTTTCTCCTCTTCTCCTTAACCTTTTAATCTCCAACAGAATAGCATAATTTTTTTTTTTTTTTTGGTTTTTGGGCCACACCCGGTGATGCTCAGGGGTTACTCCTGGCTATGCGCTCAGAAGTCGCTCCTGGCTTGGGGGACCATATGGGACACTGGAGGATCGAACCGCGGTCCATCCAAGGCTAGCGCAGGCAAGACAGGCACCTTACCTCTAGCGCCACTGCCCAGCCCCAGAATAGCATAATTTGAATCATTCAGCCTCGTAACTTGAGGGGGGAAAAATGATACCAGGACCAGTCATATGAACATGCAGTGTAAATAAAAAAATGACCAGAGTGGAACACCAAACAGAATAGATACCCAACCTATAACAAGCTGTAAGGCAGCGACCATTTGCAGTAGGATTCTGGGGGGTAAAGGAGTGAGATGTGGGAGACATGCTGGGAACGAGTTGAGGGAGGATAACATTGGTGGTGGGAATGCCCTTCATTTATTGTCACTATGTATCATAAATAATTCTATGTAAATGAACTTCAGTCACAATAAAAAAATATATAAAAAATAAATTTTTTTTGACTCCATGTCAGACTACTCTGAAATCCTGATAGAAAACACCTAAAAAGGGGCTGGAGAGATAGCATGGAGGTAAGACGTTTGCCTTTCATGCAGGAGGTCATCGGTTCAAATCCCAGCATCCCATATGGTCCCCCGTGCCTGCCAGGAGCAATTTCTGAGCCTGGAGCCAGGAATAACCCCTGAGCACTGCCGGGTGTGACCCAAAAACCACAAAAAAAAAAAAAAAAAAAAAAAAAAGAGTCCTCCCTATTGCAGTATACATCATGATCTCTGTTCTCCAGCCTGTTTGGATTTAGGGGTTGAGGGTCATACCTGGTGACACTCAGTAGTTACTCCTGGCTATGCGCTCAGAAATCGCTCCTGGCTTGGAGGACCATATGGAACATGGGGGGCGGGGGGGGGGGGTCGAACATCAGTCCATCATAGGCTAGTGTTGGTAAGGCCTTACCACTTGTGCCACCGCTTGGGCCCCGTTTGGATTTTTTTTTAAATATCTTTTTCTTAAATCACCATGAGATACAAAGTTGTTCATGATGAAATTTCAGTCATACAATGTTTAAGCACCTACCCCTTCACCAATGTCCACTTTCCTCCACCAATGTCCTCAGTTTCCCTTCACGCCTCAGCCCTTCCTTCCCTTGCCCTTTTCCTTTAAGACAATTATTTGCAAGATCATTACTGAGTGTCATGCATATCACTTTCCCTCCTTTCAACACCTTTCAGTTCTTGCCCAAAGTGATCATCACTATCATTGTCTTAGTGGTCCCTTCTCTGCCCTAACTGCCCTCTCCACCTCCTCTGGCAAGCTTCCTACTATGGACAAATCCTCTTGACCTTTGTTTCTGTTGTCCTTGGGTATTATTGTCATACTATAATTTGTATATCCCACAAGTGAGTAGAGTCATTCTATGTCCTCTCTGTTACTCATCTCACTCAACATGACACTCCATGTATCAACAAATTTTATGACTTCATATTCCTAACAGCTGCATAGTATTCCATTGTGTACATGTACCATAGCTTCTTTACCACTCACTCCTCTGTTCTTGGGCACTTGGATTTATTTACATATTCTTGTTGCTGTGAATAGTCACAGTCTGTTATTTTTTCCTCAGTCAAAGCCAGCTTCTATGTGTGTGTGTGTGTGTGTGTGTGTGTGTGTGTGTGTGTGTGTGTGTGTGTGTGTGTGGAAGGGGGAGAATCTTGGCTTTCTTTGGGATATATCACAAGTTTAATGGAAGCAAGTCTATAGATTCACCTCCAACTTCACAAGGACCCAAGATAACCTTCTATGTTATTTCATGCATACATATAAACACATACACACATCCTCATCCATGCTCTAGTTCATTTCAACATTTTTCTGACCTTGGTCCCTCCCAACCTTGTTTTCTATGGTTTTTCTCTCTATTTATCTATCTATTTCTTTCTCCTACAAATTAGCCTCCTGGTCTAGTTGGCCCATTTACATAATTACAAAACCTGCATTTCCTTAGGAACCCACAGGTACAGCCCCATGACCCTGGTTGAGAAACAGTGCTCAAGTTCACTAGGAGCCTACAGATCTGAGGGAAATTATTGGGTCTTCCAGATTCATTAATGACCTTAAAGAATTTCTCTCACTTTACTGCCAGATCATTTGTATGAGCCTTTGTTCATTTTTCTTTCATTCCATTCAGTGTTGTATGTGCTTTGTACTTAGTTATCTTCAGACACCAGTGGGTGACATATGAACAACAGAAAATATATTCCTTGTGATCTTGAAAGTTCCCAATTTGAGATCAGGATTCCAGGACTTCTGGTCCTGGGCAGAAAGGTCTTATGGGTCACACAATGCAGAATTCTCAGTGTTTCTTCACACAGCAGAGTTCAGAGGTTAAAAGAATTCCCTTGCATGCCTCTGACAAGGACACTAATCTCACTCATGGGCAGGGGACCTCCATTCTTATGTCCTAAGCACCTCCCAAAAATACCATCTCTCAGTACCACCCTAAGAGTGGGAAGAGATTTCAACATACCAATTTGGAAGAACCTGTACATTTAGACTAGAGAGAAGCCTTTCTCAAATACAAACTCACCGGGTGGCAGAGGACACATAAATTCAAGCAGGAAGGGAGGTTGGGAAGCTGCCCGTGAAGGTGGGTGCATAAGACTGTTCTGATGGAATTGGGAATGAAAGCTGCCTCTCCTGATTTCCAAGATTAGTCCCTGACAAAGGCTTTCTGAAAGCTTTTTTCTTCTGAGAACAAAAGGATATTGTACACCAGGGAGCCAACACAAGAGCTGACAAGACCAAGAGTCTAACTAAACAAGGATGAGTTTCTGAGAAACACAAAACTTGCTTATCCATATACAGAATTTGGAAATTTCCACGTTCAGCAATGCAAGTAAAACTTAGTGGAAAATTATTCAGGCATATGCCCTCTCCTCAAGGAACTCCATGATCAGGATCAGTTCCTTTGCTCCTAGACAGTAAACTGAGACCAATAAAAATATGGTGGAGTCTTCTTTGGATGGATTTAAGATGCACAGACCAGGTAGAACTCTGCTTCCGTGAGATCTAACCCCCTTTACCAAACAACAAGGCAGAACCCAGTTCTGGCTCTGATGCCGGGACCCACCCCTGCCACTTTCATTCTACAATGTTTCTTTCTGCGTGTGCCCTGGTGTCTCTGCATAGCTGATCATTCTTTCTCCTCCCCTTTAAGCCACCTCTTTTGGTCCTCTTCTCCATGAGCTTGCTAATTCATTAGGTTGTTTCCCAGGTTTTATTGTCACAGAAATACCACAATGAATATGCTGTGTGCAAGTTTCTCCAGGAAGAAATAATAGAATCAAATTGGTAAATCAAAGGTATGTACAGCATACACTTTTTCTGTGTCTCCAAGAAGCTCTCCCAAGTGACTTACCATCTGCAGCACCCAAAATACAAGCTCTGAGATTTGCCAACACAACTTACTATGTTGATATCTCATTTACCCATGAAATAGGATTGAGAGGCAAGGTCTTTAGAAAATTGATAGGTTTTTGGTTGTCAAGATTTTAATTTTCAAGCACCCTCTCTCTGTACAAACTAACCCTAGGATCTCCTCCTATCACACATTTACGTTGTTCTGAGCACCTGTTTACAATGGCTTTTATCAAGGCTCCAATCTTCCTGCAGAGTGAGAGCTGGGGTTTATTAGTCCCTGCCAGTAGTTTACTGGGAGAAGGAGATCTATTTCCAACTTACAGTGAGTGGGACTTTCCCATATAAAGAAGGAGAGTTGAGGCTCTAAGGAAGGGAAAGAGGTTTTTGCCAAGTATACGCATGACTTGGGTTTTGGAGTAAAGTTGGCACTTAGCCATAAACTGGCAAAAACTACCCAGACTATTAATTCTAGTATGTCTTCCAATAAAAGGTTCACTAAGAGGATGATAATCCCAGGACCTAGAACCAAAGGAGATAGAGACAAAGAGGGAAATAGAAATAATAGAATGAATATGCAACAGAGTTTTGGGTAGATCTGGGTTGGGGGCCAAGACTTGTCTTGATGTTCCTCTTGTTAGCATCAAGGATGATTAACAAAGTGTTTGAGAAAAAGATATCAGGGCACTGTTGGGTATAGCCCTGGTGACTCCCAAACACCACTGGGCCCAAATAGTACCACATGGTTAGGCCCAAACATTAAAACATTTTGACTCAGCAAGCAAGTAATCACTAGATGCCCTGAGCATCCTGAGCACTGCTTGGAACACCCCCCCCCCCAAAAAAAAGTGTAATTAGAAGTACAACCTCAGATGATAAACCAGAGATACTCAATTATAGCCCCGAGTTTTTAGACACATTACTTTACCTTTCCCTGAAGTCTTCTCTGTAGAATATTTATAAATATTTATAAGGTTGCAATGAAGAAAAATGAGACACTATCAATGAAACACTTAGCAAGGAACTCAAGCATAGCAAGGATTTTTCCAGTAAGAAATAATGAGACAGTATAAAATGAAGAAAGCATCTATCAACAAAAATCACATAATTTAAGCTACAAGTAAGAGCCAAAGTGTGTTGCACAAGTGATAGAATGGGGGTTGGAATGGGTCAAATGAGGAAGTGTCCTGAGCCTAGGCCATTTGTTTTTAAATATTCTGTTAGTTGAAAAGGGTCTTCAGGGGCCGGCGAGATAGCATGGATGTAAGACATTTGCCTTCCATGCAGAAGGACGGTGGTTCGAATCCCAGCATCCCATATGGTCTCCCGTGCCTGCCAGGGGTGATTTCTGAGCATAGAGCCAGGAGTAACCCCTGAGCGCTGCCGGGTATGACCAAAAACAAAAACAAACAAACAAACAAACAAACAAAAAAAACCGGTCTTTAGTCTCAAAGCTGCAGTTCAGGGATCTCAAAATAATTGGCATAAGGTCTCTTAAATCTTTCTTGATTTCAAATCAGTTTATTATTAGTGTTAAGAAAACCAGAGAGGTACCACAGTTTCTTTAGCCACTCATCTGTTGAAGGACATCTTGGTTGTTTCCAGAGTCTGGTTATTGTAAATAGCGCTGCAATGAATATAGGTGTGAGGAAGGGATTTTTGTATTGTATTTTTGTGTTCCTTGGGTATATCCCTAGGCACACAGTCTTGGCACAAGCTTTCTCCTGGTTCTTTGCTCTAAGATTGTTCTTGGTGGAGCTCGGAAGACCATCTGAGGTGCTAGGGTTGGTACCTATGACAGTAATTTGCAAGACAAGCACCTTACCCTCTGTACTACTGTAGTCCTTGTAGTCTGTTTTTTGTTTTGTTTTTGGTTTTTGGGCCATACCCAGCGGTGCTCAGGGGTTACTCCTGGCTGTCTGCTCAGAAGTAGCTCCTGGCAGGCACAGGGGACCATATGGGACACTGGGATTCGAACCAATCACCTTTAGTCCTGGATTGGCTGCTTGCAAGGCAAACACTGCTGTTCTATCTCTCCGGGCCCCTGTTTTTTTTTTTGTTTGTTTGTTTGTTTTTTTAATATTTTTTTATTTAAACACCTTGGTTACAAACATGATTGTGTTTGGGTTTCAGGAATACTATGCAGCCATCAGGAGAGATGAAGTCATGAAATTTTCTTATACGTGGATGTACATGGAATCTATTATGCTGAGTGAAATAAGTCAGAGGAAGGGAGATAGACGCAAAATAGTTTCACTCACCTATGGATTTTAAGGAAAATGAAAGACATTTTTGCAATAATTTTCAGAGACAAGAGATGAGGGCAGGAAGGTGCAGCTCATGACATGAAGCTCACCACATAGAGTGATGAGTGCAGTTAGAGTAATAACTACACAGAGAACTATCCTAACAATGTGAATGAATGAGGGAAATAGAAAGCCTGTCTCAAGTATAGGTGTGGGGGTGGGGTGGGGAAGAGGGAGATCTGGGAAATTGGTGGTGGGAATCTTGCAATGGTGAAGGGGGGTATTCTTTACATGACTGTAATCATACAACTACAATCATATTTGTAATCATGGTGTTTAAATAAAGATAATTTAACAATAAAAAAAATAAGAAAACCAGAGAGGGCCCACATGTACCATCTTCCTGAAAGAAAAAATGGCCACCTCTTCTACCAAATTCCAAAAGAAAATAATGCTCCTAATTCTTCCCAGAAAAAGTATAGTCTGGCTTTACCCCTCGGGTGCCTTTCTCAGGATGGTAGGGGCAGATTCTCATTTCTGTATGAACTACAACAGCCCAGTGTCACCTTACACCTTCCCATAGAAATGGCCCAGTTCCACAACTTAACAATGTCAAATGCCAAGTCACCAAATTTGCTTTAAATCTTGGACCACATGGCTGCAAATTTTCATAGTGGTATCAGCCCAGGAAATCTGATGGGAGAGTTACATAGATATCTACCAAGCTCAAGAACACAGAAGGCGGGGCTGGTGTGGTGGCACTAGAGGTAAGGTGTCTGCCTTGCCAGCGCTAGCCTAGGACGGACCTCGGTTCAATCCTACGGCGTCCCATATGGTCCCCCAAGCCAGGAGCAACTTCTGAGCGCATAGCTCAGTAACCCCTGAGCATTACTGGGTGTGCCCCCCCCCCAAAAATAAAATAAAAAAGAACACAGAAGGCTCACAAACCACAATCCAGTAAATCCTTACTGACTTCAGTAACACCATGGAGAAATATAACAATTATTTTAAATTGACCCTCATTGATCTAAGTTTTGATAATTGCATTTGCCTTTGTGTTGTAACAAACACTAGGAAGTCATTTTGTCTGTGCCTACAAGGGAGCAGGCTAAGTTGGTGGGTGGGAAACTACGAATACTAGTGAAGGGAAAGTTACATTGGTAGAAAAATTGGTGTTTAAAATTCAATGCCTGTATTATGAATAATTTGGTAAATCATGGTGTCATAATAAAAGAAATTTTAAATAAAAAAATCATGGAGGATGTTCATAGTCAATTATAAGAATTTTATTAATTCAAGCTATTTAATTCAAGGTAACCTCTGGGATCCAACATGGATTCCCAGAGTTCCCAAGGTAACTTGGCAATGTTTGCTTTTTATATTATTGTCATCTAAATGTGCATTATATATAGTATACTCATGTATATACCTGTAACTCCACCCTAGATTTAGGTGTATCTACCTGAGACCCGCCCATTTCTGGGAGGGGTCTTGGGAAGTGGATATTACATTATCTTTACCCGCTAGAACCCTCCCATTTCCTGGGAGGGGTCTTGGAGTGGTTAGATAAGGGCTTTGACCCAGGGGATGAGGCTTTTGGATCTTTGCCAGCATGGAGGTCAGAGGGAAGATGGCTGAAAGGAGTTAAGACGCAGGGCAAGCTAAGAATGGCATGCGTAAATGGTTAGCAGCCACATCTGTTGGTTAGGGCTGAATAAAGATGTTATCTCTCATGAAGCCTGCCTATGAATAAGTTCAATAACCGCCGCAACCACCTGAAGATGATGACCTGACGGTTAATGGAGGATGGAGCCACATGGTCCTGAGCCTAAGGACAAAGGCCTCCATCCACCATCCAAGTCCATCCTAAGGGCTTAATGCAACATATACGTATGATATATTAATTTATTATATATTAATAGCATTGTTTTATTGCCCACATATTGTCATAGAACATATAAGTATATTGATAACTATCTTGAATACATATTATTACAAAAATAACTAATGATCAGTTCTGTAGGGACAAACTGGTTTCCATCTGGTGAATTGAACCTGATTGATTGATAGAGATTGCCTGGGGGGTAGAATTCCAAGGCCACCTTAGGCCTCCTGGAGCAAAACTGTAAACTGGTTGATTGACAATGTCTAGCAACCACAACTTGGGGTAGAGCAGGAACATGAGTGCCATGATAGCTCTGTGCTTTACCACTTAGCCAGAAGGAAATATTGATTCATAATTATCCCTGTTGCAAGTTTCTAAGAAAGGACATTTAAGGCTGGAGGGATAGCACAGTGGGTAGAATGTTTGCCTAGCACACAGCCAACCCGGGTTGGATTCGTCATCCCATCTGGTCTCCCAAGCTGCACCAGGAGTGATGATCCCTGCCTAAGTGCAGAACTAGGAGTAAAACTTGAGTACTGCTAGGTATTACATTAAATAGATAAACAAAACAAAAAGAACATCTAAGCTGATCCCTTCTCTTCCAAAAGCTGACTTTTAAATGAAACCAATCTCCAGGGCCCTTTATAAAACTCTATTTATGCCTTGCAAAATAATAGTGAAGGTAAGGTGCTTACCTTGCATGCCTCCAACTTGGGTTCAATCCTGGCATTACATATGGTTTGCCCCACCTCTCCCCAAGCACTACCAGGAGTGATCCCTAAGCACAGAGCCAGGACTAAGCCCTGAGAATCCCCAAGTGTGATGCAAAAACAAAACAAAAAGAATAAGACTCCATAGAACAATGCCTCGTTTTCTATTCTGAGCTCTGCAGAGACTGCCCTCCTTGTCACAATGCCCACTGCTCTACACACTGACACCTGCATTGCTGGGGGAACCCCAGGGAGGCTCATCATAAGCCGAGCTGGCACTTAGCTTCCCACAGCTGCTGCTATAAAGCAGAGGAGAGAGATCGATTCACCCAAGAAAGGCTCAGTGATCTCCAGCTGGATCCCAGCACTGGGCAGAAAAATCACAGTGGGAAGCCAGTGGGTCAGCTGACTTCGTTGAGTTCTGGTTTCCCTAGTTTCCTGTTTCTAGAAGTGGTCATCGATCTGCAAGTTCCCCCTTGTTTTGGGGTCTTTCTTCTAAGAAAAGGAAGGTACCTTTCATATTTGCTCTATTTTTTGAGAGGGAGAAGACCAAATTGGTATATCTGTGCTGAAGGGACATCTGCTGACATGTTCTTACAGTCCAATCGGAGACTCAGGAGGATAAAGCAGATTTCTCCCGGACACAAAGCTTTTCCTGATGAAATCAAGTTTCTCAATACAAAGGATGGTTTCATGTGAAAATGAGGCTTCTAGAGCAGGCTACCTTAACAGGTGAACTTGCAGAAATTCATTTAACTGCCACCATGTTCTTAGCATGTTGAACCACAATACTACTTCAATATAATGACAAGTTAATATGTATCAGGAGGAGGGATCGGATTAATAGTACAGCGGTAAGACACTTGCCTTGCATGCAGCCGACCCAGGTTCAATCCCCAGCATCCATATGGTTCCCTGAGCACTTCCAGGAGTGATTCCTGAGTACAGAGCCAGGAGTAAATCCTGGGCATCACCAGGTATGACCCCCAAAACTTAAAAAAAAAGTAAAGAAAAAGAATGTATCTGGAGGCTCTTACTATTGAAACAACAGCTGGGAAACACTCAGCATCATCACAGACACATTATAGAAAGCTCACAGGAAGTTATTGCAATAGAGTAGGTTTAAGATGATTTATTTTTATTTCTTTCATGTGATTTCTTTCACTAGCAGCTGTAAACTGGTAATCTCATAACCATTTTCCCAAAGCATAATGACTTTGACACTTGCCTTTCCTCACAGACAGAAAGTATAATAAGAGATGGTTTATTAACATAAACTCATCAGAATGGCTTGTAATGATTATCCAAGTCCTCTCACTAGGATGAGTTGTTTCCTCCTTATAGAAGAGTCTTTGGAAGAGTGTTGCTGTCAAGGCTCCCCCAAATGGTGTAGTTCTGAGTGCTTCCTCTCAGGATGTAACTTCCGAAACCAATGAAGGGGTCTCTGAAAGAACCTCAATGTTAAAGATCAGCACACCTCATTTTTTTTTTTTTTTTTTTTTTGGTTTTTGGGCCACACCCGGCGGTGCTCAGGGGTTACTCCTGGCTGTCTGCTCAGAAATAGCTCCTGGCAGGCACGGGGAACCATATGGGACACTGGGATTTGAACCAACCAACCACCTTAGGTCCTGGATTGGCTGCTTGCAAGGCAAACACCGCTGTGCTATCTCTCCGGGCCCCCCACCTCATTTTCAACCCCAGCATTTTCCACATCTGCTGCTCACCGGACATCTTTAACTTTGAGTTTGTATCACCTTCAACAGAATCTGGTACTGAAATGCTATTTGGTATTTTCCAAAACCACACCTACCTTAGAGGGAGGGGTCTTGGTCCACTGTGCAGACCCCACTGCAGCACTGAAGTCAACTTCTCACCCACAGAATGAACAAGCTGTGGACCCTGAGAGCCTCCCCACAGGTTGTGACATCACAATGGCTTGGGTTCTGAGACTGAGTCAAGCCCACGGAGCTGAGGAGACCTTCTTTCTGGCTATCCTTTTGGTATTTCTAGAATTCTCACAACCTTTGTAGACTTAGTGAGAAAAGCACCTACATTGAGGGCCTGAGTAAAACAGAAAGGAGAGGAAGGAGGAATTCACTCTGAACCGGGACATCTTCCTCCTGTCTTCAGACCTGCTCCTTCCTGCTTCCTGGGCCTGCACAAGGCCAGTAAGTGCTCCAGCCCTGCCTTTCCTTGGTTTCCACTGGCAGCTCTTGGGGCTTCTCAGTGTCTGTAGCCATGAGAACCATTACTGTGGGAAAAAAAAATCCTCTGTGTAAGCCTATATCTACATTTATATGTATGTCAACATCTGTATCCATATCTAATCTGTATCTAATAACTAGATCCAGACACAATAACTTAAAAAACATTATTTATAATTGTCTATATATCTATATCCATATATATACATGTTACATACATACATAACTAGAACAAGATATATACCTACATATTATCTATGTCCACTTCTATGTCTATATCTATCCATATTCTTAGTAAACTTGTCTATATATGTCTATATCTGTTCTTGTTGATTTGGGGGCCACTCAGTGCGTATTCTGACTTTGCACTCAGGTGCACCTGGAGGTGCTCGGGGGACCACTTGGGGTGCCAGGAATTGAACCCAGTTCAGTCACATGCAAGGCAAACTCCCTCTCTGTCATACTATTGTTTGGACCTTTCTATCCATATTCTTATTTCCTTTATGGCAATCAATGTAGCACTCTAGGGAAGAACACCCCCTGTCCTGCACTGTGTTCCCTTGTACCCCAACGTTGCTACTGTTACTCAATCTCTCGTCTAATTCTATCCAAGCCACCTTCCCTCTTCCTCCTTATGTTCAGCACCTTCTTTCCAGACCCTCCTAATGTCCCACATCACTTCATCCATGACCAGCTTCAATGTCTCCTCCCCTACTTCATAGCTCCTGACTACACCCCTGCAAAACAGCCTTTTACTGTCATGCCCTATTCCTGAAAACTTCACCTCTGATTGAGGGGGAAACTCTTCCCCTCTCTCTGCCTCCCAAAAAATGACTGATGAGAACAGGAGCAAGTCCTTCCATTCACTGTCATACTTCCTCTTCACTGGGTAAGACCAGTTGATTCTAGTGAGGGAAACACAGGGTGATTCCTGGGTAGAGGAGAAAATTAAAGGCAAAATCAGGCTGTTGGAAGGTTTCATTTTGCTTCTGGTAGGATTAAATTGGAGGTATAGGGAGGTTCCTGACTCCTATTTCAGAAGATCCAAGACATGGCTCCAAGGTAGCACCTTTTACTATCTGACTCTTAATTGTGACCTCAAAAAGAAACTTGTCAAAATGAGGGCACTCATCACAATAACTGGGGAGATTTGAGGAGACTTTTCACTGTCTACACATGGATATTGTCCCCAAGAATCCCCAGTAATGAACAAAATATGAACAAGGATAGACAGGCGTATTAGCTCTGGATTTTCTCTGCCCCTGGAGACTCCTCCCCTAGGTTTTCCCAGCCCCTCAAGTTCATTTAGCCATACCAGTCATGCTGTAATTGTAACTGTGTAAAGGTACACAGGAATGTCTGGTCAGATGAGTCACATGGTAGAGCCTAGCATATATAAGGTCCCAAGTTCAACCCCTGCCACCACATATTCCTTCCCAGCACTGCTAAGCAGGGCCTCTAAAATAAATACAAAATAAAAATAATTTCAAAGATTGATGCTTTGTGAATATTAGTTGGCTTGAATTTTTGTTTCTTGTGGTTTGGTTTTATTAACCACACCCAGCAGTGCTCGTAGTTATCCCTGGCTCTGTGCTTAGGAATCACTCCTGGTGGGATCGGGGGAACCATACAGGATGCCAGAAATGGAACTAAGTCAGGTTGACTGTTTTCAAGGCAAGTGTCCTACCCACTGTGCTATCACTCTGGCCCCTTAAATTTTTTTAACAATAGAATGATCTCTAAACTTTAATCAGAGTGCTGCTTGCTCTTTGACTATATCATAATGTACTATAATATTGTATTCCTTAATATTAAACTATATATAGTAGATGCAAGTATACTAGAGAGGAATAGCATGATGCAAGTAAAACTAGCTTAGGTTATGTGTGTGTGAGGGAATGGGGTAGAGAGAGGGAGAGAGATAAAGGGAAGTTTTTAAACCAAGTATCAGTCACTGGGATAAAATGTTTCTCATTACAGATATTTTACAAATCTGAATGTCTCCCCACTATCACTTGGATAAATAAACCACTTTGATTCTTGGCTGATTGATGAGATAAATAATTTGTTCCTTCATGGGGAATATCAGAGAGAGAGAGAGAGAGAGAGAGAGAGAGAGAGAGAGAGAGAGAGAGAGTTCTAAATGGAAACAAAGGTTTGCAGAAAAGTTGTTTTTCACCCATTGCAACCTAATGATCGACAAGCTGATTGATTATTAGGCCAAGGTGGCCTCATCTGGCCTAGTCTTAAGTGCAGCATGGCCTGCATCACATGACACACACAAGCTAAATGTCTGGCAGATGCTGCCAAGGAAACAACACAGCTGGCAGCCTGTCTGGGCTTCTGAGCATATTGGACACTTGGTGTCCAAAGGGAAGAGTTAATAAATAACGTGCCCTGATGACACTTTGCAATGACAGCTATTCTTCCCAGCCACTTACTCCCTCACTTGACTCTCTTTCAGACCATCTGGGGTTGAATTCTTTTATTTATTTATTTTTATTGGTATTTTCTTGGGGCTTGAACTTACAAAGTTTACCTTCTGTCAGATTCATATTTTCAAGGAGATTCAAAGACAAGGGCTGTGGCTGACTACTGGGGATCCAGCAACAATTTTGTTTGTTGTTTGGAATTTTGAGGCTACACCAGCAGTGCTCAGGGGTTACTCCTGGCTCTGTGCTCAGAAATCACTCCTGGCAGAATTGGGGTACCTATGGGATGCCAGGGATTGAGCCTGCCCTCCCTGCTGTGCTATCACTCCAGCCTATCAGCAGCAAGTTTTGTAGAAATGGGAATGGACAGACAACTGCGCAGCTGAAGTTTGAGGGTTGCCTGCGTGAAGTCTGTTGGCCATTTGGGGACCAGCAGCAGGTAAGGGAGAGACAGAAAAGGCAAGGCAGTCACCACTTGATTCCCATCTCTCTTCAGCA